>NW_028297127.1:0-369205 GCF_055798465.1 Pogonomyrmex barbatus | reverse complement strand
CCGTTTAATTATGAAGAATGAAACGCTCGTTCGAACGATCACGCTGTTACGTCACTGGAAAACGTGATTTTGCTTCTATTCCTTGTCGATAGTTCTAAGGATCTATCCAACGAGGAAATAAGAAGGATCAGCTGACTCTGATTTTTATTACAAAATTTCTTTAGAAAAAGATGGTCGCTTAGTAATGTGCATAAAGGAAATATACAATTCTTAAAAGAATTATTTTTTATTAATAAGAAAGAATACCACAAGAATAAATATTTATAGGTTTTTTTATTAGTAGCAATAGTATATTAGTAATATTACATTCACGACAAATCGTTTGTAGCATAATCTTTAACGATAATCAACACAAAATATAATATAATATTTAACATTCAATTTAATTTGTTTTATTAACTTGATTGTATGTATGCTAAAATTATTTTCGATTAAACGTATAATAGAATCGAGTAAAGAACGTTACAAAAAAAAAATCGAAAAAAACATTCTAATTTCGTAGAAACAAGAACAACTTGTAATTATCTGATAAACATTTATTTATAAAATCAATCGTGTACATTTTATTTATAGTATCAGGTATATAAGATTAATTATATGGAAAGCTTATCACATTTTATTTATCTAACATAGCGATAAGTGTGATTAAGATAATAAACAGGAATTAATTAACAATGTCATCAAAACATCGCGTTTCTTAGGAATGTTGACACTTTATCTGCCTACACGAATTTAATTCTCTTAGATTCATTAATGTTATCTGAAGTTTCAGCTCGCCGATCATCTATGTATTATTATTTTTTTATTACAAACAATTACAAGTTTCCGCACTACCATGTTCTTTAAGTAATTAACTTATTTTTTTTATAATTATATTATAATATTTTATAATTATTTCTTGCATACACACATTATATTCTTGTATTATCCATATATCCTTGAATTACTTTACAGACGACGAAGAAAACAATTAAATTTATCCTTATTGTTTTCGATTTTATTTTATTGTTGGACATCACGCATTCAAACACATGTCATATTGATTATTAAAATATTGAAGATTATATTATGTTATAAATTATATTAAATTATGTTAAGTATTAATTATGTATCAAATAGCCTTTTAATCATTTGTTATTATTATATAATTATTGTTTATAATTTACAATTTGCATTTATGGTTTATATTTTATTGGTTTATATTTTGTTTTACTTTGTAATTAAAATAATATTAGTATATTTTGTGATTTTAACACACAACTAGCCAAACATGCAAATTAATTCGAATAAATTATAATAATTTTACTTTTGCAATTGTAATTGGCATTGATTTATTTACAGCGATTGATATTGATCGACAAGAAGGAAACTTACTTTAACACAGTAAACTTATTTACTTTAATACAGTAAACTTGTTTATGAATCTAGTTATGAATTTGTAATGCTAGTTTTTTCAGCGTATTATAATTTCAAATAAGTCCGTTTTTAATCAACAATAACTGGGAATAACAATGTTATCTACTAACAATACGGCAAAGAAATGTTATGCAGTGACCAAATCAATTACAAGCTATTACATGTATGAATTTTTTGGTTTATATTTTTGAAAAAATCGCGAATATAAATGAAATGTGCCCCTCCCTGTTCAATTTTTAAAATACTAGAACTTTTTCTTATGTTCTTCGCGAATGTTTAGTAATCTCGGAAACATCCTGTGTGTTGCAACAGTAATCTGCGCATATATTTATTAAATCCTTTTTAATTCTTGAAAAACTCTTTTAGGACAGAAAACTCTGTTTAAAAAAAAAAAAATGAAGGAAAATTTTATTTATTGCGTGACAAGAGATCGAGTTTCAGTTTATTTCGAGTTTTGAATGCAGCGATTTTCGAATTTGTATGATTTGTACGTCTTAAAATTTTTGAGATTCTCTCCAGTGAAGAACTCATTACCCGATATTAAATTGAATCGCATGCAGCCGAAAATAATGCCACTTTCGTCCTCATGCATTCGGATATAAACTTCGTGTTCTGCCAGGCCACAATTCGAAAATAATCGCAACATTTAGGGTGGCAACGCATGGCTTTCAGCAACGCATGCATGTCGTTGTGACGCATGAATCTTCTTCTCTTTCTCTATCTTCCTCTCCCCCCCCTCTCTCTCTCTCTCTCTCTCTCTCTCAAGCCCACATAATTCGATTTGATCTTTTGAAGAAAATTGTTATATCAAATAACTCAAAACAAAACACACTTTGATTCAAAATTAAGAAATAGTTAATTTTGTTGCTTCTTGATTTATTTTTTAAAAGTTTTGCTTGACATTTTGTAAACAATATCGCTATTGAAAAACGACCCTGACATTAGAAGCATCTAGCCCAAATAAAAAAGGCCTGGGCTAATTATGATTAGGCAATACGATAATGATTTAACAGTCAATTTTATCTTTAATTGAACATTTATTCTACATTTCAACGATGCAAGGTTAAAACATAAATGTTATTGATGAGTTACACCTGTTGTTGTGCGCAAAAATAATTTCCTTCGGTTCCTAGATGGGGTATAAAACTATCAGCAGCTGGTGAATACCACGTGAGACATCAGTCAAAAAAATTTGTAACCGATTGCATCACATTAATATAAATTATTACACTCAATGTAACTCCGGGAATGCGATTCAGATAGATGATTAAATTATGTGCTGTGCGAAGGTATTACACAGAATAAATTGTGTAACGAAAAAACTATGTAAGATATGTCAAAACATTAATTAATACATGCGAGAGAATCACAACAGCGCAATCTAAATTCAATGAAATTATTAGTTTGTGTGCTCTGCAAAACGCTCTGGAAAAATGAATCGTAATAATTTAGGCATTTTATAAAAAAAAAATCTCAAGATAAGAAAAACGTTGATTAGTCAAATAAATTAATTATTTGATCAATACATTTCAGATTGAGAAGTGATTATACGTTATATCGAATGTAGAGGCGCTGACTTTCCGAGTTACAGGAATATAATGTTTACTCAATATTTTATACAGTATGTTTGCACGCATATATTTTCTAAAATACAATAAGAAGTAATATTAAAACACTTAAAATATATTACTATATTTATATATTGTATTTTAGAAAATACATGCGTATATTCTTTATAAGCATTATTTATAATTAAATTATATTTGAAGGAAAAGAGCATTTACATTTCCAATTCCTTTTTTTTTTCTTTTATAAACAAAGGTAGTTTAGTTCATATGATTATCGATATGTTATATCATAAAGCATTTATGATATAACGTCATATAAGAATGCGATCGGATTTGAAGAAAGTCTATCGATCATTCGATTGTTTTTATTTCCCTCCTCAAGACAGAGGGGGAGGAAAAGAAAAAGGGAAAGAAAGAAGGGGCGCGAAGCGGGGGGAGAGCGGGAGAGAGAGAG
Organism: Pogonomyrmex barbatus; assembly: GCF_055798465.1. Lineage (NCBI taxonomy): Eukaryota > Metazoa > Arthropoda > Insecta > Hymenoptera > Formicidae > Pogonomyrmex > Pogonomyrmex barbatus. The sequence continues at coordinate 365,767 of NW_028297127.1, read as the reverse complement.
AGAGAGAGAGAGAGAGAGAGAGAGAGAGAGAGAGAGAGAAGGTAACGAAGCAGCCTACAATCTATAAATAGACTTTCCCCGCTACTTTATCTAATGTACGTCGATAGATTCAGTTGATGGGCCTTGAACGCAGATCATACGTTCTATAATAATCTTCGACAAACAAAATCGAAAAGGAAGGAGAAGATAATTGCTTCGGCAAAATCGTACAAAGAATCGATAACTCGTGCTGATTGAATCAAGCGAGTATATAATTGCCGAAAAAGTTGTTTCCGTGATTTGAAATCTATTGTCAAAGAAACGATTATCGCGATTAATTAGTTAAGTACGCGCGGCAAAATGAAATACATGATATTACATGATATTACAATCTGTGAGAAAGTTTTTTCCCTTAATTCTTAACGGTAATTACATTACGACAATACTCCGAAAGAAGTTTAGTTGACAGAAAATGGATTTTTGCTTTAGAAAGTACGTTTTGAAATATTATGATGCCAATTATGAAAGATAAACTTGTTACATCGTTATCTAGGATTGATAGTTTCAATATATCAGAATTTATAAATATCGAAAGAAAAATTGCAAGTTGTCTGTTCTTCCCGTACCTAGGTTAGTTATGCATTATATTGTTTCATAATCATAATCATAATTTAATTGAGCTAATTAAATGATGACTCGCAGGTCGCGTCATTTAAATTTGAATAAGATTTAATCGTGCCGTTTCTCTTTTGTTGTTTCAGATCCATATTCGTTGTCACATCTCGGTGAGTCTCCCACTGCATGCGCAACAAAATTTTATCTTTGACATTAAAACCTTTATTATTGATTTAATTTAATTCAGCTTCTTTTATTTTACATATTATTTTATCTAATATTCTTTATTAACAAGTGTAAATAATTAAATATCTATGCTAAGAATTAGTATAAATATTTTGGCTTCTCCTGCCACTTCTCACCATATCATTGCAACTCATTGTATACTCCTAAACACTTATTTTATTTCATGTATCTCATTTTTATTATATTTTATCTCATGTTATAATAATTTTTTTCAAGAACGAAACAACAAATAACAAGAATAACGAAAGATCAGCTTTGCAATATTTAAGAAGATGAGAATTAAAACTCGATCTTATTATCTTTATCGTTGAAACATGGAAAATAGTGACGTATATGCACAATTCTCACGATTTCTAATTAACGTAATCTAGCTTTGTCTTATATTAAAATACATAGATTGAGAGAAAGAACATATTGAAATTCAAAATAAAAACCGAAGCGTTTTTGAAGAATATTTCAAATAAAAATTTCAAATTTAGCATAATTTCACATAATGCACGCAACAACTTTTTTTACAAATGCACACATTATGAAGCATTAATATTCACTTTCTTCAAGTGAAACTATACAATCTTTATTTTGATCTATATTTTAAATGTAAATTCCTGACTTTTATATTTTATATTTTAACATGCTTATATACAAAATGAATTGAAAGAAGAATTTTTTTTTTTATAAAAGAAAAGAATAAAAGAAAACGCATGATTTTATTTTATTTTAAAAAATATTACATTTAAATATTTCATTGTATTAGTATTTTTATAAATATTATAAAATATACGATAAAAAAATTTTTGTGTGCACCATATTTTTTCTTTACACCTGAAAACTTTTATTTTAAACAATTTTTTCAAAAACATTTGCTTTTAATCTATTTATAAATGTTGGGAAAATTTTTAAAAAATTTTTCACCTTCTATATGAATCTACGTAATTTATTTTTTCAAAGGAATTTATGTTAATTGTGTCAAATTCAATTGTAAACTGACTGACTGACTGACTGATGATGATTTATGCGATCGCGCGAAAAATGCAATTATGCAAATCGCCTGTCACTTATCTATTGAAACTCAATGAAATTTGTTGAATTAGCAATTTAATCTTGTGTAAGAGCGAGTCTTTGTGAGACGGAAAATTCCAATGATAAATTAATCGGCTTATTAATCGTCGTTCTACTGCAAAACAAGATCGTCTTTTTTTCTGTATAGGCGCGTATCCGACGAAAATAGACCGATTATAAAGAATCGAGAGTATTCTCAAAGTGTTCTCAAATAATTAATGAGGAGAGAAAGCAGGCCATAAATCCAATTGAATATCCGAACATTCCATATCATCTTCCCTAGTGGTTCTCAATCGATAATCGAAAAATTGATGTTTTTTTTTTTACCTTCATGTCATTCATCTGTCACAAAATTAATTATAATTAATGCTGGACAATATGATTTTATTCACACAACGAAACCTCTTTTAATATATTACTAATTTTTGTACGTTTTAACTTAAAATACATGATAATTATCGGCATAATAAATATCGAAATTCATTAACTAGAAAGATGAGAATGCGAAAATTCGATGCTTGGAATCGAGAACATTTTCGGGATCGATCAGCGTCTCGATCGAATTCAGGTCGTAGTGGAGGTCAGACGGCGGCAATTTGCGGTCGGAAAGGTCATGACGCGATTGTTATCGAACTCAAGCAACACGAAAATAAATCGCAAGAGTGCCCAATTGCTTTTGCAACGAAATATGTACTTGGTTCTAATTGCTCGTATTTGTGCCACTTTCAAAATATTGAATATTCTTTAATTTCTTCGCGAATACCTACCGCATTTCATTTCACCGCCGAAAAATTTACTAGCGAATTAACCACCTGCATAAAATTTATATAGAATATTTCGCTCATTTATACGGATTGTACATACAGATTTGTACATACGATCATAAAGAGATGAATGATGTTAACCTGGACATTTTTCTATTTGTTTGTGTTTTTCATTTTTACACGGGAATAATCGGAACCACGAATCACGTGATTTGCTTCGTGAGACAGATGTCACTACTTTCGATGCAAGCGACAAAAAAAAAAACAAATTAGAGAAGAGGAAGACGCAAATAACGACACATGGGGGACACCTGCGCCTTGACGATACCGCCGGAACTTCAATTGTACTAATCGCAAGAGTCGACATAATAATGGCTGTTTATCCATACGTGCACTCGCATTGACGTAGACAAGCGCAATTACGAGAGCTCGCGCTCATCATCTCGCTGAAATTACGTTCAGATTACAAGCGTATTACGTACGCGCGTTGTATCTACGAGAATTTACATTAACAAATTCGCTCGTCACACGTCAGAATTAATGCAGTATGCGTATCGCAACTATTAGAAATGGTATAAAGTGGCGCGGAAAATTGCGTCACGACATACGAAATCGTTTCATATATTACGTCACGCGCGATCTCGAAAAGTTCCCGGAATCACTTTGTCTTCTGTGAAATAACACAGGATGATTTCCTTTTTGCAAATAATTCCTACGCATTTAATAACTACTAATGATTGCATTCTTGATCTATTTTCGAAAATACTTCTAACTTTGTCGTCACGCTTTCCGCGTAAATGACGTTAATGATCTTGCAAAAATGTCATTACGTTCATGTTGATAATATCAAGAGATTGAAAGAGTTGCCTTTTTTCCTTCTTGGTATAATTGCCTGAACTTATTTCGTATATGTTCAGAAAATCAAGTTTGAATTTTATTGCAGTCAAGATTGAGTCTTAAAATAAAGAACAATATACATGTTCATTTTATTGGGTTTATTTTATTTCTTTATTTAATATTTCAAAATTGTCTTTTTATAGCAAATTTTATTTTTAGGAAAAATTAATTTTTTAAGTCATAATCAATTAGTAATTTTATTAATGAAATAAAATATTATTTGTTTCACTTTTCATAATGTCATTTTAATTTAATATATTTAAAGTTTAGCAATATATCAATCAAGCTAATATTAGATCGATGAATTTTTTTAAAGGTTTCTAAATAATGTCAGGGTCTTTTAAATGTCTTCTTTCAATTCTTTCTTTCTCATCATCGATTGGTATTTATCATACACACAATAATGTACTTCGTGAATTCATTGTTCTGTGTATTGATATTGTTTTCATAACTCCTACAATTCAGTTAAGCACCTAGACGAGCAATTTATATCATTATTAATAGTGAAAAGAGCTCAATGTTTCTCGAAAAATCTGTTCCGGAATCTCCAGGGATCTTCGGGAAATATTATTCTAAGAATATTCAAGAATGATAGAATTTAAGTAAAAATTGTAAACTCGAAACGATTACATGCGTATTTGACTATTCGTTAGATTGTACAAGTGGATAAAATCGATTCAATTCAAGCAAATCGAATCCCAACAGTCTTCTGCTATCGCACAAATACGCACAAATCGATCGACTGACAATATTTGGGTCATACACCTTACCTGTAGCTTAAAATGTGCCGAGATGAATCTGCATCACTGAACTGCGTCATTGAACAGTTGGACGGTTATAAATGTACCGATGGCATTATCAAACTCAAGCTCATTTCCTTGACGTCTGTTATCCTATAAAAAATTAAACAAAGTCCACAAATCGAATCACCAGCTGGTTACAGAGACAGGATGCTGCGGTAGTATATACAAAATGGACTCCTAGGACCACTACTTTTAAACTCGAAACTGGTGAAAGTAACGAAGAGAGAATTTAATCATTTTTTTTTTTTTTCTGAAGACATTCATATTTTTGTTACAGTGGTGGAATTTCGCGGTGGGACTATTGTGCCACGCATGAGCTGGCGGATCGGCTTCTCGAGGCCATTTCGAATCAGAAATCTCGTTCGCAAATCTATGCAAATCTCTTCATTGTTAGTTTAATTAATTCTAGCACACTCATTCGTATTTCACTTTTGTGTATTTTCAGAGAGTTGCAATTTTATTAATAGACTCGACATACTCGTTCTTCAACCAGTTTCATTTTTCTTTGAACTTCATTGATGAAATCATGTTAATCAGTCAAGAGAGTGGAGAAAAGTATTTCGACGGAGAATGGCCTGGGAGCCATTCACTTCGTACGGTATCATCGTTTCATCGTACGTTGCGATGTACGGCAATTTATTAATACGACTTAATTACTACTTACGGATTTATCGCTCGGCAAGCGCCTTATCCGTGATAGAGCAGTGCTGCTATTTTTAACGGGATAACGTAACGTCTCGATTATACTGTTATAAATAGGGTTAAGCGGCAACTGGATATAGCATCGAAGGTACGTCTCAGTCGCGCGGATACAATAATAATTTCAACAATGAAACGTTTGAAAAGTAGTGAGACTACACTCATGACATCTCTGTATTAAAGATCCCGACGAAATTAAAATATCCTCTCCCATCTCGTTCATAAAACTCTATTGATGAAGTCAATGACATCATCATGGGTGAGGGGGATTTGCGAAAGATGATAAACGGCAATGTGGATGACGCCAACGACATTTTCCCGATTCTCTTGACGAGTATCTCATGCGTCATCATCGTCGATCCTGACAACGCGAGGCATGGAATCACGGAAAAAAACGGTCATTTGCGCGACTAAGTTGCGTAAGCTGAGTCCTCGGTTCGAGTCACGTCGTGGCGATTTACGTTACCGCAACGTTAGTCAAAAACCGGCCTAGAACGATTGTTGCTTCGCGATATCACCGCAATTCAATATCAGCTCAAGTAATATTCGACCGAGCAAAAGTCCGAAGATATACATATATTCGATCACGACATAATCAATCTAATCGATTCAATCTAATAACTCGAAGAGATATGTATATCCGATTTTTAGTCTAATGTCTGTTGTTTGAACATTAGTTATTTTTGAAAGCCTCGCGGATATAAGAGATTTGAGATTGAAGCAGCAAATATTTAGCTATTATAGCAAATTTTATCAATTATTATGTGTGAATAATAAACATATTTGTTTTTATTTGTCGAAATGGTTTTATCACAAATCTGCAAAATATCTTGCTTCAATAACAAATTAATTCTCTTTCTATATATTCTCCAATCGGGCTAATTCTCATTGAGTTAACTCGTGAGATTTAGCTTATAAGATTTAGCTCATTTTGATAACAGTTTTGTCATAACATTTACTACAGATAGAGTTTTGCTTTAACAGCAACTTAATACGTTTCCATAAACTTATTCAGCAAAATTTTTCTATTTAATTAATAAAATGAATCTTACTAAAATATCAAATAATTGGGTATCAGTAAAATTTGTTTATATTCATATCAAATATATAGACAACAATTTTGCTGCAATAGCAATTATTTTTCTCCTTAAATAAAATATTGATATAAGCTTTGACTTATTTCTTTATTACATTAATCGACAATAATGTATATATAGATGTGATTAATTATTCAATAGAATTAGTTGATGAAAATTAATAATTGATTATTAAGAATGTCTATGCATTGAGAAGAAATGATAAATTTTTTTGTAAAATATATGAGAGTGTACAATTGATATAAAACAAATTTACAAATATCTCACGATTCCTTAAGCTCCTTTAGCGTCCTTGTACATTCTTCACAAATAACGTCTTGAATTTCAGAAGAACTTTATGAATATAAGATTTGTTAAATACTATATTTATATAACTATATTTAAAATTGGTAGTTAGTGTATCCGTATATGTTGGCTGGTGACTATTAGCACCCTGACGATGACATTAGCATAAAATTGACGCATCGATGTACGGCGAATAGGTTTCTTCGTCTTTATCATGACATGATTCAAGCGACTGTGTCCTACATAGAGAAATGGCAAAGTGAACGGCCAATAGAGAAACCACTGCGAATCTCACAAAGCATTCCGTTTTCTCTCCTCCCCTCTTTTTCTCCACTTTGTCTCTTTGTACTCTTTTTTTATAAGGCTAAGAAAAAAATTTAACAAATCAGTCAAATCACAGATTTATTGAATAAGACTACAATTAAAAATTGTAGAGAGAATTTAAGTGAATTATGATATTATATATTATATATATATATATATATATATATATATATATATATATATATAATTTACTTAAATTCGCTCCACAATTTTTTAATCGTAATCTTATTCGACAAATGTGATTTGTGATTTGACTGATTAGTTCTCATTGAATAATTAATCACACATATACATTATTATCGATTAACTTTATATAGAAATAAGTCAAGGTTTATACCAATATATTATTGCAAGGAGAAAAATAATAGCTATCGCAGCAAAATTATTGCTGCTTCTATATATTTAATATAAAAATAAACAAATTTTACTAATAACCAATTATTTGATATTTTAATAAGATTTATTTTATTAATCGAATAGAAAAATTTTGCTGAATAAGTTTATTTATGGAAACGTATTAATTTACTGTTTATATATTCATGTGTTTGTATATGTATATGTATTTGATAAAGTATGTATTTGATAAAGTATCTTAGAAAATTCGAAGTCTCCAAATTACTCTAATTTGTAGCATCGCATTCGCTTTCCTGATATGCAAATACCTGGATGTTAGATCTGAACAAATCTTAAAGCTTTAATATGCATATATGTAAGTGCGAATATGTAAGAACTTTAAATAATCTCTTAAAAATTTGAATAGTTCTAAAAGATAAGAAACGTATGACTTTGACCAAGGATAGTCAGTTTTATTAGTACCATATGCTTTAATTATTTAATGTTGTCCTTGCGCGCTACAGGAAGGCTCTTGCATTATTAAAGTACAACATGTGTCGATATGAATCGTTATGTAACGTATGATTATGTTTGATATCTTTACCATTTCTCAAGAGCTAAATATTATTAGTCTTGCGATTTTTCTTAAACTAGTAAATTAATAAAATATTGAGCTAATAGTGAAATTACACAAAAAAATGTAAGCGAAATTATTGTTAAAATATAATAAGTGTACACAAAGTATGTATGTATGTAATATAGGCACACGTACACAGCATACATGTTAATGAAAGAGAGAGAAAATATAACGTAAACATGAGAGAAAATATAACATTTGATTTATTTTTTATTAAAAAATAAGTTTTTAAATATTATTTAATTTTATCATTTTATTGTCTACATTATCTATATCCACTATTCCTAAAGTAAATTCTAATGTGTGATATTCTAATGTGTGATTGTAGATTATTTTTACAACGCTTATATTTTATTTTGCTAAAATTAATTTGAATTATCTTGAATATCTCCAAAATATCATCTCTTTATAAAGACATCGTGTGGACATCGTTTTCTGAAATACTCCAATGATATTATTTGTTAAGTGTCGATCATTTGACAATTGTTGTGACGATGTTATCTGTTAAAATTGACAGTTTCAAGATCAACTCTTTGCAACGAGAGAGACTGTTTGAATTTCCTGAAATGTTGTGACTATTATATCTGGCGAGGTCAAAAAAATAAAACTCGGGATCTGCCAACGGCATCAGCTGACGGCAATCTGTGAACTGTTTTGCGACAAACTGGACAGGTTCCAAACTGTTTGCGGACGAGACGCAGAGTGTTCCGCGATGACGATCGGAATATTACGCCGATTCGCCGAACATATGTGCTCTCGTCATATATATAAGCTATAAAAAAAAATCGCTACGCAGCAGACAATTCATTAAACATTCTGTAATTTTATTTTACTCCAAAGAAAGATAGTTATAGAACACTTTACGAGACAAAAATATTACATATTGTCTCTTTCGAGAAACAGTAAGCCTTTTTATTCCCTGAAAATCTCTTGTTTTCTTCCGCTGTATCCAAAATAAATCATATCTTCTTCATTTCCAAAGGAGCGTTTTCATTTTGTTGCATAAATAAAGGAGATATCGTGTTTACGAACATAGCTTCTACGAATTAGTCGCGTGACAAACTGTTTTTCATTCTGTCTCGAAGTTGTCCAATGAAAATCGACAAGAAAATAACTGTAGGATTCGTTTGAGAAGAGTTAGAGAAACGTATGAGATATAGTATGAGATTTCACGAGAAGCGGGAGATATTTTACGCCGCAGCGGCATAAGATCTCCCTTTTCACGCAATCCCTTTTACCCCAAGTCGAACTCGAAGATGGCGTTGAACTTGAAAGGACGACAGGTTCTTCTTTCGCGGTCGGAGAAGCCAGGGAAAAATGTGACTCGGCCTTCGCTCGGTCGAACGATCGGTTCGCTTCTCGTCTTATCTTCGCCAATCTTGTTTCATCTATCCAGATTCTATCTAAAAGAATTCCAACGCAACATTTTACAACTTATACTTCCTTCCTCTATCAAATTAGAACTAGATTGATTTAAAATTTTCTAGATTTTTAAGTAGTCGAGAAATTTTCAAATTGAATCTCGATGTATTGGACATTTAAATAATTCAATTTGTATTCATTCACACGATATTGGGTAATGTCTTGTGCCAAATTCACAAAGTGCAGCAAAGTCGCGCACACATTCTGACATAAAATATCTCGTAAACTATTCGAAAACTATTTAATTGTATTTTAACTTTTGTGCATAAAATAATGAGATAAATCGATTGAGAAAGTATATAGTTTATTTTTTTAAAAAATATATACTTGTAGTTTTTTCAATCTTTTTTCAAAATGATAAGTTTTTATAGATGTAATGTACTCTTTCAAAATATATATTATAGTAGTATTGTATTAATATCCTCAAATATTTGAGGATATTAATTTTTCTTGCATGCTTTAATTCTCACAAATATTGAATATTTTTTTTGTTGTTCCGAACAAAATAAAAAACCAAGATAAAATCTTGTTGCAGATCCACCCACCGGTAGTGTTTACATGATAGGTGGAGTGCTGATCGCTATGGTTCTGGTGGGCGTTTTGATCGTCCTGCTCGCCGTAACGATCAGGTAAGTATCTCTTTATCATATGGTACCTTCCATCATTGATGTTAATATCAACAATTTCATAATAAGCCTCATCTATCTATTAATGGTAAAAAAAATCCGTCTTTAAGCCTTTCTAACGCGGATTCTGTATAAATTCTATATGTTCTATAATTTCTACATGTTCTATAATTCTATATTATTGATTGTTCTGTCCACATTACTTTATCTTATTTTTATAACTGGTTTAAAAAATGTTTCATTATTTAAAAAATAACAATTAATATAGAATGAGAACATGAATCAATTCTAACAAATCTTTAGATACTTTAGAAAAATATCAATTTTCTTATTGCAAAGAAAATATTGGAGAAATTAGTTTACCAATTAGTAATAATTTAGAAATGTTTAAAATGTTTATACTGAAATTTAAAACCTATTTTTGTAATTTTTGTGTTACATTAATTTATTTAACAACAGATGTAATTGTGACATTTTTATCAAGATAAAATACTATTATAAAATACTATTATAAAAATTATGTCACACATGATGATGGTTTTTTACGAAATTAGTTTTTATTTTATAAAAATAGAAAATAAGTATACAATGCAACCTTATTAATAACTGTATTTTTTATCAGTCTGACGAATAGCTTTTAATCCATTATAAGTTAGATAATTGTTGATATTAATTAAGAAATTTATATTAGCGTAATAGTACAATCTGATGAATACTATTAACTATAGTGCTAAAATGCACTGGGGAAAAAACAAATGGAAGAAAAACAGCGGTGAAAAAATTTTGCATAATGAATACACGATAATTATAGCTAACTAGATTTTATCTTTTTTATCGAAATATGCGCTAAAAATTATTAAGTAAGGTCGGCTTTTGAATTTCTCTCTCTCTCTCTCTCTCTCTCTCTCTCTCTCTCTCTCTCAATTAATAGTAACGGTTAAATATAAAGAATATGATCCTTTGTATCCTTTTCCTGATACCGATTGGTTTCTCTTACTGCGATTGCTTTGTGAATGACTGTCATCGCGAAAATCGTTTTGATAGTTATATGTATTGTGTATATCAGTGGTTGTATATATATATATATATATATATATATATATATATATATATATATAAAACATTATTATATTACTCATATTAGTAACACAGAAGTGAAATAAAAAGAAAAACATAAATAATGTAGGTTAAAAGCTACTGAGAGTTAGTATGATAAGTGAGTATTAAGTGCGCAATTCTTCAAATAATATCAACAAATTTTAATGAATAATTACAATTTGCAGCATTGACAAAAAATTTATCAAATATTTCGACTTACATTTGGACTATCTTCAGCGATTGAATGTGACAATTAATAATTAAATAAAAGAGAGTAGGAAAATTCGGAATCCGAGAGCGTCCGTTTATTCATCTATTCAGGCGTGTGGCTGTCAGGACGCGTGGCTGAAAACAGCACGCGTACGCGTCTGGCGAACGCCGAACGGAAATAGAGATAAAGGCAACGCTCGTATGGTTTCCTTATGGTATGCATTTTCCTTTCGGATGTTCTTCCCAGAACGTCGTCGTCATCACGAGACATCGTCGAGATACTGTCTGTACTCATTCGTTGATACAGAGTAATGTTGCCGGCCTCTTGCGAGATGAAGCTTTCCTCTAAAAGAATTTTCAGTCTTTTAATCGTATATTACATAAAATATATATATATATATATATATATATATATATGATGCGATAATTTCAAATAAACTGACACAATTTTTATTTGTGGAAATGTAATATTATAAAATTAAAAAGAGCCGCGAAAAAACTGGCTCGTCTAAATTTTAATTAAAAAAAAAAAAAAAGAATTCTTAAGATTATAAGATTAATAAGATTATAAGATGCAGCATACATATTTTAATATGTGTATTTTTATTTTCTCGATTAAATTGTGAACCGATAAATTTGACAAAACTTGAAGAATATTTAAATAACCAGACAAATTTCTTTTTATTTTATTCAATTTTTGCGCTTAATCGCACTTCTTGGACAATTGCCTGAAACCTGAGACGTTTCTATTCTCGCCGACGCTAAAAATGAGCACGTGTTTTAACGACAGCTTTCACACATGAAAAATATTCTTTTCTTATTTGAAAATAAAGTTCAACATGAAAGTTATACTTGTCATTGGAAAAATAAATTGCGCGACTAGATAAATAACGCGAGAATATAACATATAATATTAAAATAGCTATTACATTTATATCACACATATACATTATTATTTGGATTAAACAATATTCTAACACTATACGTTGTATCGCCATTTCTTATTATTGCAACTTTGATAGACTCTGATAAAATTTTAATAAAATTGATGTCAACGTCAATAGTTCGATTTTCGTGATCAACTGATTAATGAAGAAATCATATAATATAACCTATAATTGTTAATCACTTGTAAATATAATTTTTCGATAAAACGGCAAGAAGCGGCAAATATAATTTTTCCAAGAAAGATGAAGATTTTGTAATCGTCTTGCCAGCGAGGTTCAATATTTCTCTGTGTCCATTCATTATTTTCCGTTAAATCCAGCAATCGCTGAATGATTCATCCGTCTTATTGTATGTACGACAAACTTCGATAATCAATTAATAATAAATTCTCATATCTACATCTTAGATAGTCGGTGAAAAACCGTCTTGAATAATTTCTCTAAGAATCGGAATTCCTTATCTGTATTGCTACATAGATATATTGCTACATACGAGAATAGATTTCAAATTGTGTGTGTGTGTGTTTTTATAGTTATATATCTATATATTCTCACTATGCAGTTGTTTTTCATATTTCGCAGCACGTAAAATTATAAATAGAATTTTATCTTAAATCTTGATGCGAATTACTCTAAAGATTTTATAATTTATTTTTCATTTTATCTTATTCCGTTCCGTTTCATTATATCAATTTTTGCGCCCGAGATTCAACATATACTACATCATTTTTTTCCGTCTAAGGCTATAACTTAGCCCGTGGAATTTCGACAGTAAAGATAACGATATATGAGCATGTAGGATTTAGATGAGGAGCTTGCTGTTATTGTTAGGTCAGTGTAAATGTTACGTATGTAATGTAGACGAGTTCTAGGTAGGTATGTTGTGTAAAGTAATAAAGGCGTTCTCACAACTGTCATTACGTAATCGCAGACACGGCGGTCTCTAAATTATTATTTCCTATCGTGATCTGATAAATATCGCTTTATTTATAAGAAAAATTACCCCTCTCTTCCCTTCTCTTGTAATCGATCTGTCTCTTATTGAGTTCCTCGAATTAAACTCGATTTAAATTTGATGCAATTTGATTTCATCTTATCTGAGTTATTTTAATATAATATTCTTATTGCTTCTTATTGCGATCGGTTATAAATTTTATTTTATTTTGATTCTTTTATTTTATTTTGTCTGAATTTTATTCAATATGAGTGAAGTGTATTCTAACTGAAATTAATTTAACATGATTTAATTTAACTGTGTGTCTTAAATATTTAAGATAAAAATTCGATGCAGTATTATTTTACTTACATAAAATAATAAATTTATAGTAATCAAATATAAATGACATTAATCGGCGAACAGGCTCTTAGTGTAGAATAATTTTTCTTTGAATTAATATATAAATTCAAAGCATGATCGCGAACCACGTGTCGTTAATATATGAACTTATAATATATTATATATATATATATATTTTAATATATATATATATTATATATATATATATATATATTAAAATATATAATTTTTTGACAAAATTTGTTAAAATTTCACTTAATCTATCAACTTGATTGAATTTTTTTCATCTTATTTCTTTCAAGAATAAAGCGATCGGTTTTGTATATGAAAATATTTAATAAATAAAATTCTATTCGTAATCCATAGATTAATAATTGCTGATTAAAGATCGTATCGATATATCATCGAACTTTGTGATATAAAATTATAAAACTAAATATATCGAGTTGAACATCTACGTTACACGTGACTGTCGCGAAAAACGAAAAGAAAAACGGTCTTTAGTCAAATTCGTGAATTTCTCTTTCTAAGAACGCAGAACAATTATATTCTAAATGTTTTGTTAATCATCGCGATACATCGCGGTAACGTGCATACACCAGATACAAAGAGAAATACCGTGTAAAGAAAAAAGGAACGTGAGAGGCCATGGTCGCCACTGCCGTCGGCTGCATCGTGTCGCGTCGCGTCGGTTATACGTAGCGATTACATGACATAAGGACGTAAGTCCGCCTGTCGGCCTTCCGGCACGACAAAACTATGACGACGTGCGCAAATTGCGTCGGCGAGGTGAGAGAGCGGACAGGCGTCGTGTACCGTTTGAATTTCGCCGAAGCGGCGATTGGCTGTCGTGCGCGACGCGCACCAATCGTCGTCACGCTTAGTCCGTGACGTCACGAAGCGGCGTATAAGAGATGATCAGGCATCGTTCTCCGATTCAGATACGCGCTGGTTTGCGAGCGATGAACAGGCGGACGTAGTCGCGGAGTTGCATCGGCTGCGGCCTTTCGGCAGTGAGAAACGACGCCGTGCGGCGCCGTTCCCTTAAATTCGCGTCCACGTGCGTGTATAGGAGAAATAAAGAGAGAGAGAGAGAGAGAGAGAGAGAGCGAGAGCTAGAAAAGGAAGACCTTCCGAATGATCGAATGCCAAGGATTCACGAAGCTAGTCAGCGCGAGCATCGCGCAAGTGTAAACGGTGATATATCCTTGCCGCAAGCGAAGCGGAAAGTCGACAAAGAGTGCATTAGTAAAGCCATTTGGCAGAGCGAAACAGAAATAGGAAATAGTGCGTGCGATAGAGATGAAGTATAACTTGGAAAGAAGGCCAAAGTGTTCCTAAAACTGACAGGGACAGGACAGAGAGAGAGAGAGAGAGAGAGAGATGCGAAATGTGTTAGTAAGAAAGAGAAAGAGATTTTAAAGACGTCCGCATTTATCTCGAGAGAGATAATAAAAAGATTATAAAGCGTTGGTCTATTCCGAACTACTAATATTCAATCGGGTAACGCTAGAAGAAGAATGAATATCGAAAAGAATCGGAGAAATCGTTTCTCAACGTGAAGGAAGACGGCTGATTTCATGACGGCACGATAGCTCCGCGTGTAACGTAAACGTGTGAGAGAGAAAGAGACACAGACTGAAAGAGAGAAGAGCACATTCATCTTTTTTTCTCATCTTTTTAGAATTCCCGAGTCGCTCGAGGGAAATCCGGAGCGTCTTGATAGTCGGAATCCTTGACAGAAGTCGAAAATAGAACGTACGTCGCTGCATTCCGTGGAACCGTATCGATTTGCGTAACTTGGAGCAACCGGAATTTCAGGGCTCCAAGATATCCGAGCGAAGTTGAAAAGTTTTTTCGATTTCGAATCCTGGCTACCTCATAAATTTGCGAATTTTCTGACTCGAGAGCTTGTGAGAAAATCCTCTAAATCCTCTCGGAATTCGGAATCTCTTTAAACTTTGACTCCGAGCTCAGAAATAGCTTATATCCTGGAGAACTCAAGGAATTCCGCTGTCGGCAAGCCTCCGAGTTCCGGGAACGCGGTCGTGAAAAGAGAGACATTCGCGAGACTGTACTATAAGTGCAGAAAGATGGTTGGGAGCAACGGGACCATGATTGCGATTCGTCTTGTCCGCAGCAAGCTGCGGAAGCGCGAGGACCATCATTCGAGCGCGAGTGCGGTGCATCCTGAGGTGGCAACGGTGGTGCAGACGGCAACGTCACCCGCGACGATCGGGACCCCGGCGACGCATCCAGACGGTTGCTGCACGCAAATGTCCACGACCACCATGTCGACCGACCTCGGCAACAGCGTTTGCGACGAGCATATATTCGCTGCGACGACGACGGTGACGCCGTCCTCCAATCCAGTCGATTCGTTTGCGTGGCAATTCCCGCCCCCGTACCCGCCCCCCCACATGCCGCCGGCGCAGTACGCGTTGTACAACGATCAGGTTGGTGTACACCTTGTATATTTTGTATTTTGTATATATATATATATATTGACGTTTCAAGATTCTCAACCCTCTTGTTTCCGAGATTAAGAATCACATTTTTTTATCGATAGAAGATAGAAGAAATAGGCTTTCTACGAGAGAGGAAGGAGTACAGTTTCGACACCGGAACAGAATAAAATTATTTATTCTCCTCTTTTTACATCTTTCGCCCTTGTAATAGTGATGTTTGTGTGCTTTTGAAGAAATACAAAGAAATTTGGAAACACATTGGAAAATTCATATCGTAATGTAGAATATTTTGTTCCGATGCGTTATATTGTAATTTTTTTTCTCTCCTAGATATTTAATTTATCAGATGTTTATATAATAGTATATATATATATATATATATATATTATATATATATTTTATTATGTTCAAAATCTTCTATACTCTCAATTCATTTTCGCAATATTTTAAAAAAGAAGAAACAAAATGACCAAGAAACAAATTTTTTCTTAATCTTAATTATCCACATAGAGATTTAGAATGCATTTTATAATTTTTATGGTACAATTATAGATTCTTAATCTAAATC
Source organism: Pogonomyrmex barbatus (assembly GCF_055798465.1). NCBI lineage: Eukaryota > Metazoa > Arthropoda > Insecta > Hymenoptera > Formicidae > Pogonomyrmex > Pogonomyrmex barbatus. The sequence goes on along the minus strand of NW_028297127.1, from coordinate 349,393 downwards.
AAACTCTCCTTTAAATTTTAATATAATATAAAATAAACACAAATGAAAATCCCTACATATAAAAAATACTGAAATTTTATCGGTTCTAACTTTGGTGTAATTATTGCAAAATTGATTATTTTATTTACGAAAATATAAGAGATGCAAAAATAATGTTGTGGAATGTTTAGATTTTTTGTTTATGTTGCGTATCCGTGATCAGACAGTATCTAATATGGAAATCTCTTTAACTTTTTTGGATCCTTGTTCGATAAAATGGATAAAATGAAATTAACTTAAGTCAATGGCACTAACTTCGCTCTTGATCATTCCTCGCGATCTATCGGTTGATTTATCTAACCGTCACAATTCTAACTGACTAACCGGCTTGGTGGAGCCAGTATTACCAGATTTTACCGGTTTACCCCTGCTACGTTGTCCAATGACTCGAGGACGCGCGATATATTGACCGGAGACATCCGAAAAAAGATTCGTGGGTAGAAAGCGATAGATACAGCCGTAGGGATGATGTTTTTCACCAGACAAAAAACGTGCAATAATGAGTCTTGCGGCTTTCTTTCTTCATTCTTCACTGGACATAACACGTTGTCTTTATTGACAATTCCAATTTCAAGCTTTGATATTAAATTAAAAAAAATAATTATATTTAAAATTTAAATAAAGTAAATTGAGCTGAAGTAAGAAATAGGATATAACATATATTAGGACACTGTAACGTAATAAAACAAGCTCAACTATTTACAAATCAATGCGATAAACCGAGATGAATTTAAAAAACAGAATATAATAGATGGCATTAGGATCGGCAGATAGGATTTTAAATTTAAATGCTCGATAATTTTCTTTTTTTGGATTTATAGAGATAATTATATTCCTTTCTAAAATTAAACAGTTCTATTTAAGAAATCGAAATATAATATTCTCACATTGGAGATTCTCACAATAATAAAATCTAAAATACAGTTTCTTTTATTATGTTCTTTGTTCTTCCACAATTCGATCGAAAAGAACTTTATCAAAAGAAGTATCAACAATCCCTTATAATCATAATTATTCGATTTCCGTCTTTCCTAGCAAGGAAAATATAAAAGACCGTTTCATCAATCGATAGTCGGGACAGTGACCTGCGGCCATCGCAGTTTTATACTACTTCGCGGATGATCGATTATTCCCGCCATTCGAGTCGCGATCGTTGATTGGCTACAGCTGCACTGCGCCTTTTACCGCTCCAACCTAACGTGAAGAAGTAGATTCGATCGGGACGAATAGAATGACCTTATTTATTTATTTATTTTATTTTTTTTTAATTGATTCCTTTGATTCGATGTTATTATGTAAAAAATAATGGAACATTAAAATTTTTTATTAAAAAAATTGTTCTCATCTACGATTAGGTCACGATGTAATTTATCGATCTTATCTTGCGATAGAAGGGAAGCTCGCGTGAAGAATTGACAATTAGGAAAATTAATTTCTTTATTTAGAAAAAGGGAATTAGAAAAGTAATTTTATTTAGATCGCTCGAAATAGTAATTTCTAATAATTTTACGACGATCGATTCGATAGGTTTTTAAATCGATATAATACGATATATTTGTTTCTGTTAATCGTCATTGATGTCATTACGGCATCAGACGTATGAGTGAAAATAATTATTAATAATATATATTTGTAATTCATTAATAATAAATGAATACTAATGAGCTAACACGAAATTCCCACGATGATCGCAGATTAATTTTTCCCACGATGATCGCAGATTAATTTTACAGTCCGCAGTTTCCCTAAATTTGTCGTTATAAAATTATATCGTGAGATATAATAAAGCTACAGAATGTAAGTAGAGAATGTATGTAAATATATCAGCGAAATGGGTGCAGCTTTCGATGCTAAATTTAGCGCCGGTGGGCGTTTACCTACCGTCGCTTACCAGCCGGGCTCCGAATAGCAGTGTGCAGCTGTTGTCGAGTCGTTCCTCCGTCTGCGCTATTAGCGGGACATCGGATTCGAGCGATTCTAGCGAATTCGTGGCGAACTTTAAGAGAAGAACTTATTCTCTCTCTAAAATATTGTTTGTTTTACAGTGAGAAATGTTCGATCTCTATAGGCGACAAGCGAATGGAAGAATTATCGAAAGATCATATTTTACAAGTCTCATTTTTCTCGATCAATTTTAAGCGGAAAGCCTTGAATTTTGATCTGGGGATTTTAATCTAGTGTTATAATTAACGATAAAAATAATCGATATTAAAGACTCAAAATTTGCGAAAAAATATGACATCCAGTTTAAGATCTAGTTTTAGATCTTAATAGAAAAATGTGTGTTTTTTTTTTTTTTTTTCTTAAACATAATTATTTTACTTATATTATATATTATGTCTAAGTAGCACGGAACATACTAAGATTATCCTATAGATGTACTTAGGATATATTTTAAAAACATTCCTTATGACATCTTAAGTATTCTGAAGATTTTGAAATATCTTGCGTGCTATTTGAGTAGATTATGAATGATATTTTTGCATATCTCATATGCAACTACATAATTTATTTATGTATAGATTAACAGTGTGAAATAAAATAGAGCCTTTCTGATGTTGCAGGATACCCTTGTACACGCATTACCATCAGATCGGCCTGGATTTGCAAAGGGCTTCCGCAAAAACCTCGGTGGACGCTGGCGTCGACTGGTGAAGCGGAAAGCAGAAACAGATACCTGTGCCATTCCCCCCGAACTGAAAGATCAGCTGAAGACTATTTACGTCTATTGATGGCCAAAAGTCCGTCCTGAGAGCCTGAAAATTCAAAAGAAGAGTCTCTAAAATTTTATTAATAAAAGATGGATAAAAATACGAAGAGGACTACAGTAGTAAAAAGTAAAAAGAGGCTCTAGTCAAAAAGTTAAAAAGAGAAGAGAAAAACATAGTTTTATCGCTACATAAGTTGCTAGAATATAAAGATGAATGACAGCTAATAAAGACAAGCAATGGAGGATGGAAAAGAAATTTGATGGGAAGAATATGAAGAGACTGTGAAAGAAAGTTTGGGGAAGGATGCAGGTATACGGGGAGCCAATAGTCTGGCAATAGTCGACATATCAGAAAGTGCCTGAAGAGGACGCAATCAAGTGCCTTCTTTTATTCCATAAGCGCCTTTTCATGAGACTGATACCGCGAAGAAACCGCGATATATGGGTGCGACAAAGCGAGTTACCTCGTAGCTTCTGCGTATATACATATTATGCGCAATTAATCGATAGCTGACAGATCGCCGTACTTCGGGTAGTTAACTAGTATTAGCGCGTCGGCTGAACTTACGGAAGGTACGAGTGGCGTGCGATCGATGATTCGGCAAGCTTTCAGGATTTCTCAAAAGTTCGCTTTTAGTCAACTCGGGTTGAACTCGGGATTTACAGCCTCGACGGAGTTGAAAGTCGCGATTCTGATTCTGGGAAATTCACAACTTTAAGTATTATTTATTAAGAAAGAAAAACAGCGTATACGCATTTTCCTATTAAAGTGCAAACTAGTCGTATAGCGGAAGAAAATGGGAAAACTCGCAGCTGCTGTGTGTGTCATCGTACTACTCTCCAGCAGCAAGATAGTACAACAAAACTGGCGACAATCTGTACCTTGTCAAACTATAAATATATAAAATGTCGTTTGAAGCTAAAGTAGATCGGATGACATGATTTGAAAAAGTCCTGTTTGAATGTATAACTTTGTATTTAAAGTAATTCTTATGGAACTATAATGCAAACTTCCACTTTAGCTTTATACACGTTTCGTATGTGACGTTTTTCTTTTCGGACAGTTGACTCTCGGTTTGCTTTGTACGAATAAAATCGATCGCCTGTTATCTCGCTCCCGTAATTGGTTTTCGAGGCCGTCGGCATCGACTTGTGTAAATAAGATGTAGTGATCTCTTTTGGACAAAAGTCCGCGGGATGTATGATTTAATCAATGAATGGACTTCGGTGTTCCTAAAAATCCTCAGGTCTGAAGGAGGTTCCAGAATTTTGAGAATCTGAAAGGGCCTCCCGTCGTCAAAACGAAATGCGGCGCCTCGAAACAATAAAATAGACCAATTTAAAATTATCGAACTATTACGACGGCTCATATTGAGTCAGCTTTATTGTAGCACTGACGTGATATTTCACTTAACCCTTTGACTGCTATTTAATGTATATTCAACAAATAAACTATTGTAAAGTATTACGATTATTATTTTTTTTTTTTTTTTAAAGTCATGTCACATTCTCTTAAAGAAAATTTTGAAAAGTATTTATGATGATGATTATATACAAATATTTAATTACTTATTTAATTAAATACGTGGTAATATTCGATACAATTTATTTAAAAATTGTTAAGAATTATGACACACAATAGCTGGAATATTTTTTGACAAACGAGAATTTTAATGTATGATTTAATTTCACTTATAAATCAAACATTATCATATATTTGATGTACTAATTATCAAATCATTAAAGGGTTAAGTGATGTGATACACTGTAAAAAGAGCTTCTTGCGTCAGTGATTAATTAATTATTTAAAGAAATCGACGTAGATGACATTCGGTCATCGGAGAAGTTCTGCAGATTTTATTAAAATTATTCAATTTTTAGGACATGTTTAAAGGCAAAATTTTATTTCTACCAAAGAAACGTGTAAGAAAATGTGATTAAATCATTTTTAGTGTCAGAAATTGATTGAAAATTTGTATGTAATGAATTCAGGAATTATTGCAAATTACTTAAATTTATTTATGCAACTTTAATAACAATAATTTGGAATATAAAAATGATTACTCAGTTATTCTAATCGTTTTTCATCATTTCACGTAATAGATTTTTATCTTCACACTATATAAATTCTGTGGACGTTAGCAGTACTTTGCGAGTGACCAGAAATCCTGAAGATCGTGATCCTCGGTATAGTATTGTAAAATGTAAATAGAATATAATGAGTGAACCGTGTCGATCTTCAGAATTACTTTTAAGGGCGTAACCAGCAATATTCCTCGCGACGGATTTATCTCGACTTGTTTTATTGATTTGCGATTTCAATCTTTTGAATATCATTCAGAAAAAGGATAAGAAAAGAATTTGTAATTTTTATATATCAAAATATGTGATTCCTCACGATATATTATTATATAACTTTATGACAATCTATGAGTACTTTGTTAAGCGTTGAGGAAAAAAAGAAAATAGTAAAGGATAAAAGGATAAAATTTGACTCATGCAAAACTTATGAATAATTGAATATATCACCTGGTTACGTTGCAATTTAAGTTAAAAAAAAAAAAAAAAACGCATATCAATTCAGGTGATGCTATCAATTATCGGTGATGTCGACATTAATGTGAATATATATTATCATAAATTGGCGTATTATCGCGAAATTGTATTACATAAAGAAATTTAAACTTAAATGAAATTGATATTATTATTGTATTCAAATTCAGGACACTGCTTTCACATAGATCATCGCACAAGATCAGTTTCAACATTATGTCTGCGATAATGTATTAAAATGCATGATCTTCGGTGCGCTTACACTCAGCGATCAAATTTTTGTGTAGAATTGTATCTTTTTGTTTATATAATTAATTGTAGTTGATTTAATTGCTTCGCGCATACAAAGAACAAAAAGAATCAACCTGTCACATGTCGTGTTATGGATGTCCTCCTAAACATGAATGTATCATAGAGACCTAATTTGTACAATGTACAGCAAACCGTTTTTTGTTCTTTTTGTCCGTTTCTTCTGTAAATAATAACAAATATCAGGACGGGAGAGACGCATCTCCCGTCACCTAGTCACTCGTTCGATTAATATTTCGTTGAAATGTTATAGTTGTAATAATGAGAAAAAAAATTAAGCGGCGCAGCTTTCTCTCCCCAACAATAAAGACATGAAATAAAGAAGCAAAAAGATATTACAAATGAAAAGAATTTTACCTATTTTTTGACTACAATAGTATTTAATTCTACGATTTATTCCCATTCCCCTATCTTTGATGATGTGCGGCATGAAAACAGAGCATAAATATTTGATATTAAGGTTTCATCAATTTTTTAGAAATTTTTTGGAAACTTTTTTTTATATAGCTCTAATTCTATGTCTTGAAATATATAAAATGCATAATTATACAAAAATCTATTGTTCCTACACATATTTAAATAAAAAATTTTGAACTGTTTGGACTCATCAAATCAATAGAGTATGCGTGAAATTAAAAAAAAAGAAAAATTCTTTTAAAACTGTCCTTTTATTTTCAATACATAGAACATACAAATAATTTCAATATTTTTTACCATCTGACTACTATTTATCTGAATTTCGAACATAATGAATTGACATTACAGATGATCATTGCATAAGTTCGAATTGTTCGAAGTGCTTTAACTATTCGAAATTGAATTATTCAATTTTTCGAATATACAATTCGAATTTTTTTTATTTGAATCTTAAAGTAAATGTTAAAAATTCTTGTGATATAATTACACCATTCGATGAAAAATATATGAATTCTTTAAATGATCCGAATTTAAATGATCAGAACGATTGATTCTGATTGTCGTATGTGATGACAATGATGTTACTGACACTAATTAGTACAATCAAATAAAAAATTTCTAGAAATTGCCTAGTAAAAAAAATTGCCTCCTAAAAAAACATTTTTACTAAACTAATCAACCACGAGTCGCGCGCGCGAGAATTCATCAAAAGCGGCGATTGGGAAGGTGAATAACAGGGAGTTTGATTCTGATATTGTGACTTTACAAGAGACTAGTTCTATTACAGGTGTATTACAGGTGTGAATAAATGCATAAAGCAAGATTGATAAAGTTAATATTTAGAAAAAGTGAGTATTTAAAGTCGATTGTTTCACATTTTTTACAATTTAAAATGAGATTAAGATGAAAAGTCAATTTAGCTGAATTAACCAAAGTTAAATTTGCACAATAATAATTTGTATCTTTATTATTATTGTACATATATCTTACTTGTAATTCGTGTATTACATTTACGACGGAGTAATCAAAACAGTGATTATAATTACTAATATAAAAATGTGTTATATTCGAAGACAGCGTAAAGATTTTCTAACCTTAAAAATGTCACTTTTAATTGTTATTGCTTTCTTCACATATCGTATGACGATTTTCATTATCATATGTTTCACACATTAAAATACATATATAGACAAAAGTTCATTAATTCCCTGTGACTTCCTTCATATAATTTTGAAGTTACATATATTTATAATTTTAAGTATCTATATTTTGTCACAAACATTTATCATTATTCTACCATTGTATTATTTTATTGTTGTAGTAGTCTATAGCAGTTATTGTAACATGTGTATGAGCATATTAAAATAATATTACAAAACTTGTATATACTCCCCTCTTATACGAATGATAAAACACTTTATTTTCTATATGAAATTTTTTTTTTTATAAAATAGACTTTTTGCACAGAAAATAATTATAAGAGTTATAAAGGATGCACTTGACTAAACTTGACTTATTTTTAACTTTTTTTTTTGAAAAAGAAACTTTGTATAGATATTCCTTTTATATTCAAGATATGCCTTTTTGCTGTCACTTTCAAATTGGTATTTATAATTTTTACTATTTCAATATTCTGTTATAACAATCAACATATAACTGATACTTATTTCATTTTCTTGGAAGATTTAGCATTCAAATATTTTATTCTAAAAGTTTTTATTTAGTACATATTATCCATATAAAAATGATAAATATAAATGTTAATCAAGTAAAAAGTAATAATAGATTATAGCACGTTTCATCAGCAAGACATGAGCAGTTGTGAAGTGTTGAACAAGCCCATAGAGAGTTCAATCAGAAAGAAGTTGGAGGCTGTACTGAAACCTCTACATTGCGATGTCATTAATGAGTCCTATATGCATAATGTACCCAAAAACTCTGAGACACACTTTAAGGTAGTGATTGTGTCAGAGATATTTGAGCAGCAACCATTAATCAAGGTATTTCTCAATTTCTAGCATTTTTTATTTATATTACTCTGCAAACAATTTTTTTATGCCCTTGAAACAAAACTGTTTTATGTAAATTTTTAGATACTAATAAATCTGATCACACTTAACTTGATTATGTCTGATAAAAAATGAAAATTGTAAGTAAACATTCTGAAAGTAAGAAACAATTAAACTCAAATTTTCGGATACAATATTTATGTTATACAAACATAACAATATTTATATGTTTATAGCTTTTTTATTTAGTTATAAATGGTTAATTATATACTTTATTATGCAATAAAATATATAAAAAAAAATATGCACTATGCACTTTTTTACATATATTTGAATGCTCTTTCATATGCTTCCTTAAATTTTAAAATTTATTATTTTTAAAATTCAGAGATATAATATATAAATTTGATAGATTTGTTTTTAGTATTTGAAAATTTACACGAAACACTTCTAATTTCAAAGATGGAAATTTTTTTGTTTGCATTATTAAATATTTTACTTCAAATAAAAAATTATTTTGATTGTTAAATAAAATTTACATAAATTATGTTAAAAGAAATTATATGAAAAGTAATAATATTATATTCAAAGCAAATAAAATAATAGAAAATAATTATTCTCATCTATAAATATTAAATAACCATAAGATTAAAGACTAGATATTATTTCATACATAAAATAAAAAAAAACATTTGAATCAATTATTAATTTAGCGACATCGGATGATAAACCAGTTATTGCAAGCGGAATTTGAAGGAGGTTTACATGCTCTATCAATAGTAGTAAGTAATGTTTATTATTTATCAACTAGTTTTTTGCTATTAGAGTGAAAAAATTGCGTTCTATTTTTTTAAATTCAAGATAAATGAGTTAAATGAAAAATATCATTTTTATATATATTATCATAATGTGTTCAAGGCGAAAACACCAGAGCAATGGAAAACAAGCGATAAAACGGTGGCTGCAAGTCCTGCTTGTAAGGGTGGTTTCAAAAAGTAACATATTATAATTTAACAATTAATTATATGAAGATAATAATATAAGCTATGTAAAAATAATTTATATAATTATCACATAAACATATACCGTGACTATAAATAATCTTGTTCTTTTATTAAATGAGATCAGTATTTATGTAATTGTCATTGTAATTATGTCATTTATAAACCAAACAAAATCAAAATAATGAAATTAAAAAGCCTTTTAATTTCAAAATTGAAATGTAGAATTTAATACAATTCAAATATTTGAATCATAATATTAAAATCATAAATCATATTAGAAATCAAATATTAAAATATTTAAAAGTTCAGGATATTGTCTGAATTTGAATATTATTTTCTTAACTTTAACTTAGGACTCATTTTTTCAAAATATCATTAGAATTATCTTTTCAATTGTATTTCTTTAATTGCAGGATTTTGGTTTGACAATATAACAAAGCATATAATGCGAAAAATTATGTTGTAAATAATTGGTTCAAATGTTTTTTTCTCTTCTTTGCATTTACTTTCCTGTGCCAAAAAAATGAGAATTTTAAGTAAATACACAAATTAAATACTACAAATAAAAAGTACAAATATAAAATCCTATACGATTTATTTTTTTTTCCTCACTTTGATTAGGCCACATATTGTTGTGCCAATCTCTGCAATCCCTGCAAATAGCAGCTGCATGTACAACAAAAATGTACAACAAAAATGACAAAAATAAAAAGATGCTTTAATGTCATAACACGAATGTGTCCAGTCTTAATTTGCCTTCGTTCTCAGTGAGGTAAAGTATATCCGCCATTGACTGCTCAGCTATTGCCTCTTCTGCTTTTTCGTGCATCTATAGTAATTATATGGCTTTATTAATTATCAATAAGAATATTCAATATACATATATATTAAATTATTATAATAATAAATATAAAAAAACTTATGTTCTTGTAAAATTTAAAATTAGATAATTAGATGATTAGATAATTTATATATATATATATATATATATATAAATTATTTTAATCTAATTTTAAATATATGGTGTGTGTGTGTCGCGCGCGCGCGCGCGCGCGTGTGTGTGTATGTGTGTGTAAAATGTTGAATTATTTTGATATTTTAATACTATAATTATTTTAATATTTTTAGCTATGTTTGACTATAAGAAAAGTTATTTGGTTTACAATTATAAAGTAGCATCATTAAACGTAAGAAACTTAAGTTTACTTACACCTCTGAATGTAATATCTGTTGGTTGATATTTAAAATTCGGTCCGAAATTTACAGATACCATCGCGCTTTTATATAACGAGATTCCAGGATAATAGGCACCCTTATTGATATCTATGAAAGCATCGCCTTGATTGACTCCATTCTTGTAATATATAATCTTGCTACCTTTCAAGGGCCGTAGAGCTTTCAAAGCTTCTTGCACTTGATCCTTCTCTTCATAATATAAGTGGCTTTTGAACTTCACTAAGGGCTAATTCACAAATCGGAAAATACAAAATAATTTTTTAGATATATTTTTAAAATGAGTTTATTTTTAAATTAAATTCAAAAATAATATTTAAAATTATATAACTTAATATTTTTTTATTTATTATACTCACTCTATCTTTATAAGTATTCGGAATATGCGATGCATCGTGTGTATCCGGAAGAATTATGAGGAAACCCAAAGTATCACCCTCGCCGTAACCGTCACTATAATGTTTGCCACGGCTTTCGTGGAATCGCGTACCTTTTCTAAAAATTAAGTTTTTCTTTTTTTCTATAAACGAATATTTTAATTCGACAAGATACAATATTTTCTGTATTATATAAAAAGACTAACAGAAAAATTATTCTAACAAATTACAAAAGAATAATACAAGAATTTTTTTAAATTGGTAACGTTCTTTAACAAATTGATATTACCTCTATTGCTATATATTTTATATATTATACATTTCAAAATAAATAATATAAAAAAGATGAAATCTCTAATATATAAAGAACTAATTAATAATTAATAAGATTTTTTCACGGCTAAGATACCTGGATCTCCATGAGTAACCGAACTTATCATAGCCCAATGGAGCTTGCAAGTTTGCATATTCTTGTCCCCATCCAAGTCTCGTTGCAGATCCTTCTGGCATCTCTTCAATAGTGGCTTCCCAATACCAAGTGCCTCTACTCACACCTACAATTTATCCACAGATGTAATTAAAATATCCCTATAAAGTATCTTTTTCTTTCATCAATCAATATATATTATCAATATATATTATATTAGTATCAATATATATTAATATACATTCTAAATGCATGAAATATGACAGATAAAATAATGGAAATATTGCTAAAACATACATTGAAAATAACAAAATATAGAGACAAATAAGAATTTTTTTATTTGAATAAAATTAAATTTTATTTTTATGAATTGAACGAAATCAATAAAATTTCATCTGAACAAAATAAAATTTTTTATAAAAGAGAAAAATTGCATTAGAATTATCATCTGAGCGCCTCCACTTATATAAGATAAATTTTTTTAATAAAAATATTCCCTTTACAAATCATATAATTTTTACAAGTAATGTTCCTTTTATTATGTGAAATGGCGAAAATATTTGGATTTCTTTGGATGCTCGTATAGATAGACATTCTGTATATGACAGTATTAGACTATTATTTTTATATTATAACTTTATAACTTATAGCACTATCATAATTTTATAAAATAATATATAATTTTATGCATAATGTCAATATACAATCGCGGACAAAATTTAATATTTTGTCTCTGAATCAGAAAGAAAAAAAGACATTACTATCTTAACAAATTGATAGAAACATTATTCTCACGTACTGTGCGTGGCTCTGATCATACAATATCCTTTTTCTCCGGTAACTGCCAGCCTATCTTCAGCAACCTTGAGCTGTGGCGCACGATCATGCAATGCAAGCAAAACCGTGCTTGGACTAAGAGCTCGATAAAGCCATCCAGGTATAGGTTTACCAGCCCAATCGCTGCTTTCATCGAATTCCTGGCGAGTTTAAAAAAATCGTTTAAAGCATTGTTGACTAAAGTTCATAATTGTAACTTTTTAATTAGCACATAGAAACTACTTGCCCGTTCTTTTCTGTTATTTTAACACAGAAACTTTGTCAAAATAAAATAAAATAGAAATTGCAAGAAGGGAAAATTAACAGAGTGCTTACATATAACTATATGTAATATGTAACTTGTATAATAATTATTAGAAGAATCGGTAGTTGGAAGCGATACTATACGATATACCTGTCGGAAAGGAGCATGAGGATCGGGCTCTGCCAAAATATATCTGTAGCCATCCTTATTGAAGGGATGCTCGAGTGGATAACCATGAGCCGGCAGTTTGGGAGTCGTCATGTCAGATCCTCTGCCTTTTTTTCCAGAACCTGTGCCTGTAGCTTCGCCCGGCAACTTTCGTTTGGCGTTACGTCCTCGCAATCCTCCGCTAAGTGGTACTGAATGTTCCATTATGATATTTTAATATATTACTATTTATTTCATTCGCAATATTTCCCGCTCTCCAACCATTGTTCTTAATCCTTCCTCTTTTTTAGTCGTCATTTCATTTTAATAAATTCAATTCGAAATATATGGAACAAAATGGATAATTAATTTTTCTTTAAATTCATTAAATCTTACAATAATAAATTCCTTGTATGGATATATAAATGACATGATTAGCAATATCGAACGTTGCGGTCTTATAGCGAAATGTCTTAGAGCAAAGTTTATTAAGAGGTTTATTCGATTTCTGTAATGATTTAAACTCGAGTAGTTTCCTGATAGCGAGTTGACGATTGCGCTTGTGATAAGATAAGGAATGACAGATGTACATATATGTAGTTATGATCACAAAACTCGTTCTAGTTATACTACGTCGAAAAAATTTGGAAATTGAAGCTTTAATTAGCGACATGATCAAAAATTTTAATTCTAAAATACATAGGATTTAAATGGGCGTGTGTGTGTCCATGTGTGTGATTGCGCGCGTGGATATCTAGCGCAAAATTTAAGATACATGGCACGATTACGAATTTTGTGTTACATTCCTTTGAATGCAAAAAAGGGATATAAACCTTCCATTAAAATTTTTTCGAGCGTGTTAGTTTCTTCCACAGATTTTTGATAGAAAAGTTAATATAGTTTCAAGTTAATAAAACTAATAAAATTCTTGTGAAATTGACAATAATCAAAGTGATAGATACATACCAACATGCTGTATGCCCATCTCTGTCGCTCGGAGGTGACCATTCTTGATCATTGCTTCGTAATTCGGTTTAATTGATGTGAGTTCAGAACTCGCCAGTCCGAACAGCTGACCTTCAGACGAAGTCTCATCTATCGTAAATAGTGTTCCAATGTCTTTAAGTAAAGCTCTGTGAATCTAGAAAAGATTAAGAATTTATCAGAGATAAGAGATAAGACAAGAATTGTGAAATCTGATCATTTATCGTTGCAATTTTATTTGATTACAATGCCAAAGTGAGAAAATCCTGTATCACTGTTGTCAAACATAGTCCAGTGTAATTAACAATGAAAGAACATTAAGTACCGTAGCATGCCAGGATTGAGTGGCTCTGCGAGGCATCGTGGTCATGCTCTCCCAATGACAATCGATAAATGGTATGATGTCTCTATCTTTATGGAAAAGAGTCTTCTGCTCATTCTCTTTTTGGCACATTTGCAGCAGGTTTGCGATTGCCGTCACACACATCTGAGGAAATGCTGAAAAATGATCAATGTGCAAAACATAATAGATAACTGGGTAGTTGGAAAATCTTAAATTGATATTATAATTGATACTCACGTGCTTGATTTTTTTTAAAGCTTTCTAGACCAGTTGGTGAACAGTTTTTACAAACAAATACATAATTCATCATGAATGGTACAAGCTTTCCCAATTGATATCCAATACAGGACTCATGGAACCAACGAGAACAACTAGCACAAAGTAACTCAACAATATTCAGGTTCCTTTCCTTGCCACTGCAAAGTAAATTCCATAATCACAATATGAAACAGGCAGTAAAAGTTAATTACAGATAATTACCAATAACAATTGCCACTCTCATTGTTGTTACTTTGTATGTTGTTTTTTTCCATTGCTTCATCCTGTTTAAGTTTTTGCTTAGCCTTGTCATCAGGCTTTACCTTCTTTTCTTCAGTAATATCTATCTGTTCTGGCTTATCAGTTGGACTAAATTATTTATTTTTAATTAGTACTTTATCGCATGTATGTATGTGTGTGTAATCAATATAAGAAAAAAGAAATTGAATAATTGCAAGTAGTAGACCTATCATAATTATGATAATTCTATCATTTATAATCATTCAATTTAATTTTTTTTAATTTTCAAGTCATTAAATTCATTAACTTAAATTCTTTAAATCTTTTTAGTCTCCTAAGGTTTACTTTTTTAAATTTATATAGAACTTTTTGAAATATTTATACTACTATTAAAGATTCTGACATTGTTAGACTTTTAACTTTTCCATTACCGATATAAAAAAAAATTAAGAAATTGTTAATTATTTACATATTAATTCCATTTTTCATTTCGAATTCTTGAATCTCAAAATATCAATTCTTTTTCTAATTGTTTGTCAACAATTAAAGCAGAACGGTGAAAATATAACCTCAATCACTGATACTCAATATAGTACGCATAAATGACAAAAATCAGATACACATGTGTAAAGTATACATGAAGAAACACATAACAACTGATTTATCGATGATAAATATTCGCTACCTGTCATTTTTTTCTTCTGCCATTATTTTACAGGCTACACACACCTCACTCCTCCCGACACTTCGAAACTGTCTACAATTTTCTTAAAAATCGATTATCATCCGTTTAGCGATACATGTCGGTAAAAGTAATTATTGTCTTACCATCAGTCACTCTTTTGTCCATAGATACAATAATATAGAGAGACGGCGCATAAGCTTGTAGAGGGAGTTTCTAGGAGATGCTCCTAAAAAAGATATTTTGATTAACTTAGATCCGAGATCTTTAATCCAAAACTAGTCAAAACTTAACATCCTATTTTTCTGATGCAATTTGAATCCAAACTATCAATTAAACACACTAAAAATTTGATCAATTCAGTCCTTTTTGAAATTTGATAATATCAGGTACTCCCAACTGATCAATTTCCGTTTAAAAAAAAAAAAAAAAAAAAAAACACTCGCTCTCGTGAGATGCTGACGCGCGCACTTGGCGAGAGACAGTATCTATTGATACTTTGCGATATCACCAAGCAATTTTATAGAGTATCTCATATCTCCCTATGTATTTTCAAATTTCACATTTAATTATGACTACGCGATTGATACTCACAAGATCCGCAATCGCGACTCAATCGAACTCGGATTGTTGCCGGATAAGGAAGATCACAATTCCTTCTACAGTGGACGGAGGAGCGAGACGTACTTTTAGAGTTTCCTAATGAAGAAAATCGATCCTGCCACCGTCGAAACTTTATAATTTCATGGAACGCAAGCGAGAGAAATAAAATTTATCGATAATAACGGCCGAGAATGGCGGCGGCCGGAACGAAAGGGCGACGTAAGGTAGAAGGATACAAGGAGGAACATTGGGAAGGGGGGAATGGATAAGAAGAGAAGAAAGTGGAAGATCGAAGACAAGACAGACGAGTGCGGCAGCTTCAGCTGACCTTTTTAAGCCGTGAAGGGGAGATTCGGTTTGTTCGATGGACTCGTCTGCCCTACCCCTGCGGTCTCGCGCCATCACATAATGATCCGTAGTGACGCTCAACTTCTTGGAGATATTGCGGTCACCATTAGTAACTCTCAACTCACGCAACATCTATCATTCTTTTTCTTCCCTTTGTAAACCAACAACACAGATCAGAAATTCATATAAATAAAATTGTTGAATATTGAAATAATTTTGCGATATAATTTTGTGATTAATGTATTATGTACCTTTATGTTTATGTTTATAAGGCTTAAATTTTTATTAATGCGGTATTACGGAAATGTTAAATTCAACTTAATATTTGTAGACTTATTTTAAATTTCTCATCCAATGAATTTGGAAAGCAACATATTTTTTGGAAAAATTGTTATGGGCGAATTTATTTGGTTTTAAATTAATAAATACATTCGGTATTTAGAAAAGTAAATAAGAAATAGGAATCTTGAATAATAGTGTTGAGATCGTATCAAGATAATTTTAAATTTTTTAAAATAAGAATTTCTAATTGTTATTGCGTATTTTCGCAATTGACACTGAAAAAAAATAATAATGTGGACCATTTATTTCGGAGAAACGAAATTTAATTATTACAATATTTTTAATTACTTTTGTAAAACATGTATATGCGAATATTTAAAATGTGAGTTGTTTTATATATATATATATATATATATATATACTATAATTTAATCTTCTCTATTTTTAAATTAAGAACTCTACGTTTTTTTATAATTATTTCCACTGTTTATAAAACTAATTAATTTCATTTTATAATCTTTTTTCTTAATTTTTGTTTTATATTTTATATTTTTAAGAATTCATGATTGTACAGTTTTGCAAGTTCTTATGCTACATCCTGACCCGAGTTGAGTTTCGCAAAACTTGCCGCCCGTAACGAATCGATGACGAACGAGACCGAATGGAGCCGAACACTTTTTGCACTCGGAATTTTTCGACTTATAATACTCTACGTTTCGATCTGTGCCAATAAAATGTTTCGACCAAGGAAAAAAGATCAATTTCTAGAGAGTCTCATCATTGTCCTGCGATGAAATTGCAAAAACTGTGGAAGATAAAAAATAATCTAAAATTTTAGAATTTCACGAAGAAGTCGAAATTGAATAAAAGTTTTTTATTTAAATTATATCTAGAAATAAAAAATTTCAAACGCTTGCAAATTTTTAACGTTTTATTTGTAGAATAATATCAATATAACATATTTTATCCGAGAAACATCCTGGGAACGTTTTGGACATCTCTTGAAACTCACTGAGAAGAGATCTTTTGTAGAATAAATTAATAATTTTTAATTATTAATTTGTTTTATAAATAGCTCTCTTCTCAATGAGTTCCAAGAGAATCCTGTGTCCAAAGCGATCCAAAGTTCCCAGTCCCAATCTAACTTTTAAAATTTTATGGAAATTTATTTATTCAAAATTCTATTTTAATATAAAAAATATTTATTATTAAAGGATTAGATATCTCAATATGAAGAGAGATTAAATCTTCCAGATAGAAGCTAGAATAGAATTACGAGCTGTAATTTTTCATATAATTCATATGGTATAATGTACGTATAAAGCATAATATATATGAAGAGCATCTCAAGACTAGCCTAAAGCGCTTCATTCTCTTTTACATCTTGCTCGAGTAATGAAGGGTTTGTCGTTCACATATCTCAAAGGTGTGATTCTGTGCAGCCCTTTTACGCCACACGATTTCATGCTAAACTTGCCAGTATGGTGAATGATGCCGTTATCTAGAATGTAAAATCATGATTTGTGTCGATCAATCAAAATAGAATATATTGGTACCATAAATATATATTTTTGGAATATGTAAAAGAGAAATACATGTTTATAAAAGGATAAAAAGACTATGTAAGAAGTTTAATTGTTGCGAATTTACAAATATAAATTCTATAAATGATTATTAGATGTTTAAGATCAAGTCCACCGAGTAATACTTTCTTTGATCTTCTGTTGTTTGAAATATTAATTACATAAATATTATATCATTATATATATATATATATAATTAATTATATAAATAAATTAATAAATGTAAATTTTATAAATTTACAAAATAATACTTTAACTCAAGAATATAATATTTTAATAAATACATTTAACATTAGAAATTTTTTTATCAATACAACGCACACACACGCACACACAC
The DNA here is from genome assembly GCF_055798465.1 of Pogonomyrmex barbatus. Taxonomy (NCBI): domain Eukaryota; kingdom Metazoa; phylum Arthropoda; class Insecta; order Hymenoptera; family Formicidae; genus Pogonomyrmex; species Pogonomyrmex barbatus. The sequence continues at coordinate 331,427 of NW_028297127.1, read as the reverse complement.
GCGCGCGCACACATACACACACACACACACACACACACACACCATGTACATATCACGTGCGTGCGCGCGCGTGCATATATATACACGAGAGAAAATTCAATTGCTTCTTGGCTTTTTAGCCAAAGTCAAAACGACCTAAATTAAACACCAAATATTAATAATTTTTCTATACTACAGATATGATATCTGAGTTAAAAAGAGTTAAAGAAGAAAACGAAGCAAAAAAGTGAAAAACGAAAGAAAATTCATTAAACTTGCCGAAGGCAATGAACGATTGCCTATAGCCTGTACTTAAAGCCACGCATTAAATTTACGTTATTATAGGTTATTATCGGAGTAATGAGAGACTTTCCCGCACCATTTACATATCCGACAGATACGTAAATGACTCGGGAATTGTACCGATGTAATTTCGTTTTCTTCGCTCCCTCAACATCACCAAATGTATTCCATCTCTCTCGTGATGGATTCAACGCGCGATGGAATACCTAGAATACCTAGAACGTATGAGTATATAATTTTATTGGGTAAATGATTTCTTTTAAATTTATGTCAGTGAATTGCATTTAAATTGATGTATGAAGAAAGAATTGATCGAGAAAGATCGCGCGAAAAAAATAGATGGATTAATTCGACAAAGTAATAATTTGCAAATTTAAGTTATAATCAACAATTATAATCAAGTTGATGTTTAATATAATTAAGAGATTACAGTGATTATTTATGTTAAAATAAGATTAAGAGTTAATTTAAATTAGATAGATAGATTTTTTTTAGGAATGAGAATACAAGGAAAAAAGTTTTACTTCCACACTTTCTAACATTTGAAAATAGTTTATTTTATTATTATTTTAATTGATGTATTGATATTGATATTTTCTTTGATATTATAACTAAGTTTTATTATTAAAATAATTTTAAAATATAATTTATATTATAGTAATTTAATGTTCATCTATTTTATTTTTCATGAAAAAGTATTATAGAAATTAATTGCATTACGTTCATTATATAGTCATTATAAAATCACAATACAATGACAAAATATATATCGAGATCAAAAATATCGATTAATTTAAAAATGGGAAATGAAACTTTCAACATTTATATAAATTTATTCATTATCATTATTTATATCTCAAGAATTATATGAAACTGTCAATGAAATCATTAGAAAAAGTTAATCAATCTATAACTTACAACAAAATTAAGATCCGAGCGATCCGAGCTAAAGTAAATAATTAATGAAATTATATTTAAAATAATTGTTAACATTTCAGCGATGAAGCAATTTCGCACATTTAGTAATATTGTAAATTTTAATATCTTACAATCAATATTTTTACGCGCATAAAAAAGTATTTAATAAAATAAATTAAAATCAATGACGTATAAAGTATGCTTTCTGAAAATTTTTCGTTGTTTCGTGTTCTAATCTTCGCAGAAATGAATCTCAATTAGAAAGACGCTTTGCACGACGCTCCCAAGATGTATATCAAAGAGGATGGTTTTGAGGTGGAAATAGTAAGCAAAAAGCAGACATTCCCGCATCTGTGATAGACTAAAAACTGGTGCTCCGGTTGGGCATGCGGTACATGCGCGACTAATTACAATTCTCTTTGATGGTTCGCCGCCGTCTCAACCTCTTCCATTCTTTTGCCTCCGTCAGTTCCCATTCATTATGGCGGTAAGTGCACTTACAGTTCACTTTTAGACTTATATTACGCTAGTAAAACTTTATTTACAGATGACAGATAATAATTTTAAATGGTGTGTGTGTGTGTGTGTGTGTGCGTGTGAGTGCGCGCGCGCGCGCGTGTGTGTGTGTGTGTGTGTATGCGCGCGCGCGCGCGCACATTATATACGTACACGTATGTGTACTTGACTTGTGTGTGTACATCCCAATTATTATTAATTGCAATTATTAAAAATTTTCTCATTTTTCGATGATCCAATATTGGATTAAATATTGGATTAAATATTGAAAAGAGATATCGCACACGCACGTGCGAATACCGCTCATCGGAAAGAAAATCGTGTATCATGTACAAAACGCATAATTAACACTTTTGTTTCTGAAAGGAAAAGAAAACGGTGAGAGAACGAACTCCATCAAAGGAAGCCGAAGCTTAACTACCTGTCTCTCTCTCATTGTAGATTTCTTTATTCTTCTTTCACAGCCTCTGCGCCGTGATAACCCAAGGTCATTCTTCGATGGGCGTAACAAACCATGTTGGCCGAGCCCAAAAAGGCCCAAAGGGACCGGCCGTGGAAAGCCCAAAATCGTGTTAACACGCATAATGATAGACCATAACGACTCGACTCGCCGTTCTGAATTCATCGTGCGCTTTTTTCCGAATAAAATACCAGGTCTGGTTTTGTGGTTGGACCGCCACCGACATTTCTCAGATCCGCTTTGTAGCATTTTTATGGAAAGCGTTTTATTCAAACTGATCACGAGTACTTAGATATTTTATTAGAATTTTGCAAACATTAAACATTTTTTTATTTATAGCCTATAAATATTTAAAAATTTTTTACTACGAGTTTTATAAAGTATCACAAATTTGCAAATTTTATGCAAGTTTTATAAAATATTACAAATTTACAAATTTTGACACCCTGTTATTATATAATTATTTCTTATATATATGTAAAATGAAACGTAAATTTACATTTAGAAATAATGAAATATTATGTTTATAAATATTATCCTTATACAGTTATTCCTTTCTTTTCAAACAACAAAGAAATTGAATCTAATGTTTTTTTTTCAAATATTTAATAAAATCTTAAAAAATAAATGTATATCTCATGAGAAAAGAAAGCCGAGTACGAAACGAATCGTCGAGTTCTTAAAAACGGATTAGAAACAAATGTTTATAATGTTTAATTATATGTTTATATGTTTAATTATACCTAAAGTTTCATAAACCCAAAATTTTGAAGATTGTAGGATTAGTCAGCCGATCACGTTTCAAAGCTGCCTTAATACTGGATCTTTTCAAGATTAATTTTATCAAGAAAAATTCTCAACAACTAGACAAAAGTGTACGCTTAAACCGGGCTCTCAATCCCGCATTTCCAAGAAAGTGACAGAAATTCATCGGTGAGGTAGCGCTCTCTTTGTTCCTAATTATGCCTGCAGAATCGGTCCCATAATCCTCGGCGGTCGGGCCAAGATGATAGGGCCCGCTCTGGCGGTAAAAAATAGGAGGTGGGGAAAGATTGCGACCGAACGCGCACGGAATCGCCCGAATGTGTGGTGCATCTGCGTCGTGTGAGCGCGTCAGTCGGCCGTCGACCACCGACGGGGATGGCTATGGCATTGGTATTGTGTATCGTGATCACGTGACATTGTCACTACAAGTGTGGTAAAGATTGCCTTCGTAGGTGATTCGAATACTCATACATATTCATTATTATTATTCATTTTATGGTTATTATTTATCGCGTTATATGCGAAATAAAATGTGAATAAATGCCATCGACATCAAAAATGGTGCTACGCGTTGTGGTATTCATCCTTTCGGCAATGTCAGTCCGAGGATGGGGCATCAATCACGTGCACCCTGAAACCGGCGCCAAATGCGAGCGATTAAACGTATCCTTCTGCCGGGGATTGCGTTACAACTTGACGGCGATGCCGAATTTTATGGGCCACGAGGATCAGCGGCAGGCAGAACGAGGGGTAACTTTGATTTGTAAAATATTGAATTATTTTTTGTTTTTTCTGTGCCTTGCATCAAAAAAGATAGTAAATAAATAATAAATAGTAAGTACTAAAAGATGTGTCGTATACATAAAGAATAAGACTAGAAGATTTTTCTTTATCTTGCAAAGATACGATGATAACTTGTATATTGTTGTATATTAAAATGAGAATTATCTTTTTTAAATAAAAGATGTTTGTGCTAATCAAACTAGTGGTGCTAATCTATTAAAAAAAAAAAAAAAAAAAAAAAAAAAACTGAAAAAATAATACATGATCTCTAAATAATATATTTTATATAGTATAAAATAACGATCGCTAATATATTGATAATTTCATGGCGTAAAGTTACAGTAATGGAAAATATGATTTTATTAAGAATGCGAATACAGTTTATAACTATCAGTAATATTTGTTTTCGAAACAATTGTACAATTTTGTTAAAGAAATGTGATGGATAACGCGATATGTTAAATGCAGTACAAGTTCAGATGAGGGCAGATAGATAAAAAAAGAAAGCCTTTCATGGCAGCGAGCGTTAATAAGCGATCGAAGATCAAAGAGCGCGCGTCTGGTTCTCATTAGCAGCGATAAGGCGAATCAAAATCGCTGAACCGCGACGTTGAAGGCAGCGAATGAAGGTGAATAGGGGGGGGGGGGGGGAGGGGGCTGGAGGACAAGGGGAGAATACCGGTCCCTTTTTCTCTGAGCAGAATATACGATTCTCTCTGCAGGAGACATAATTAGAAGCCGTTTTCTCATTTGTACTCGCGAATTGCTGGATTCGACGTCGGTTCGATACGAACTTCCGTTCAGATTCTATTTCCGCGGAATGTTGCTATTAATTAACGACAAAATGATGCAAGCTATTCGCGTGAAATCGTTAAGCGGATTAACTTTGAACAAATTTTTATTTACAATCAATTATCTACTTTTGGTATAAATCATAAAAATAATATGATAATGATCCTTATTTATTAAAGCATTAACATAAAATAATTTGATTTTAGCGAATAGATTATAATTAATTATGATCGCCGGAAACAGATAACAAAATTTTATCTATTTCTGATCCACTTCTCCAGCAGAGAAGTATTGACCTCTTTGCCAAACTATTGACTTCTGTTAATATATAAATATCAGTTTCATTCCTATATAATTATAATAGTGAAACACTCGTTGATTATTTTTTCGAGTATTCAACTTAGATAGTCAAATGTAACTAAAAATCTGATATCCGAATTCATTGAAATTATTTAAATAACATGTAATTATTCAAATATTCAGAATTATAAATTATGCGTGACTTTCTGACTATATTCCAAATTTAGTGCCAACGTTGAAAATCTATAGTTTATGTAACGTACACTATATATTTTCAGTATGAACAATCAATTTTGGAATATAGCCTCTGGGTTGACAAATGCATATTTTCGATCATACGTGAAACGAATATATATATATCGTAGGAAAAGTTCGCAGGGACAGCAAAGGAGTCGCGCTTCCGCGTGCTTACTTGCACGTGTATATAACAGGATGTATTAATATCATCAAAATTATTTCCGACTTCCACATTTTTAGATATTTTAGCAAAAGTGTTTCTTTCAAGATCAATCAAATAACTATAATTATTTCAGTTCGTCTTGTCACGATTACAAACTCTAATCTCGAATCTACAATCAAGTTTATCAAAATATATCAGATCAAATTTATCAAATTTGTAATAAAATATAATTATAAATTTATAATTTATTCAAAATTAACAAATTTATTTGTAATTCAAATAATACTTTTCCGCAGCCGATCGTATCGGCTCAATCGTTTCGTGCTCATAAGGATCAAGAAGAATAGATGAATCGCGTGCCGTGAAGTACTTTTGGAAACGCGAACGCACCGTATTATGATATTAATGCACCCGATTGTACACGCTCTGTACGCATACACGCACACGCACACACACGCACACGCACACGCACACGCACACGCACACGCACACACACCACAGCACGCACGCGCAACGTAAAGAAAGAGAGGTATTTATAGCCGAGGGTTCACTCTTGCTCGCTCAGTTTTATTATCGTAATAACATTAAAGCGGCTCCCTTTGAAGCCGCCCGAAGCGAGATAGCCCTGACGAGCAAAACTGCGTATTTTTGTAGCAGCTGCGTTCCCCGTGCGCACCTTTGCATAGCGCTCATGGAAGCGTATGCGTGCGTGTATGGGAACATCGTCGGCGGATGCGGATTTGATGTATGCTTTTCACGCGATGGATTAGGAATGACGATGACATCGGAAGAAAATCAAGTTTTTTCTGGATTATCAACGTAAAACTTTTCTAAAAGCTTTTCTAATTTGTTATAACACGAGCATTTAGGCCAATTTAGAATTTTTTTCAGAAAGAAGAGTTTTTATCAATTCTGTTAACACGTAAACAGTAATTTTTTTTGTGTCAATAAATTGCTCTTTTGAATATTTTAGAGCTTAGAGTCTTCTTATTCCTGATTTTGAATAAGAAAAAAATATTAGGTTTTTAGGTGTAAATTTTAATTTAATTAATATTTTGTTTTTTGTTTTAAATTTCGAGGAAGGTTTGTATCTCGTTCTCCTCCGATACGCCCATAAACGTGGGGAATTTGTTTGCGTTTAGATTTAATAATATATGATTATATTTATTATTGATAAAAAAAAAATGATCTACAAGAGAATCATTCTACTGAATCATTTTAGAAATTTATGCTAAAGAAGAGAATAGGAAAAAGGAAAAGGAATAGATAAGTGATTCAAAACTGGAAAGGTTTAAAGTTTACAAAAGTACATATATTTATTATTGTATAATCCATTTTTTATATTTGTAAACTTCAAAAGATACACGAAATTATGTATTGGAATGCGATTGATTTTGATCACGTTGCTGTAACTGAAAATCCGCGTACGATAAACGCGTTATAAGAACTTTACAGTTATTTTACTATTACACTACATTATACAATTACACACAATTGCGATACCAACTTTATGTAATTACAATCATGATTCGCACGAGGCGCTTAAATTATAATCCAGTTTGCATTTGTAATTGAACATATCCGTCATTTGATACAAATGCAACCTGCGTCCGTCACTCCGAGATTCCAAGTACGAACCGACTCTCGACCAATCACACGCGCGTCCATCCGCGAAACCGCGCAGCGAGCCTATCGCTCACCTCGATATCCGGAGCCGAGTCACGAGATACACCATTCGCACACAGCTGCAATTACACGCGATTGCACTTTAATGTTTTTATGACTTAATGTAATTTTAATATAGTACGCATAATTACACGTGCCCTTACTAATATCTCACATTTATGATCGAGATGATATATGTACGTGTAATTTTTTAAGAAAAATACAAGTACAAAAAATATGACTGTTTGAACAAACGTGTGGACAAATGAATCGATTATCGTTTATAAGAGATATGATAAATATATTCTTATGATAAATTGATTGAAAATTATGATTATGTTAAATATATTCTTAATTTGCCGTTATCAATAATGCTTTAATTTTTTGAGGATAGGTGACCAGTATATTAGTTCTTCCTTTTTATTTTGTAAAAGACAAGCTCCTTTTTTATGAAATTTAAATTCTTTTTAATTTTGATATTTTCGGATTATATTCAACTTTAGCGTTCTCAAGAATTAAATTTAAAACCAATTTTTACTATACTCGCATTTTTTAAAAATTTTATCTATTATATATCGGACCTTCCATTTTGAATTTTAGAATTCTAAAACTAATGGAATCAAAATTAGATCTTTAAAGAAGATCTTTCATAAATTATTTTGTTAAAAAATTCCCGTCCTCATATATTAATATTAATTGGATTAAATTTGACGAAATTTTAATTAAATTATAATTTAATTAGATAAGAGCTTTCTTTAGAAAAGTTAAAATCAGAATTATCACAAGTATGAAAAAATAGAAAAATCGAAAAAAATCCTGGAAATTTAAATTCATAAAAAAAAAAAACTAGAAAGTCAGAGAAAGATATAAAAGAATTTAGTAATAATCTGGTAATAAAATTTATTTTCATTTATTAAACATTTATTAAACATCATGTCAACATTTATCAGTATCATTTGTTTTAATTTTAACATTAAAAGTTTATAAAGAATTAAAATGTCAATTCAAAAAATAAGTAAGATTTTTTTCAGTTTATAAGCCTATTTATTTATATTCGTTCGTTGCATTGATTATTATAATTCTTAAAAAAAATAACATGATTGTTACCTTTTGTAAAAAAATTTCAATTCGTGTAATCGAATACGAATCAAATGAAAATTTGGTGACAAGAGATAAGATCTCTATGTGTTCACAATCGAAAATATTCTCTAACGATGAAATTCAATGAGATAACTAATGTAAATAACTTGAGATAACTAACTAAAGACAATTATAAAAACTTCCTATAGGAATCTTTGTTCTTCCAACCGAGTTTTTGTCTGATCTTGAAACAATGGAAAATTTAGTTACACCAATGAAATGTTTTTTTCCGTATAATTTAATACATAATTTAATTTAGTTTTTGTCTAAAACGACTTAGTTTATTATAGATATTTTATTGAATTTATTTTAATATATTTTTGATTGTCCAAATGTCCGTATCTTCCTTTCACTCTCGGTGGCGACTTGGGAGATGATTTTTCTTGGATTATCATTTCCATGATGCGTATCGTAGTTAATGTTTGTTTCATAAATGGTATTGACAAGCCTTGGAGGCGGAGAGAGGAGATAACACCGTAGTTGGTAACTACGTAGCGTGGTCATCTTAGGGCATTCATGGAACTCAAAGAACGCCGCTATCGTTCTTCGCTTCCATCCTGCCGTTCGCCTCGCCCTTCCCCTCTACGCTCTACCGCATCGTCAACAAGTCTTACGCGAGTTCAGTATCCGCCTGTGATCATTAAACGCACGTGTGTGAGTCGTCAGTCACGAGTGTATACGTATTGGCGATCGTAAAAACCGTTCCATAATTTTTCCAATTGCTATCTTAGGATTGACAAAGCTCGATCATTTCTACGATTCACCTCCTCAACTTTCATAAATTTCATCGTTTCAGCCAATTATTAACTGTATCACAATTTCTAAAAACCTTCTCTACTCTTTCCAAAATTGACGAGAATTTTTGAAATTGTGTCTTCTAAAAAGTATTAGGATTATCAAATGTTTTGGAAATAACTCTAGTGTTTAAAACATTAAAAGTATCGCTCGGAAAGGTTCTCGTTATTTCAAAATTTTTATTTCCTTTAGAATTCTAAGAACTGATTTCACTAAAGCTACAGTTTGATAGGAGTTTTTCAAAAAGTTTTCTTTAAAATACTATCAAAATTTAATTTCGAAAATTGATTATTTAATTAATATGATTACATGTTTAATAAAGTGAAATATCTATATCTATATTTTTTTCAATTAAGTCGTATAGTTTTTAAATTTAAAAATAATTTTATATAATTTGTAATTTTAATATTTAAAAAGACTATTTTTTTTATTAAAAAAAAAATTACTGCGTTTGAAAAAATATTATTTAAATTAGAAATTTCAAATATTAAAACAAAAAAACAAAAAAATATTCCTTATATTCGAATAAAAATTAAATATAAAGATATATATCAAATATTAAATAATTTTTCTTTACAAATTTGCGAAATATTTCTTTGAATCAAGAGATATAATATTTTAATAAATATATTTATTCAGTATTAAATAGATTAAGTAGAACATTCTTTACAAGTATAATAAATTGTCAGACCAATTACTGGCAGAAGCTAATCAAATTATCCTAAATTGTTTGACCTCGATGATTGATTTTTCGGTTTTGAACAAATCGAACATAGAATAGTTCAAATTTTTCATCTAATTGTAAGTTTGGCTTTAAAATGATCTAAAACTTTGAATAAAATGATCGAAAATATTGAAACAAGTCTAATATCAAAAAATTTCTTAATTTAAGAATAAAAATTTTATAACTCTATTTTTTTAAACAAGTTCTTTCTTTCTCGTTATTTCACGTTTTTAAAAATCACAAAATTTCTTTTTCAAGACTACAAATTTAAAAATAAAATAACTATTACTATTAAAATTGTTTGTAATCGAGAGCGTGCTTCGAAAACTTGTAACCGGTGGTAACACCATTTTCCACGTAAAGACAAGCAGCATAGAAAAACGCAATCTAGTTTTCGAAAGCGTGCCTGATATCATTCTCTCGCGCAAAAAAAAAAACAAAAAAAAAAAACAAAAAAAAACACATTCCCTTGAGCTCGACATCGCGTATCACTGGTTTATGCATCACGTCGCATAAATATACATGTTGCCTCACAAAGGGTCTCACAATGATTCGATCAAAGAACGAGCGAAGGATAAAACGAAACGAGTCGCGTAAGGCTAAAAGCAAAGAAGGAAAAGGAACGGACCGCAATAAGAAGTAAGTCGGTCCCGCGTCCATCTATTCGTTGGTTTATTCGTTTCTTCTTTTATCTGCGAGTTGTCTGTCTGTCTGTCTGTCAAGCCGCTTCGAAAATGCTTCGGAAGGATCGTATACGGGAGCAGGGAGAGAAGATGGAAACGATGGGACGCGCCTTTCCTACTCCGACTTTTTCTGGTCATTCTCGAAAGAGAAGAATGCGAAATAATGGCCGAATCAAGAAATCTGCACAGACTTCTTGATTTCACAGATTTCAGATTTCTCTCTTCGCGTTTCCCCCCCGGGTGGGGTTTGAGATGATCGAGACGCGAAATCTGAGATTACAAAAAAGAAACTGATGACTACATATGTGCATTGAGATTAATGTAATTTCGATTGATTCGATTTTTGGTCCCGTGTGAAGTAGTAAAGTGCGAATTATTGTATCTTTATTATCACAAATGTGTGTGTGTGTCTTTATTCTTGGACAAAGAAAATTATTTTAAAATTATCCTATAACGAACGGAAGTCTGGAATTTCTCCTTTTTATTGTAATTTTATTGTAATCATACTTATCTCGCCTCTAGATTACAAGAATCTAAGAGTGTAAAAGGATATTTTTTAGAAATTTATCCGTCTGTCAATTTCAAGATATTAAAATATTTCTTTCTTTTATAGTAAATACACATTTTATTTATAAAAACGGCATTTTAAATTGTTTTCTTTATATTCCTTTTCATAACATTTAAATGTTACGAGAGAAGAAAAATAAAATCAGTTGTAAGTTGCTCATTCGCTCATTCGAATAACCTCTTTGCTATATAGATTAGATATAGTTGTGTATTCGTCGTGCACGCGCAGAAAAGTGAAAATAATCACGCACGCGATCTTCGGACGGAAGGGATCTTTCTTTCTTTCTCTCTTCCTTTCTGGTCCTGGTCTTTGACTTGGATGAGAAGGGAACCCAAAGAGGAGAGCGCGCGCGATGCTGGACGAAATGGAGGGTTCCGTCGTTATGGGTTACCCACATGGGTAATTTCATGATTTGGAAAGCGCCCTAGAGGAGAAGAGCATCGCGGAGCAACTCGGAGCAACTAATGGGCGAATTTAGAGGTAGAGGGGAAAAGAACGGAAGGTTGGGAGGAGAAGGGCCTGTGTCGGTGGGTGCAAGAGGTACAGAGGAGATTGAGGCGGGAAGAATGGGCGGGATAATTACCCCTGATACCCACCGTTGGTTATATCTCATGGAAGCGAGGCGTCTTCTCTCCGCCTGCTTAGGTGCATTACTCTTTCGATCTTCACGGTCTCCATCACGGGCTTCGTTCTGCGAATTTAGAAGATGAAGGATTACATACAGGTTCCTTTCAAAATTTAAAATGTAAAATTCTAAACGGCACAATGCATCCTACATGTGCTCGAGATATCTTGAGATATTCAATCCCTAGAGCATTCCTAGACACATTTTACATCGCCATTTGAAATCATAAATGTAAAGAAAAATATTCAAAATATAATATGCCGAAATCTATCGTTCACATCTATCATTCTTGTTTTAACTCGATTGCGATCAATTTGGAGTAGAATTCGGACAAAAGATTCGAATATGTTCGAATAGTTTCAACTTTTAGCAACGACCGGTCTGTAATGTCTATTATATTTAAAGTTTGAACAGTAAAGAATGTAAAATGCAATATTGGAAATATATAAAAATATATTTTTTTACGTGTCTTTTTTTTTTTAATGCATATATATAATGTTGATCTAAGGTGAATTCAAACATTGAAATGTTAATTGAATGTGCCATCAATTCGAAAGCTTTGACTCACTTGATTATTCAATTATCTGACGTTTTCTCAATTAATTTGGAGTAATGTAAATGAAAGTAAATTAAAAATCGAATGTTTAACAATTGAAAATTAGGAACTGATCGAAGCAGGAGTTTCAGGGAAGAAACGCAAATATGCGATGAAATTTGTCACACACTTGTCACACGTTACTTGGTTCTAATAGCACGTGTATTTGCAGCTATCTGCGTTCATGCCGCTGGTCCACTACAATTGTTCGAAACACCTCAGGCTCTTCTTGTGCGCCGTCTTCGCTCCGGTCTGCTCGGAACATGTGGCTATACCGGCCTGCAAATCTCTCTGCCTTTCCGTAAGAAGAGACTGCGAGCCGGCTTTAACCAGTCTCACGCTCCCGTGGCCGCATATGCTGGATTGCGATCGCTTCCTCGATCGTGGTAAGCAATCCGTTCACTTATTGAATCATTAGCTAATATTTCAGTGAGCGAAAGTAACAACGGTCTGCCAATTGGATAGCAAATTGATGGCAGATTTGAACGGAAATTGCAGCAAACCAACATCAGAATATGTCCATAAAATATAAAACGACATATAAATATTTAGAAAATAAAACGTCGAATCTGTGTCAAATGCAAATTTCGCTTTACAAAGCTTTCTATTATTCAATTCAGTAAGTTCAAATCTTATTTTGACAATTTGTCAATAATTATTAGTAATAAAATAGTAGAAAATATAGTAGATCAAGGAGCATCAAACTATGTGTCTATATTGATTTTTTGTTTTATCATTAGTTCCTGCGATATAATATGCTGCATGGATCGTCAATAAAAACCAAATAAAATTTGTCACTTTAAAATAATTATGAAAAGGCAGATTCTGCAGTCAATTTGCTATCATCCGTTGGTAGATTTTATTAAATTTGGGAGTTCTGCCAAATCAAATTTGTAAAACAGGTATTTTGCAAAATCTGCTTTCAATAGCTTTGATTATTTAGATAAATTATATCATATTGTATTGTGGTTCTGCTTGTAAAAATTGCAAATTTTAAATCTCATCTGTCGTTGACAATCTTTATCATATTTTTGCCTGTTTGATCATACAAAAGCCCATTCTACAATTGTGTAAACAATTGTGTGATTGTAAATAGTGAAGTATTGTATTGTTGTGAAGTATTGTAAGTCATTGTTACCGGTTGTAAAAGATGGTTGAATTTTATCTTTGTGTACGCTTACAACAGTAAGTTGATTGTAAGAGTAAATCAAACAGAGTGTTATCATGTGTTCACGCTATGACGTATCTTCATTGCAGATTTATCCTGTATTACTACACTAAATCCTACTATTTATATAATAGTAAAAGAGACTTATTTTATATATATATATAATCTTTTGTTTATAAAATTTATAATAGAGATAATGCAAATTCTATTCTTGACAAACTTAATTGTATAGATAGATAAAATTAGAAATTATGTAAATTTGTTAATTTGGAATAAAATATAAAAAAAGGAAAAATCCCCCTCCCCCTCCCCATTAAAAATATTGACACATTTATATTGTATAATATATTTGATAATTAAGATATCAAATTATAATTTATAATTTATACAGATGTTAAATTGTATGGAATATAAAACTATGTTTTTTGAAGTAATCCTAATTCTATATTACAGGAAATACATTGTGCGTTCAGCCGCCAGATGAAATAATAGACGACATCAGTCCACCGATACTACCAACTATTCTTCAGCAGTGGCCGGTAATGCACGAACGACCACCGCAAATCTCCACGCGAATACAACAGCAACATCATCATCAATGCCCTTCTCACTTTGTACAGATATCCGATATGGAAATGGTTAGATTAAGTAAAACGATTCAAGACGAAGTGATTAAAATTATATAGATTTCCTTTCTTAATATTCTTCTCATGGCTTCAGATCTCTTGCGCACCACGTTGCGGTACTGATGCGTATTATCGCGCCGAAGACAAAAGATTTGCAGAGCGTTGGATGACTGGCTGGGCATGGTTGTGCTTTCTTTCGACACTTTTTACTCTGCTAACCTTTTGGGTCGAGCCATCCAGATTTCGTTATCCTGAAAGGCCGATAGTTTTCCTGGCACTTTGTTACAATCTCCTTTCCATAGTTTACATCATTCGTGGCGCGATCGGTGCTGAGAATCTCAGCTGCGTCAGTCAGATTGATGGGCCGAGCTATGTTCCAGTAAGTAAATAAATTTTTTTTAGCCAAATCCGATGAAAAGAACAATAGTACATATTATTTTATATATATATATATATAAAATTTATTGCTAAGATTTTGTATATTGAAATTATTATATCGCATAAATATTTATTTACTTCTATTAGGATTAATTTATTTTGTTAAGGAATCCTTATTGTTATTTTTTTTATAATGAACTTTTTTATTCATTCAGTTGCTGTAATACTTATTTCAGGTTCGCGATGCTTTGAAAAGCGTTCCTTGTACACTTTGGTGGCTAATCAGATATTATTTGGGACTAGCTAGTAAGATGTGGTGGGCGGTGCTGTGCGGTTGTTGGCTGCTGAGTGCTAGGAATGAATGGAGCAGTGAAGCTCTACATAATATTGCACCTTATTTTCATGCGGCCGCATGGATTCTTCCAATATTTTTCACAGGAGGTAATTTATATTATATAAAACTAAAATCTGTAATAGAGATACGTGAATCAAGAATTTTTGTTGAATCGAATTAAACTAAATTCCATTTTATTCGAATTCGAATTGAATTGTCGCAAAACATCACAAGACATATCATATTTTAATTATATTTCCCTGATAGTAATCGAGTCATTCGAAACTCAATGAATATTCATTAGTTTTTGAAGATTACTTATTCATTTACTTTGCGCCATAAGAGACTCGAAAAAAGTTAAAACATGAAAACTGCTGTTTTTCTTATCTATTTACATTTGTCATGATGAGTGTTTGTTGTGTATCGCAGCGCATATGACAAAGGACTCGGGCTTTTGTTATTTCATCTTTTGTCTTATAAAGGCTATATTTTTATTATATTGAACATAATTGATATATTGAAAATGCATGTAACGCGTACATTTATATGCAGAGTAATTTCTTGATTATCCCATAGTATGTGTACAGATTCAGAAATGACCCAATCATAATTCTTACGTCTACGAGGTACGTTTTCCTAAAGTTAAAAACCTATCAAACTCATTTAAAATTTGATACCAAATCCTATTTATGTCACATCAATAAACTCATGTTTTGTTAGCAAAGTCATACACGACAAGATAACAAATTGAAAGACAAAAATCAAGGTTTGTGCAGCACTATCTGATGATAAATTGGCAAAAACCGAACGAACAAGATTGGCACAACATCGTAGTGCTTTTGATGGCAAATTGATACAGTCAAAAAAAGTAATGGAGTAATGGAAATGTAGTGTTAAAATTGTGGTTACTATACTTTATCACAATTATATTATATAGAATACATATAATATATTAATAAGGAAATTAATTAGAAAATTTAGTTATTTATGAAAATAAAAATTGTTCAATAAAAAATGCTTTGATTACGGTTAAGACAACTTCTTAACGGCGGGAGACAGTTCTAATGTACATATTTGCAATATGAGGAGATAGCTCCTGAGGTAGAGCATCATCGGCGATTTGATCGTCGAGTCATCTCAAATGACAATAGGGGCATAATAATAAGCCTCCAAAATCGGGCTAGAAAGGATACTGATTTAATTCATTTGATTTACAAATGAGTTTATAAATAATTTGAATATTTCTTTAATTCAAAGGATTATTCGTCGAGTTACTTGATATATCGAAGATTTAATTCTAATTATATCAATGTATTATATTGAGAGTATTTATTACGTTATTTTAGTTATATTTTCCTGATATATTGCGACGATTTTTTTTTTTTATCAATTCTTCATCAAAACAAACCATGTAACCATGAATACGAATAAACACATCATTCTCACGTACAGGAAGTCTACTATCGCGCAATGTGGTGGCGGACGAGTTAACCGGGCTATGCCAGATCTCGGATGAATCAGCGCTGTGGTTGGAAGTACTACCGCACGCCGTGCTGCTGTTGCTGGGTTGCGTGTTTGGTAGCATTGCTGGCAGCGCTCTGGTCCGGGTACGAAGAGCCGTACGTTGCGCCGGACGCAGCGCGACTAAACTTGAGCGCCTGATGACGCGGCTAGGTATCTTCGCGCTGTTGTACGCGCTGCCGGCGTTAGGTAGTCTTGTTTGCGTGCTGCACGAGGCCTCGGTGAGACCGCGATGGCGAAAATTGTCATTGCTGGCTGCACTGGATTGCCACGTGGCACAGAATTGTGCCCCGGGTCCGATATACCGGGCTGCCGGTCTCGAAGTTGCCCTTCTCAGACTCTTCCTGTCCCTCGTGATCGGCGTAACCTCCGGCATGTGGGTATGGTCCGGCAAAACTTGCCGTGCCTGGAGCAAACTACTCGCTGCACCGAGCAAATCCACTAGAATCCAAAATCCTTTTCAAGGATTCAAACAGGATGACAATATCGCTTGAGAGTTTTGCATCTACGTCAATGTGAACATCCTATAAGACATCACATAAAAAACTGTAAAACTTCAAATCTTGCAAATTTGTTTAAAACACTTTTTAGACACGTTTCCTTAATATTAGAATATTTTGTGAAAAACTGATTAGAACAGTAGCGCATATTATTGTGTGATTTTTATTTATCTATTATCTTTGATTCGAATTAAGAGTGATTATAGTGCGTGGATAATAAGTGTTCAGAGCGATTGTGCTTTTGTATATATATATATACACTGTATATATTGTAAAAATAATGTATGTTTATTTTTATATTTTTCATCCTTTATTGATTATATAAGCAAATTGCGTCCTCACGTTCGAACTCTAATAGCAAAAGCGTATTTTTATGAATACAATTTTAATAATCAGTCATTATTTTCATTTTTCTGTATATATTATTCTTATCGTCGAATCGCGTTGTCAGCGTGTTGTATATTCATAATAATCTAATGTAATAAATATAATTTATCATATATTTATCTCTGTAATTTATTTCACTTTAACTCTCAACTCATGTTAATATATT
This sequence comes from Pogonomyrmex barbatus, assembly GCF_055798465.1. NCBI lineage: Eukaryota > Metazoa > Arthropoda > Insecta > Hymenoptera > Formicidae > Pogonomyrmex > Pogonomyrmex barbatus. The sequence goes on along the minus strand of NW_028297127.1, from coordinate 314,336 downwards.
AATAATTTTATCAAATTAATGTAAATTAACGTTTAAATATTATTCGTAACAATGATATGTATGTAATAAAGCTTTTCTTGAATATCATACTTTAAAATATTCTAAATATATGTGACAATAAAAATTAAAATTAGTCAAAATTCTCAAATTATTGTAAAACGAAAAAAAAATTTGATACGTTATATACTCAAATAGTAAAATGTTAGCAATTTGTAAATTGATAATAAATTAGAAATTAGAATCAAATTTCCACTACAAATTCATAATACTTCACTTCGGAATCGATAAAGCCTCTGCCAACATGCTATGCTAAGATTGATGGCAGAAATGGAGCAGAAAAGAATAATACAAGCGTTATTTTTCAAAAATTTTTTAATACTAATAATATTACAACTTAAAAGATTATGAAATAGCGAAATTTACTCGATTTTTTGTTGCCAATCTGCAGGCATATTCTGTCCAGATTAGCAACTTCCGATTTTTCTGAAATTTTGTAAATTTATGTATTTTCGTGCATAGAATATATCTTGCGAAGGAAAATCGGCGCTCAAGTCCCGTTTCTTTTTTTTAATTTCAATGTTTTTTGGTATCGATAATTAAGAAAACGATAATTTATGGCTGTAAGATAGCCTGTGCATGCTCATTACGATTGTCATTTATGAATTAAATGGTCCATTTATTTTCTATGCATACTTATCAATACTATCAATAGTACCATTTATAAATTACGTGTAAAATTATTCAGTTGAACAATATAACTACTAATTGATATCAACTTTACATTGTTTTGTATCTTGTTACAATATCACATTGCAATATTAAAACCTCATATATTGATCATACAAATAATGTGTAGCATTTGTATATTTATATTATATAAAAAGGAAATAGTAGATAGAAGATGATATATTACAAAATATTTGTTATATAAAATATTACATCCAAATTATATAGCAGTTAAGAATTGTGTTGACTGGGTCTTCATTTGTAAATTACGTGCAATTTTAGTTTCATTTCTCGTCTGTGACACGATTATAATATAGTTACAATGAGTAGTCAGGAGCCTTAAATGTTTTCCATAGCTTTTTGCATAATTATATAAATTCTATGACGTTAAAGATACTAAAAATTAATTCATTGTTAAGTTAAAGTTATTAAATATTTATTAATAAAGAATATATACATGTTAATATAATAGAAATTTGATAACGTTAATATTACTCGATGATAAAAAAAATCAGATTTTATAAAGATCAAATTCAACAATTTTGAAGGCTCAAATTTCTTAATAAACAATTTTGAAGGCTCAAATTTCTTAATAAACTTTTATAAAAGTTTAATAAAAATCTAATTTTTATAAAAGTTTAAATATTATAATATTTATAATTCAAATTTTACAATGATGCAAACGCAAAATGCTGCTCAACCAAATCTTATATTAAAATTTCAAATTTCAATGTTATATTTCCAGGTTCTAGATTTCAGGTTTAAAGTTAACCATTTAAATCTTACAAAATCCAAGTTCCACAAAGTCGAAAATCCAGATCCCACGAAATCAATATTTCAGATTTCATAAGGTTAAAGATCTCAGGAAGATCCTACAAAATAAAAAATCCTAATCCCATGATATCGAAGATATAAATCTATGATGTTGGAAGTCCAAGTCTCGCGATGTTGGAGGTCCAGGTCCCACGACGTTGGAGGTCCAGGTCCCACGACGTTGGAGGTCCAGGTCCCACGACGTTGGAGGTCCAGGTCCCACGACGTTGGAGGTCCAGGTCCCACGACGTTGGAGGTCCAGGTCCCACGACGTTGGAGGTCCAGGTCCCACGACCTTGGAGATCCAGGTCCCACGACGTTGGAGGTCCAGGTCCCACGACCTTGGAGATCCAGGTCCCACGACGTTGGAGGTCCAGGTCCCACGACCTTGGAGATCCAGGTCCCACGACGTTGGAGATCCAGGTCCCACGACGTTGGAGATCCAGGCCCCACGACGTTGGAGATCCAGGTTCCACGACGTTGGAGATCCAGGTTCCACGACGTTGGAGATCCAGGTCCCACGACGATGGAGATCCAGGTCCCACGACGTTGGAGGTCCAGGTCCCACGATGTTGAAAATCCAGGTCCTACGACGTTGGAGGTCCAGGTCCCACGATGTTGAAAATCCAGGTCCTACGACGTTGGAGAGCCAGGTCCCATGGCGTTGGAAATCCAGGTCCCACGATGTTGGAGATCCAGGTCCCACGATGTTGGAGATCCAGGTCCCACGACGTTGGAGATTCAGATCCCACGATGTTGAAGATCCAAGTCCTATGATGTTGGAGATTCAAGTCCCGCGATGCTAAAATTCCATTGCCAAGTTCCATAAAAAGATCTAAGTTCCATAATGCCGAAATTCCAGATTTCGTGATATAAAATTTTAGGTCCTACGATAAATCCGAAATCCCACGAAGTCGAAATTTCACAAAGTCAAAATTCCAATTCCCACGAAGTCAAATTTTAGATCTCATGATGTAATAAAATGTCGGAATTCACTAAATCTCATATCAAGTCTCAAATAATTATATAATGTCAAAGTTCCAAAATTTCACACAGCTAATGGTTCAAAATTATATCACGTTCAGTTTTGCAAATTTCACAGTATTGAAAATGTAAATTTTATTATGAATTAAAATTTATTTTTTCTAATGTTGAAAGCTTTAAAAATTGTTTCAAGAGGAAAATTTGTATTCTGATAATACTGAAGATAACAATTGCAGAAATGCAATGATACTGAAATTCGTAATGTTAAAATTTTTCTTGCAATTCGAATTTCAATGTAAAATAAAATTTTATAATTATTTAGAACACTTCAAAGTCTATAAAGTTGGAAGATACATATCAATGTTGATAATTAATATTCATAAGTTCATCAAAATTTGTACGACGTTAAAATTCTTGATATTTTATACTTCAATATTATAATCTTATTCTACAATAGTGATACGATATGACGATTTTTGAGTTACATTCTTCTGTAAAAAAAACTACATAATGATCCCTTTTGTGATGTTTTGGTCCAAAATATAATTTTCTTCATTAAAGATTCACAATAGTTTTCATGACATCTTGTATTGTCTTTTGCACAAAATATCACCAAGATTATATCACAAGATTAGAAAATAATTTAAAAAAAATAGACGTTCATAACATAATTTATATATATATATATATATAATTCATGAGAACTTCATTTTATGATAAATTTCTACACGACTTTTGTGTATAATAAAATAAAGATAATTTCTATTTATAACATAATTCTATAATGCCCCTCATTTGAAGAATAATTTTTCTGTAACAAAATTTTATCTCTTGTAAAGTTCTGTGATGGTTCTCTTTTGCGATAAAGTTTAGCGATCATTCCTCTTTTATGATGAAGTCTTGCATAATCCTCTTGAGTGACGAAATCCCCCGATGATCCTCTTCTGTGACGAAGTCCCACAATAATTCTCTTCTGCGACAAAATTTCACAATGATTCTCTTCTGTGATAAAGTCCTGCGACGATTCTCTTCTATGATAAAGTCTCATGATGATTTTCTTTTATAACAAAGTTACTGTAACTGATTATTTTCTTCTACGACGAAGTTCAATCTCTTTTACTCTTACAATGAAGTCGTATGATAGTCCTCTTCTGCAACAAAATCCCGTAATAATCCTTTTGTGCAAGGAAAAAATTTTTCTTTTACAATAAAATTTTACGATCCTCTTCTGTGTTGAAGTCTCACAATAATCCTCTTCTACGATAGTCCTACGATAATAATTCCATTGAAATTCCGTAATGATCTTCTGTAACAAAGTTCCACAATGACCCTTTTTTGCAATGAAGTCCCGATGATTTTTTTTTAACGAAGTTTAGTGATCATTCTTTTCTACGATCTTAATCTATGGTAAAATTCCGTCGCGATGACTTTCCGCGACGAAGTTTAATGACGATTCTTTTCTATGTCAAAGTTCAATGATTACTCTTTTCTGCGATGAAATCGATGATCCTCTTCTGCATTAGAGCTCTATTATAATTTTTTATTCAACAAAGTCTTGCAAAAAAGGCTTTCTGTAATGAGTTGTAATGAATTTCTTCTGCTAGAAAATCTTAAGAGATTTTCTTTTATATTTCAGAATTCCAAAAATTTTTTTTTTTGCAATAAAATCCAGCAACGATTCTTTCCTGTAACGAGTCGCACAATGGATCTTTTTGTGTGAAGTTTTTTTATTTTTTGTGCTACGTAAGTCCGTAAAATTTTTTTTCCGATGAAATCTCTCATAATTATTTTCTGCAACGAAATCGCGATGTTCTCTTCTGTGACAAAGATTCGCAATAATAATTCCATTGTGCAAAAAGTGTAAAATTGTGTGAAAAGTCCCCCAATATTTTTTAAATTTTTTCATCTCGTCTACAATTTTTTCTTCCATAGTTCTTCATATGCGCGCGGGCAAATATAGTGTTTAGAAAAATAAATCTATAAAAAAAAAAACAAACATAATTTTTTTGACAATACGAATGTATAGATATAATTACAAGTGCAAACAACATTACTTACTATTTTTAAAAAAAGATGTTATTTCTCTGAAACTTTGCATATCTTATATCAATGCTCTTGAAAAAATCCAATTCATTGCAAATCCTGTGACAATTGCGTTGAAGACCCAAAGTAATTCCTTTTTTCGATGAGGTTTTAGTTAATAAAGAATATCACTGATCTAGCGGATGATGAATGGCATATATCGCAAAAGACATGTTTCCAGGAAAAGAAAAACCTTTCAAGATTTCAAAAGCAGCCAATGACAAAGAAATCCTAGACCAAACTTGTACGCTCGTATGATCGGAGACAACATCGAATTCCGATGATAGATAATTGATCGACTACGTTTGTGCCTCTCTGAAACGTTCCGTTGGTAGGCAAAGTTTTAGAGAGACAGATAATTTATAGTATCTCTATGATTGATGCGGAATTTCAAAAACAAGAAAAAGAATACAAGATTAATTCGGGAGGCACCAAAGAACAGGGCAATACGCAAGGCTGCTCGTGATACAAAGGAACAAAATGAAATGATTTTTGTTCATTCAATTCCTATTTAAATTTAGACACATTAAATATAACAGGATGAAATTTAAGTCAATCTTAATTTTAATTTACCTCATTGATTTAATGACTCAATTTAATACAAAGGTGCAACAGAAATATGCAATAAGAAACTTATAATGAATTAGCTTTTAAATAAAAGCTTTTCGCTCCTCTCGAATTTTTTTATTGAAATATTAAGTTGAATTAAATATCCTATGAGATTTACTAAAGCTTTTGAAAAAGCCAAAGCTAATGCTAATTTCTCAACACTCAATATTAAGTGAAAAGATAAGATAAAGGTTCTCTTTTCTAGAAACTATTACTTGAATGAAATCTTACAGCTGTTGCTTACCTCTATTGCTGAATTCCACATATTTTTCTTAATAAATTATTGTATTGTTATTAACATATTGTTCTTTCTTTCTCTCTCTTAATTGTTATCACTGTCATCTCATTTTCCTCTTCTCAATTACTTGTATTAAAACCCATCACTCAAAGCCTATATAGTTTACACAAATCCATATAATTAATATGGATCAAACTTTGTAATTTGCATCCTCTTCGAAAAAATAGTGTTTTCACAATTTTTATAAAAATTCGCCTTTTTTGTTGTAAACTTAAATATATATCTTGAAGAGATCAAATCTTCATTGAAGATGGAATAAAATTTTTTGCAACATAACTCGCTAAATTTTTCGCCAAGCTGAACTTCAACGCTTTTATCATTTTCTTTCCAACTAATATATAAATTTTCGTATATCTCTGTTTCCTTAAAGAACCATAGTATACGTCGTCACATTATGTACATATTATTGCCTTAAACGATTGAATTGTCTTACTCATTCTGTGACTAGAATTCAAATATAACATCATGATTCAAATGACCGCTTTCTGTGGAAAAACAAAATGGTATTTGATCCCACCCTTGATCCCCATACCCCTCCCCCATACCTCCTATAAATGTCTAAAAAATGAATAGAGATCTATATACTGACGATCGTAATAAATAAAATATAATATACCTCTTTCTCTCTCCCTCTTTTTCATCTTTCGAGATTTAAAATCAATACCTTCAAAAAATAAATCTTTTTCATGTTATACTTTCCTTTAGATTAAAAGATTCAGTATTTATTACTAGATTTTTTTTATTCTACGTGTATATGTGTGTGATGTGTGTGAAAATAATATATCTTCAATCTCTTCTACAAATAAAAAAATTTTTAAGAATGTGTATTCAAATCACATTACGATAATTCCATTTTAAAGTAACAATGAAAATAAAATGATTTGAAAAAAATAGTCCAAAACTGTCTTCGGATTCCCAGATGTCCTTAAAAATTCCAAATGTGCTTCAAATTCTTAAAGTCTTGAATTATTAAACTTTCATATCCTTAACTACTTGCGTGGATTATTGGTTTAAATTCTATATCCTTAAACTTGATTCGTTCCAAGATTTTGAAACTTGTAGATCTGTGGGCTCAGCGCATCTTTGTAGAAGTTTCGAAAAAATTTTATAGATTCCAGTGAATATACATCTCTTTCAACTAGCCTGGTACATTCAAAGCATGAGACACGATTATCCCTAGCAATCTTGTGGAAAGCTTCTTATCACCATCTCGAAACATCTTCCAAGCATATTTCCTTTCATTATCATCGAGTGAAGTAGTGATTTCCTATGACTCATAAAAACATTGTTTTGTCCCACCCCAATCCCCTCTCACATTTGCATGCGCGCAAGGTACAAAGATCAAGGATCATCAAAGACCTTTTTCTTTCGTTACCTTTATCATTCGTACACGACACACGATCCCAGCATTATTTCCTGATGATCGCAGAGCATCTTAGGTTGCCGAATGTGCAAATAGTGAATATGTCAGGGTTGTTCTTTTTAATCTGTGAAAGATTTAGATGCTTTCGTTCTGCCGCCTGCTGTGTAAAACACAAAGAAAACCGAGCAAAACAAAATGCAATATATAACGAAATGCAAAACAATAGATATTACAATCGTAATAAGGAACAATAGCTATAGTTATATTAGCAAATTTTACTCTCGTTCTTTCTTTCAAACCGTCTAGAATCTCCACGATGATCACGCTCGACAGACTGCATTTTATCCTCCAACAAAATCCATTTTATACGGGACCGCCATGTACAATCTTATATTATTTAAACTATCATCTTCATTATTCATTGGTCGAATGGGCCGAGTTTTTCCAAATGCATACAGTTTTTCTGTTAATCAAAAAGATCTTATTTCTAACCCCCTCCTTCCTTCGGCTCTCCAATATTTTTCGACATATTTCTCCCTTCAACTTTATAAAAGAAATTTCAATAGAAAATTGCATTTTTCTAAAGTTAAATATATATTAATTCTTACCAAACAAATGCCTGTATTATCAAATTGAAATCAACGTCTAGTTAGTATCAACAAGCATATCTAGTTAGCAACTAAATTTTTCTAGAGTGTATCCATATAAATCCAAATACATACATATTATATTTATCCAGAATAGAGTTAACACAAAGCGTTACCAATCGATATTTATACTACTCTTGCTATTCGAGTTGTATGTCTGTAATAGTATCTGTTTTCTTGCTCTCACTTTATTTAATCATGACTTTGTCTCTCTTTATATATTGTTTATATCTGAATTTAAATCCTTAGAGCAGTAGGCTAAGATTGAAATCCGGTGATAAAAATGCCTAAAATTCTTTTCGAATGTCCTATACTCCGATTTTAGAAGTTTTTGGATAAAAAGAATAGATTAAGATTCCTATGTTTAGGGGATATCTCGAACTGCAGAATTCTCGAATCTTCAGATTTTTTTATAACATTAATTTTATAACATTATGACATTAATTCGATATTGAGTTTATTGAAAAACATATTATTGTCTATTTTGATCAAATGAATAAAGATAAAATTCTATTTGAATTAAAATGAACATCACCGAATCAAGCCTAATACTTTTATGATTTCTCATACACAATGTATCCTTGCGCATATACTCTCTCTTAATCAACACTCTTTCGCATCCTTCGCTCGCTGTTTCCAGTAATTCCCGCTCTCTGAATGTCTAAAACACACGCATTAACATTCTATCCCGATCATGGTTCGAGTATGGCCAAAAATGGCATGGCCGAAAATTGCGCAAATCTATGGACACATTATTATGGCAACGCCAAACAAATGTGACATTTTTTTTCATCAAATATTAAACAGGAGAAACTTTCGGTAACTCTTAAACAGATTTATTCACATGCTTGAATGAGCGAGTTACCTTACTTGGAATATACTTGTAACCTGTACGGGATCGTGTTTCCACATCTGAAGACCTTATATTATTCAATGAGATGAATGGATCTGTTCTGGACCTGGGAAACCAACCGATTCGGGGGAATGGAAGCTCACCGCATGAAAGCCATTTCTCATCATTGTAGTTATCACGCAGAGTTCATTATTACGATGATTCGTGCAGAGGATAATTCGTTCCGAGGGTAACTCCGATTCGACCAGTCTCTAGAAACAAAGATTTTTTCCCTCCCTCTCCATCAAAACGCAAATATACTCCCCTCTAGTTTTCTCTTTTTCGTTCATTGGAATCTTATAGGTACAAGTTTTCTAAGCCGATGACGACGCCGACATCGACACCGACGTCGTCCTTGTTGACAGTCGATAGCCCTCTGTTCGCAATAAGATGTGTATTTTCTATGACGTCTATTGTGCCATACTGAAAAGGATTGATGTATTAATACTTAATTTGGTAAATAGAGAAGTTGAAAAAGAATTATTTTACATTGTTATTTGTAAAATGTATTTATTTATCTTACATTGTTGTCAATACTCTTCGCTTCATCTTCTTATTTAATCTGTATCACAGTTTTCTATTATTTACAAATAGACTTAATACAAAAAGTATCACAATGACTTACAACTTACAGTAAATGAGATCCTTTGTTTTATTACTTTGATCCTAAACAGCATCTTAAAAATATGCAAGAAAAATTCATCGATATTAAAAAAAGCCATGGTAAACTATGCATGATAAATAAAGTTTTGCAATCAAAAAATTTATAATTTTATAAATAAAGGAATACATCTACATTATACTTGTAATGTAATATGCCTCATATCTTTTAAAAATTAATTGTTTAGGACATACTGTTTAGGATCAAAAAAAGTTAAATACTACAATGATTAAATTATTATCACAATGCAAGGCAGTCTTATGTTGAATTTACATGATCCTTCAGATTTCCAAGGAACTTGAAAATATTTTTAAAATAGCATAAAAAATTTTCTTCTTTACATTTTCTATGAGTATTTTACTATACACATGATATATTATGTAATAAATTTTAAATAGTGAAAGTACTTTGGTTTTGATAGTTTACAAACCAAATCGGCGACAAGCAGGAGAGCCACTGTATATGCGCGCGCATAATCCTGAGACATCGCTTGCATCTGCATTACAGCTACTCTTTCTCTCTCTCTCTCTCTCTCTCTATCTCTCTCTCCCTCTCTTTCTTTCTACTCCTTTCTTCCCACTCGTGTCCGTTGCCATTTCAAACGGTGAGACTGCAATTAAAAAATACCCAGATATATATACCAGGGCGACGATAAAGCTGGAAAGATTGCCGTGACATTGCAGGCTATTTGGTCAAACTTCTGGAGATGCCGAAGACATTGCCGATATCAAGATAGATTTCTGTTGAAAAGAGATTTGCCCAAATTGTTTGTGGCTAGTGAGCCAAAATCTGCTGCTCTGCTCGATCAAGAAGAAACAACCAGCGAAGAGAGACATCGATACACGATCCATGGATTGTCTTGTTAAATATGCTCATTGTAGAATGCGCTACAAATCGATTAAAATCTACTAGATGCACCGATAGAAATTACTAGATGCACCAATAGAAATTACTAATTTATGCGCAGCATAAATGGCTTTCCTGATTCAGAGATATAATCCAGCTGTTTGTTACACAGAGACTTCCTCGCACGATCCAATAACCATGTGTATAAGCCAAAGCATATGCTTTCCAAGTCTAGTCACCGCTGCAAGGTCGTTTTAATTCCGCTAAGCTGCCGCAGGAAATCCATCAGACTGCTAAGATCCTCACACATATTTTCTCGCCAAAGATCGTTCGAGACAGGACGCTGATCGCATCTCTCATACTCCCGTTCGGTCGCATTATACACACCGCAACTCCCATATTCCACACCTTTGAGGAGGTCCTTCCTCAATCGCCGCCAGCGGGATATTCTCGACAGTTGTTTAACTCGTAGCTCACATTCCGCCTTGTGCAGGGCGTGCGTCAGCACAGCCTCCACACGGAAGTCACGTTTCGGACTCCTGTGGCATTTCAGCTTCTTCTGACGCACGTTAGTGATCCACCTGGTCAACTGTTCCGTATGGCTCGGCTTGCCCATCTCGATCTCACGCGGTCTCTCTTTGTCGTCTCTCGTCATCGACAATTGCTCCACACTCCCGCGGGTAACGACTAATCTACCCGTACGTCCCATTGTACAACTAAGTAACTTGATTAATTATCGAATGCACCAACCTGTATTTAGTTTAAGCTTGGCTGATCATTCAGTCGCAGCAACCGTTCTCTAGGGCACCCATGTACAAACACATGAGATCCTGCCCACACGCTCGAGGAGGGCTCACGAAATGGAATGGCCGCGCGACGCTCGAGTGGGAGATTATATGCCCGAGCGGCCGTTGTTATACTGTAACCTTACGCGTTCGCGCACGAAATAGTTCTACATTTACGTAGAAAAATACGTTGAATGTTGCAACTTTCTCACATGATTGGCGATCAAATTCATTAATTTAGAACAGGGAAAGTCTCTCGGAATTAATTCAGACACGAATTATCACCCAAGAGACAAAAATCGATGCAGCCAAGAAAACGAACTGCGGCGTAGTAAACTGCGTAATGTGTGTAATGCGGTTTCTACGCCGCAGTGTCGTATACCGTTATAGACATGTCTCTGATGCTTTGACGTCGCCATATTTCTAGAAACGTACAGTCAGTCGCAAAAATTTCCACTTCCAAGTTAATGTGATAAAGAAAATTAAAAGAAAGCTGGAAATAAGATATCTTTTTCATTGGCACTGTGCACGCCCCCCCCCCCACACCAGAGAGATATGTATGTATGTATATATATTATATATATATATATATATATATATATATATATATATATATTATACAAATTTTTAAGAGATTATTTAAAGTTCTTACATATTCGCATTAATATATACATATTAAAACTTTAAAATTTATTTGGATCTAACATTATCCAGGTATTTGCCTATCCGAAAAGCGAACGCAATGCTTCAAATTAAAGTAATTTGGAGATTTCAAATTTTCTAAGCATTTGAATATCGAATACATATACGCACGCATGTGTGTGTGTGTGTGTGTGTGTGTGTGTGTGTGTGTGTGTGTGTGTATACACATATATAAAACATAACAGTTATATATACGCAAAATAATGTCAAAAGTAATTATATTTGAACGTAACATATAAGATATAACTATGTTACTGTTATTGTTGCTAAAAAATATGTCATTACTAATTCACTATTGAAAAGAAAATAATGATAACGGCGTTATAACTTAACCGATATTCCTTGCGTGCAAATCTTTGCACGCGTTAGTCATATAATCTTGTATGAGATTTTCGTTCGACATTTTCATCGTGCATATAAAAACGTACACAATATGTGAACAGGATATTGCGCACAAAGTTTGTCGGCCATTTGCTGTTTTTATGACGCTGCACTGGGAGATTTTGTTTGCGCAATATGATGAAATTTACACAAAATGTTTTCTGAAAGTTCTCCCTCTCCTCCCCCCCTCTTTACATACTACTCTACACTATGTTATACTTTCTAAGCATTTATAAAACAAAATATGAACAATATATAATTAATTAAAGAAAAAAAAAGAAAAATGAGCAGTATAAAATATTCATTTATCGAAAACAAATTACCAGAGTGTCTCAATTTTTTTATATGCTCACAACATATTTTCAAGAAAAAATAAAAGAACATAAGTATTTCACAAAAATATATTTTATATCAAATAAACATATTTATATTATATTAGATAGATAGATAATGCGAAAGATTATGCGGTATGAAATTTGTGTTGAATGAGTTGATATTAATTAGTTTTGATATTTAGATTAAATATTTATTTTTATATGTGAAATAGATTTTAATGTCTCAATTCTGATTAAATTTCTAAGAGTCTATTCTTTTAGATTTCATGAATTTTATTTTATGATGCAATACTATATACTTTTTAAAAAATTAAATTTTATCTTTTATTTAAATATTTAATAGTGGATATATTAGACTTTTTCAAAAAGCTTATAAAAATATCGTTATAACTTAACCGATATTCCTTGCGTGCAAATCTTTGCACGCGTTAGTCATATAATCTTGTACGAGATTTTCGTTCGACATTTTCATCGTGCATATAAAAACGTACACAATATGTGAACAGGATATTGCGCACATAGATGGTGCAAGTTACAATATTATTGGAAATAACGATTATATATAATGATTATATTTTCTTTACTAACAAGATTAGATTTTTATTCTTAAAATAATTATTTCGCTAGTCATATAAAAAAATTTAATTATATCGTATGAAAATAAAACTCAAATTATTTAGTTGTAATATATTATTATATATTATTATATATTTTAATATATTATTATATATTTTAAAGTTTATTATATAAATATATGTTATTATTCTAGATCAGTGTTCAGAATTAATTGCCCTTTTGAAGGATTAGTGCCCCCCTTTACATAAAATAATTATATTATCTTATTTACACAAGTAGATTTAAAAAGATTAAGTTAATATAGTAAATAAAATAAATATCTATAGATTTATCTTATGAAATATCAATGGATAGTAAAATAATGTCAACAATTCAAGATATTGAAGAGTGAGTGATTAGAATGTATAAAATGATTTCTATAGATTAAATTCCAGCATCGCCCCTATAATTTAAACGGATTTATTAATGTTAATATGAAATTTAAAAACTATAGCGATATGTCAATCGTTAATAAAGAATATGAATCACACACACACACACACACACACACACACACACACACACACACACACACACACCACCCACACACATCACACACACACACCACCCACACACATCACACACACACACATATAATATCATGTTTCAGATAAATGATAAAGCATACAAAGTCGATCAAAAATATTCGTGACAATATTATATACGTTCAACTGGTGATATTGCATCATATATATGATATAATATTGTAATTAATAGCAAATTCGGTCTTGTACCAGATTAATGCGTAAATGTTACTACATTTATGAAAAATTTAAATGTAATAACTTAATGATGAAATTATTAATGAATATTCTGATAAAATGAAAATTATTGTCAATTGTATAATTATTAAAAATGTTTCTTTTTATTTTATAAAAATGTTATTTTATCGGAAAATATTTTTATTTTAATCTATTTTATAAGAATTTTCATCATATGTTTTTCCGCTTATGATATCAGATGACTGTATGAATCAATGGGAGATATTTAAAAACAAAATATCTCACCTATGCAACCAACTATTACCATTCTAATATACATGTTCCTACCTGTCCAAATCTTTTTGATTTTGTACAAGAATTATGAGATAAATTATTGTATAAAATCTAATAATCTCGCTCTGATTTTTACAATTTAAATTTTTCAAAACTTGCCGCAAACGTTCCGTATTTGTCCACGAAATTTTACGAGATGTATGTATTCCATCTTTTTTAAATATATTGTCTATATTTTAAATATATTAACCATATGTATATATTTTTTGTATCATGTTTCACATGTCTATATTTATCGGGAATTTTATATTTAAAAGTTGTCGACTTCAACAATAAATAATAAAATTGCTAATGTGACGATTGATCTTGTGTTTTGTATTATTTTGCAATAAAGATGAAATTATCTTTTTTTTTCATATCGAGTTTTTAATCTTGCTTTATAACAATGCATTATAAATTTTTACTGGATGAATGAGTACCCGCAAACGATTTCTCAAGATCAATCGTTACGTCAGGAATTTTATTTATAATTGGGAAAACTCACCAAAGAATTAAATGCTTAAAAAACCGTTGGGATAAGATTTGGAAATTTATAGATTATCTATCTTGTATGTAGAAAGAAGTTCAGGTCTTGTTCAGAATAATTTAAAATTTATTGCAATATATTATAATACTAAAACGATAAATTACAAAAAATTTGCTTGATATAATTTACTTCTTATTCCATCCTTACTTTACTTAGAATTATTCGTTAAATGACATAACATGTTCGAAATACTATGTTGGATTTATTGTATTATCTCTGATAATAAAGTGATTATTGCACAAATTAATTCTGATATAAAGCTAATGTCAACCTAGCTTCTCTAAAACGACATATATATAATAATAAAAGATAATTATTTTATTCTTTTTATAGATTTTTTTTAGGTAAGATTTTACACAGAGTCGACAATACATTTTGTATTTAATGAATCATTACTTGATGTTTTGTCGCTTATCTGATTGTCAATCAATGATTTAGATTTGGAACATTCGCTTTCGTTGACTTTTTCGGCATCGTCACTGGAATGTCCGCTCTCATTCGATATTTGTTCTTTCGTCTTGATTTCTTCTGGTAGTGCTTCATCCATGTCATTATCATCAGAATCATCAAACTCATCCGAGTCTATATCGATGTCTAAATATAGCATGGTCTTGCGTTTATTAGATTTGTTGGTCTCTTCTCGTTTTCTCTTAATGCCCGAAGTGCCAGCGGCCTTGAAGCCTTCTTCCACAGCATCTCCAACCCTCTCGGTCAACTCTGCACGCTCCTGATCATAACGCTGATCTTTGAACTCATGTTTTGGTTCAGCGCACAGTTTCTCCAGTTTCTTCTTCTTGCGCTCAACTAACTCTTTCTCTCTCTTGGTCTGCTTCTCGATCCAAGCTTTCAGCCTCTTTTCCTCATTTATATCGCGCAATCTGCGACCGCTGAGATCCCTGCAGGCTTCGCGATTCGTTGTCTTCTCTATCTGTGCACCTATCGCACGTAACATGGATCCAAAACCACCTTTACCACCCAACAGTCTCGGAACCACAACTGCATGATCATTCGAACAGATATCATTGTCCTGTACAAGTCGACCATTGTACAGGATATAATATTGGTTGTGTACAAGCCCCTGAAAACAGAAATTAATGATGTTATTAATGCCTTTATTAATATTATAATTATTCATTATTTATAAGATGCATATATTATCTAAAAACTTTATCTAAAAACTCGCATGTTTAAAAGGAATCTCAAAGATATTATTTCTAAGAGTGAAAACTTTAAGATTTTATAAAAAAAATGTTTAAGATTTGATAAATAGATGCTTGAAAATGATCACTTATATTTTTTATGTTTTTTAAAACTTTACATTATTGACTGTAACATTTATCGAACAAAATAAGTGATATTAACTTTTTATAAAATTAAGGTTATGTAGTCTAGCTTCTAGTTTGGATAGAATTAGTCTCGGTCACTTACCGTTGCTTCTTCGATTTGTTCTCGTAATTCTTGCACGGCAATCGGCGTGTCAAAGTTACATTTTATGCATGCTCCTACTATCTCCATGTTTAGCATTTTTCTTTATATAAAATTTATTCTCTTACTATTGCGTGCGAATTTCAACCTCTGAACATTCACAAGCTTGAAACAAAATGGCTGCGATCAGCAGAGAAAGCAACTTTGCAACTATTGTAAAAATCTTTGATATGATTGGTTTTTGCCATTAGTTCCTCATGGATCTAAGTATATAAGCCAATAATATTAAAGAATTTTACAACAGTTTAGATACCGTTTAAGTGTCGGTCCACAATAGGTGATTTAAGTTTTAAGAAATAAGAAATTCACCAATCATAATCGAATATGAAAACAATAATCGACTATCGACAATTTCTACCAACGTAGATTAATTTTAATCTTAGTTTAACTTGTTCTTTTTTTGATTCGAAAAATTAGAAGAAGATAAAAAATAGATTTAAACCGAAATTAATCTACATTGGTAGAAATGGCTATATAATTTTGGTCAATTTCTTACGACTTAAAAATTAAATACCTATTGTGAATCGAGACTTATGTTCATCACATGATCAAAAAGTTGCGAAGTTATTGGCTAATATCGCGATTAGAGATTACATATCTACGATATGCAATCTTAACCTTCAATGCGTAGTCTGATTCGGGCTTGGACTCGTGCTTTGCTTTGTGTACGCGCGCGCACGCGCATGGATTGATTCTCCACATGTTTTTTTTACATACGCAAACATCAGGGTTTAGCTGACGAGCAAAGGAATTTCTGGCGCGGTGAACGCAACGCGCGCACGTGAGAACGTCCACGGGTAACGCGGCAAGATGAGCAAGAAGCGGAATAGGCAGCCAGATGCGAATCCTGATGTCAGCGAGGCTTCCACTGAGTCTTGCGAGGAGGCGAGCATAGGTTAGAAACGCATGCTTTCCCACCCAAAGTTCCCGATTTTCAGATTGCCAAGTGTTCCTGTGTCATCAAATTTTCGAATCTCATCGCTTTCTTACTTTCCAATTCCTAACCTTCCGTTTCTTCCGAGTCTTTTAGATAGAAATATCTTCGAGTTTTTAGAGAGAAAATGATTCGAGCAATTTAGAAATAGAGATGTATACATCACAATTGTGAAATTTCGATGACTTAGATTTTTGACGCTAAAGAATTCTAAAAACGTATCTATAATTTAATTTAAATTTACATTTCTAGAAAGCGTTTACCTATAAAGTTTATAAGAGACCTTTTATTAAACTCATATTTGTATTACTTGATATATTAAATAATATCAATTAATTTGTTGGCAGATTTGAAATGTTCGCATATAACGAAAGCTATCAATTTAAACAAAGTGAAAAAGAATCTAAAGAAAACTGGCATATTGAGCGAGTGTCCCATGTGCAAAAAGCTAGAGGCGGATCAGAAGAAAGCAGAAGAGATTGTAAATGACATTGTAAATATAATTATCTGATTGAAATATCAGATATCTCTAATGCAGAATTTAAATTTACAGTGTGATATTTCAAAGCCATTATGGATCTGCCTACAATGTGGGGAACAGAATTGTAGCAAGGAACAAAAGCAGCATGCTCTAGAACATTATAGGAAGCCTCATAGCGACTGCCATTGCATGGTAACAGACTCACATTATTGGAGCATTTGGTGTTATCAGTGTGAAATTGAAGTTAATCCCAATAGTAGGTGAGGTTATATAATATTTTAATATAAAGAATGTTATATATGTTGTACATAGGTTATATAGGTTATGTAGTATGCGAGTTTACATATTTTTTTTTTTTTTAGGAAGAAGCTACTGGAAACTGTAGAGTTTATCAAAAAATGTGTCAATGTACCACAAGTATCTCAACCAAAAATACCAGCAATCCAGTGCCAAAAAGAAATGATAGTCGATGTACAGGAAAAAGAGCAGCACAAAATGTTAAATAATCTTCCTAAAGTTGGGGTAAGTGAGGCATATGATTCGTTGCTTTTTGTCTGATTTAATTTCTGATCGTTCCTTGGGCTTCCTTGATTTTAAATATTTTATATCTTGTTTAAAGTTGTATAATATATGTTAAAATATGGCGAGCATGGCAGCATAAAAATTTTATAGATTGTTTTATTTTTTCTGAGCTTATATAAAAACAAAGCATTCTTTGAATAGTTTGGGAATAGTCTAATATTTTTAAATTTATATTAATTTTTCTGGACAGAAATGTTATATTGCAATACAAGCTAGTACATTAGGGCATGTATTGTATTCCAGAATTATTATCATATAATTCTAATGCATTAATATATTAAATTATTTGTACATACATCATTTATTTTTATATCTTATATATATATTTATCTTATTTATATATTTATCTTATTTGATGCTAACTCATAGTCTTTCTATAAATTATTAATTTTTTTTGTTTCTTGTAGTTGATTTTAGGAGTTGATTTTTGTTTCTTTTAGTTGATTTGTAGTTAAATTGTTTATTCCCTTCAGAAAAATGTTAATTACAAATATTCTATCTCATAAAAATGTTAAAAAGCATATAACTTTATTTAGATTTTTTAGATATTTTATAATTTCTTTTATAACTTTATTTAGATTATTTAGATATTTTAACTTTTTATATTCAAATTTATTGAGTCGATATTCCAAAAGTACAATACAAATATATAAATATGTTTTTTTAAACTTTAATAACATTTTGCTATTATTATACATTGATACATCTTTGTATTCTTAACCCTTCCTTAGTCTCTTTCTTATATCCAAGTTTTATTTTTAAATAAATTTAAAATTTAAAAAAGATTAAAATGGTAGATCTAATATGACAATAAAATTTTAAGAAAATTTAATTTGGCTTATGCATAATTGAAATTTTATACACAAGAGTTTTTAATTTCTGGTTTTAAACCTGGTAAATAGAGAAATTTGTATGTACGTGTGTGTGCATGGTAAATGTGTGTGTGTGTATATATATATATATATATATATATATATATATATATATGTATTTTTTGTTATATAATACGTGTATATGTATTTTATGTTATATAATTTCTCTTTAGTTATTCTGCATAAAAAATTATTAAGATACAAATATTAAAAGTCAATAGTTTGAGATATTTTATATTTTATTCTTACATATTCTGACAAAATATAAAATATTTTATAACTACTTATTTCTTGATAAATGTATCTTAATACTTTTATACATAGAATAATTAAATAAATCAATTAATGTAAAAGAAGTATAGTCGCTTAAAAAAAAAATTATAAAATCTGTCGGTTCTTGAGATATTTTATTTTCCGTTAATTTTCATTCCATTAGACATATTTTTGTATGTGTCTGGTCCAATTGTAGAAAATTGAAGTATTGTGAAGTATTGATTCTCTTTCATCTCTCTTTCATTTATGAATTTTATATTTTGGATAATTGTAAGGAGCTTAAAATTTTTATTAATCGAATTTTACGTATATCATAAATAACGTTTTATTTAATTTATTTGTATTTTATTTTATTTTTATTAATTGTATTTGCACTAAAGATGACCATATTGAGTCGAAACGTTTATATTGCGATAATGAATTTTTGTAAATATTAATATTTATTAAAATATAATTTAATATTGTCATCTAGCTTTGGCATACTCTTTTGTGTTATATTCTTAATTTATATTTTAAAAAAATTATGCAATTAACATATGCAAGTTCTTTTTTAAAAATAACTACATGATTTCTTTATACTAATCAATTGGAACCTTAATTTACAAGATTTCAAATATTAGTTATTTTAGTCGTTAGGAATTATTATTTTTAATATTCAAATTTATAATGTAGATTTGAGATCAGTGACATACAAAATAATAATGTAAAAATTTAGGATATGTTATCATTTTCTTCTTAGCATTTTCTTCTTCATAAATTAAAAAAAAATGTTAATTTTGAGTGATAATCTATTTGTAATTTGTCGTTAATTAAAGAATAATAATGAATATTTATATTTTGTGTGTGTGTGTGTGTGGGGGGGGGGTGGCGCGCGCGCGCGCGCGCGTGCTCAGAAACATAATAGCACCAAATATGTTATATACGAAATAATTATGAAATACAAAAAATATAGGAAAATTGTAAGAAGTTAAATGTTCAATAAAATATAGCAAAGGTTTTATATGTAATACAGTAATATTGAGAAAGTATTTAATATAAATTGCAACACAGGGCTTAGCAAATCTAGGAAACACTTGCTTCTTCAATGCTGTACTTCAGTGTTTGGCACAAACGCCTTATTTGGTGAAAGTGTTGGACGACCTCCGTCTACCCGGACATAAATTTGTTTTACCAGGTGGAAAACACAAACCCGTCGATACTGAGGAAGAGGTGGAACTGGTATGTTTGATTTTTACTAAAGTTTTTCTTTTATTATTATTATTATTGTTATTATTATCATTTTATTATCTTAAATCTTTGCGTAGTGTTGGCTTTGTACTAAACTGTTTGTCTAAACGAGAGTAAGGATTTAATTTTGGATTTGTCATTTCATATATAGGGTATCCTACAACTCGCGACCTAAATTTTTATGACATATGACATATTCCTGACTTATAAGTTTTGACAGTTTGTTATACGAGTGTGGTTAAGTATTTTTTATGTTTAAATATGATATAATTAATGAAACATTTTAATATTTTAATATTAGTATTTCAATATTATTTAGATTGACATCCAACACATGTCGTAATATTTCATTGTGAAATTGGATATTGATATTTTGTGACATATTTTAAAAATAAATTTATTTATTATATTTTAATTAATTATGCATATGTAATGTACAAATAGATATTTCTTATAGAAGCAAAAATAAAATAAAAATATAATTGCACATTATATCAACATATTTATAAGATAATCTCGATTGTCATTGTTGAGAAGTAACACTTTTACCACCTGTTATATTATTATGTCTGAGCGCGTGAAATATCAACTCTATAATTAATCAACGTTAATTGCTATATATAATTTAATAACTCTATTATAGCCTCAACATTTTCATATTAGAATTTTTGTCTTATTTTTAAGTCATAAAAGAATATCATAAAAACTTTGATTGCAAGTTGTGAAATACTCTATGATATGATATAGAAATTCTTTGAATGGAAAGATAATTTTAAAGAAAACAAAATTGAGATAGCATTTTACATTTTACTTTTTATTTTTTACTTTTTACTTTTTAGCATAATGTCTAATCGTTAATATCAAACTCTAAAAATAATAACTCTAATATAATCACTCTAAAATAATAACTCTAAAATAATTGTTTAAAGAAGAATTATATACAATTATAGACAATATTATCGAAGATTTGTATGAAGAAATTAAGTTAATAAATTTTTACAATTGTCTTATGAAGAAAATCATTATTTCTTTTCTTTGCCTCACAGCCACCGATTGAAGGAACCTTAGAGCGATGGGGCAGTTTCACATCGATCCTCTGCGAAACCCTATCGAAAATGCAGAATACCAATGGTCATCAAACTTATACGCCCTTGAATCTTCTCTATAAACTCAGAAAAAAAACTACTCAATGCGTAGATGGAGGACAGCACGACTCACATGAGTTTCTCCGACATTTATTAGAAATAGTTCGAAATGAAGATCTACGAGTAAGTTGAAAGAGATCTTTTAAAAGAATAATAAAAATAGAATTTGTAAAGAAAAAAAGAAAGAACAGAATTGAAGTAAGTAATAATTGATAGTAAGTAATTGGTAATTTTATTAATAATAATAATTTTTAAAACTTGTAAAATCATTAATATCATTTATTCATAATAAATGTATAATGGTTAGCTCATAATAAATGTAATATGATATATATAATAATAAAATATTATATATATATATATATATATATATATATATATATATATATATATATATATAATGATCTTACAAATTAAAATTTTATTGTTTTACAGAGATATCAGAGTATAATTCTGAAGGAAGTCGGCCTGAGCGAGAAAACTAAACCAGATTGTGTGGAGAAGGGTTTGAAGTCTCGCGTGAAATTCTATGGTAATCAGGCAAGCACACGGTTACTGGGACCAGAAGCAGTGTTTCGTGGCGTATTGGTATCTACCCTTGAGTGCCTAGACTGTCATCACTCCTCGCGACGCACTGAACCATTCTTAGATTTGAGCTTGCCTGTCACGGCAGACAAGCCGCAGCCACCACTCTTGAAGTAAAGAAAAAGCTCTTTATATCTTTGAGCTTACAATAGTTACTTGTTACTATACAACGCTAATTTTTAACACTTAATTTTTTATAATTATACTTGTTATACTTATAACTATATATACTTATAACTTTATAACTTTCTAAAATATTATACTTTTGAAATTTTCACGGGTATTTCTTTTAAAATTGTATAGTGACTTGCAGATTATTATTTTGTCATTAACTATTATTAATGACAATCTTAATGTTAATCTTAATTCCATTAACAATGGTTTATGATGCAGTGATAACTTGCAAACTGTTATACAATTTTTAAAATATTGATTATTATAATATACAGAAGGAAAAATAGCGAATTCGAAGATGTCTTTGATATGATGAACATTCAACGTGATTATCAAACATCCGACATGTCCTGGAAACAATTAAAGAAAGAAAAGAAAGCTGCTAGAAAGAATCGAAAGAATAAAAGACATGAGAATCATAACAATTCTAACGTGTTAATGGATCCGAATAATCCCGCGGAAGAGAACAATGATATTATTCTGAAATCAGGTATAGCTCTTTTTTTTTCTCTTGTTATAAATAGAAGCTATAAGAATTTGGATTTTTCTCTTACGATGTGTGAGGACGCGCGCACGTATATGTGTAATATACACACTTTTTAAGTATATATATATATATATATCCTAAAAAGACGACATTAAATTTTCCATTTTCAAAATTGATTTTCTCGAAGATTTAAGTATAAAATAAAACTTTTTATCTTTAGAGGAGAGTGATGCTGATGTAGAGGATAACATTGAAGTGGATAATTCGCATCCGGAGATCGGAGAATCTGGTTACAGCTCGGAGAAGGCATCTGCTGTCACTAGTCCAGTATCTCCTGCTGATCACCAACATCATCATCCGAATAATGATTTGAATAACGCAATCAACTCGGAGGATGGTAGTCTGGACAATAACTTGGATTCAACACAAGTTAGACACTCCGTGAACATTAACGCGTTAACTATTCCTAGTCCCACCGATGTATCGATGACGGACTTGATCCAAATCAGGATACCATCCGAGAAAACTGACAGGAATATTGGTATAGTTAGTTCTGAAAATGAAGCGTCGGCCACAACGTTATCGAACTCCATGATCGTCAATTCCGACGTCACGAGTCCTGAGGTACCCACTGCGAGTCTGAGTAGTTCCGCCGCTTCTAAGGAGAGTCCCACTAGCCCCGTTAATGACGAGGAAGTCGCAAAGAGGTTGAATTCACATATTCAAATGTCTGAATTATACTCTTTTCCAGTTTTGAAAATTGAAACTTGCTCATTATTTATTGACCCTTAGAATTATCAAATCTTAGGCTTTCTAAATTTTATTTATTTTTAATCCTTTTAATATTTATATGTGTATAAGAGGGCAAAGAGTTATATAACTCTATAGCACTATAGTATTCATATCTTTTGAATATCTGTGCTTTGTAAGTTTTAAAGAATTTGTACTTTGTAAGTTTTACAGAATTTGTAAGAAATTTTATATTTTATATTTTTTAAGAATTGTCCTTTCAAAAAGTTCTTTATAGAAATTTGAATTAAGAATATTTTTTCAGATTGGACGGTGTTGAGACATGGATGGCAACTGCTGCATCGAAGTGTGATAAAAGGAATTATAATAACGGAATTTCTAATGAGGATGATCCCGAAGAGCAAGACATATATAATGAAATCGGCGATATAATGACAGGAATATCCAAGTTGGGAATCATTGGACATCAATCGCCTGGAAGGTACGTGACCAAGGAGGGCGAATGTTCCGTGGAATCATGTTTGAATCAGTTCACTGCGCTGGAATTAATGACGGGAAGCAACAAGGTCGTATGCGAAGCGTGCACAGCTCGTGAAAAAAAGGTAACTTGAAAAAAAAATTATTTTCAAAATCAGAAGTTTCTAAAAAAATTTTACGTATTTAAGGAATTATAAAAATCAAAATATTTTCAGCCACGGAGCAAAAATTGGTAATAACATCATCTCATTGCTTTTCTCTCTCTCTTTTTTTCTCCAGACTCAGGAGGGCTCATCAAAAATGGTATGCACTTCGAGTACCAAGCAATACCTCATTTCTCAAGTACCTCCGATATTGATATTACATCTGAAGAGGTTTCAAACACAAAGAGTCGGCTTCCGGAAAGTTTTCAAACACGTATCGTTCCCAATGTTATTAGATTTGGCGCCGGTTTGTACAAATCACAAAAAATCTCGACTTTATTCGCTTTATGGGGTCGTTGAACACAGTGGAACTGTTCATGGTGGTCACTATGTTGCTTATGTCAAGGTAGATTATTCTTTGTGTGTCAAATTCTAAAAATATAGAACTTTAGAGCTGAAATTCGAGATTTTATAATAGTAAGATAATAATTCATTGTAATTTATAAAAAAGTTAACGAGAATATTGAAAATAACTTTAAATATATTGGTGATCGAATTTCTTGTTTATATGAATATATTAAGGCTCGGCTCTTTCACTACAGCCATATTGAATTATGAAGTCGAGACGAGAAATGACATGTAAAAAGTTCCTTGCGTCGTATAGCTTTATTTTGTACTTTTCGTTAAAACATGATATTCTCATATTCTTAAAACTTAAAAAATAGCAGAAAGTAAGATATCTGTCTAAAAAATCACGTAAAAGTGTAAGATAATTCTTGAAATAATGATCACTGCTCAGCTATCAAAAACAACTAGATCAATTAAGTATTTTTTACATGTCATTTCTCACTTTTGATACATAACCCATATCGCACTGTGAAAGAACCGAGCCTTAAAAGAATTTGTTAAAGCTACAATCATATTGCAAGTTATAAAAAATTTTTAAAAGTCGAGAAACAACATTAGATGCTTTAGTTGCATTGCTTTTATTATGCAGAAGTACATTTTTCATTAATATTTTTATTAGACGAGATTGCCATTATCGCCAGATGATTCTCGATGGAAATTTCTTCCCAAAGATAAAGATCCTAAGGTAGATAATGAATCAAATAGTTCAGATTCGGAAGGAGAAGAAGCATCAGCGAAAGCTGCATCCGTTATAGAACCACCATCTGGAAGATGGTACTACGTATCAGATTCTCGGTAGAACTTTTACTATTATAATTCATTTATGAGAAATACAATGTAATATATGTCATGTAATATATTAATATAAAAACATTTATAGTATCTCATATCAGAATTCAGAAACTATTTTTTCATTTAAAGAATTAAATATAATTTTTCATAAGAAATTGATAATGTTATGCAGAATGCATCTTGTCAAAAGAAAATTATTATATTTTACTACTAATTTGTTTCATATGTAATATGATTCTTATCTTCGCTATATATTTTATTTCTATTTTTCAGTGATATTAATTAGCTTTTGTTTCTATTGCAGGGTATCAGAAGTAGATGAAAATACAGTACTACAAAGTCAAGCGTATCTCTTATTCTACGAGAGAATTCTCTGATTCAATAGAACAAAGCAGAATGGAAATGAAAGTCGATATGGTTACGTTCTTGTTTCCATCCTCAAGAGAAGAAAAATGGACTTTTAATGAATTTCTTAATTATACAAATTTTTACTATCGTGTTATCGAATGTGTGATATATGTAATTGATTACGTGTATATTGTGCAAAAAATCTACAATCTGTTAGGAATATCGAAAATTATTTCTCATTATTAGCAACAGATTAGCAATAGATCAGCAAGAATTATTAACAAGAAGCATTTATTTATGATTTTTTTGTAAAAGTTTAATTGAATTGGAATTATCAGAATCGAATTAATTGTCGAAAATTTAAATTTTTTAGACCATTAAATTCTCAAAATTCTAGAAATGCGAATGAGGTAAATCGGAATTACTTTGTGATCTGACAATGCTTTCTTTTATACACGTCGAACTATTTGTATAAAATAAAGGATTATTAGGATCTCTTAGGATTAGGATCTCTTATTTTAAGTGACATTAAATATCTCTTGATCAATGCATTTTAAAGAAAAACATTTTATAAAATCTTATATTTTATTTAAAATATTTCATAAAGTATTATAACATTTCAAAAATTATAAAATGTCAAGTCACATGATTACGATATTGATTCATTCAGATGGCGCTATTATCGAGATTTATTATACTAAAATTGTCATTTAAAATGGAACACCTTATATATGGCGTAAAATAAATAATTAAGTTACTAATATAATTATTTTAGCATTTAGTAGCACAGACATGGGTTGTATGAATATTAAATTCTTATTTGAATTCATAGAAGCAATCCATAGAGATATAAAAGAAAAGAAAAATGATTTTTCATGTAAAATAAATGTGCTCTTATTACGAAATAATTCCGGCTCACGTCATTTTTTCGTAATTTTGAGTTAGATAGCATAATAAAATCTCAAATGCTTATAATTTAGAATATAATCATAAAAAAGATACATTATATTTTTTTATACGCACGCACGCACGCACGCACGCACGCACGCACGCACGCACGCACGCACGCACGCACGCACGCACGCACGCACGCACGCACGCACGCACGCACGCACGCACGCACGCACGCACGCACGCACGCACGCACGCACGCACGCACGCACGCACGCACGCACGCACGCACGCACACATATAATTGGTATGTAGAGGCATGATTTTTTTGAAACGATTAAATAAAAACGATACTTTTTTTCAAAAAGATGTGATGCACGATTGTTTATTTCGAAGTGAATCAATATAATGAAACTTTGCATAATAAAAATTTATACTTAATAGTGTATCTCAATCGCGGTAAATACTAAAGTAATGTAATATAATGTGTAATATAATTATCTAATTAGTTTGCTCTTTGAGCACGGAACACTTTGAAGTTGAACGCTCTTTGTAGATGTGCATACTGTGCTCAACAATGATTATTGCATTTTTAATAGCGTTTTTATTTAAGAATTTTAAGTTTGAAGACATTGTCGAACACATGCAAATATGTATAATCCATTAATAATTTTTGTTAAATGCATGTATATGAGCAAAGACAGATGACTTTTTTTATATATAGGCCCATCATACTCAAAGGGTCAAAATTTATACATATGGTTTTTTTTTAAGAAATATGCTTATATTGCTTCGAATCAGAAGAAAACATGAACACATACAACGAATATTTATTGTTCGATTGCAATTGAGCAATTATTTATTCTCATATGAACTATGACATTTGCTACGTTTGGGACACATTGTTATTGGCAAAAAGTACGCGTATATAATTAATGCGTTAATATTGACGAGATACATTTTTGTCACATTCTTATCACAATATATTCATAACTACATTTATAATAAAATTATTCGACGATTCGTTAATCATGCGTTTTATTTTATGTCCTCAATTCCTCGATCTACCCGATTTCTGGTTTAGCTAATTCGTCGTTTATGCTAACAATTTTACTTAATGGTTTTTTTGATGATCTACAACGTGAGATTTCACGCGATTCATTAATCAGAAAGGAAGTGAAAATAAACGATAAGAATAATATTTGTCTATATGTTGTACCTGGTGACTAATTGTCGCTATAATGTTAGACTTAGAGTCTTAATGCCTTAATATTCATTTCTAGATTAATTTTTAATTTAACTTACTATCTTTTTTGGTTCTAAGAATTAGAAAAAGATAGATTAATTCGAGATTAATGTTAATTTGCTACAAAAACATGGATATAAGTAATCTGATTTTTAGAAGTGAAAACATTTTTTCATTGCATATGACAAAATTACAAAAATGCTGACAATATAAATAAAAAAACCTTTATTTGCAATATACATTCGCAATAACATTGATACTGTCTAATCTGAGATACATGCACAAATATTTCATAGATTAACACGAATTATAAAAATAATAACAATCGCTCTTTATAAATGAAACGATTATCGCTTTTCTCTCTTTAATAATGTAATAATAAATGTTTTACTTTTTGTTTCTTTGTTAAGTATAATAAAACACAATATTCGCTTCATAATGCGCGGATTTTCAGCAATACACGGTATTGCGATTCCGAGGGAAGAGTAATTTATCATATACATATGTATACACATGTCACACACGTACATGTATGTATATATCTTCATATATATTAAAATTTTATAGCATTTGTGTTAAATAAACATAGAGGAAGATTTGGAAGAAAGGTGAGAGGGAGGCAAAAAGATCGCGCGATCTTCGGAAAAGCTATAAAAATCCTTTATCATAGTATAACTCTGTTATATTATTAACAAACTTTAAATATAAATTATAAAATATATAAATTATAAATTGTAAAATATATCTATTTCTTTAAATATTCATTTTTTAAATTTATTACTTTCGTTGATTTACTTTATATATGATTTGTCACACATACACGCATAATCTTTATAATTTTTAAATAATTCTTATAAAATAGCATTAAAAAATCTTATTTCAGATTAACACACATTTCTTTTCTTTTGTTAGTAAAAATATCGTAATACATTCGTTTACTATAAAAGTAAACATTTAACCTAAAAAGATTAATCTCAGCCCATTAAATTATTAATAAAGGTCTTTTATATTTTATGTCCGTTATATTTCCTAAATAAAAAATAGAAAATTATTTATTTTATTTCAAACAAAATCTGAAAATTAAATTAAAGTTCTCTTCATAAATACATCATGATTAATAAGATTCTGAAATTAATCTTTTTTCTTCGCAGATTTCAACAGCAGTATGTAATTGACAGTTCAATAGATTAAAATATTATACAATATTCTTCAATATGAGGTGAAAACACAACGATATAAAAGTTAGTTAAATATTAATCTTCGTACAATTTGCACGATATACTTGTCCTGTTTCAGGTCACCAAAATGCTTCGTGCGTATATACATATTTTCAGTTATAATCAACAAGAATCAATTTTTTCGATATTTGTCAAAAGAAAAATATCGGATCTAATTTAACTTCAAAGAAATTCGATTCTGTTGACTATAATTGAATCCTCTGTACTATATTTAATATGAACTATTAATATCGCCAGGCGATATACAGATATATTTATATACACATTGCTTTATATGCATGTATATGTGTATATATAATTTTTTATAATTTCATATGTAACGTATAAGTATATAATTATTTGTACGTATATATACGGGTTTTCCATAATTCACAGCCGCTAATATAAACGACCAATTTTCGCAGTATCGTCTTGCCGAAAATTATATCATATCTTTTTCAACTCATCATACATGTAATAATTTTTTCAGATAATAGATTGTACTTTGTATGATAAAGCAGATAAACTGATATTGACTATTTATTAAATGGTCTTTTTACAATAATTGAATAATTGTTGTATTTATTTCTATAATCTAATTATTTCTATAATATATAAAATTCTATACCATCATTATTATAATAAATTATATATTCTATAAACTTTGTTCAAATCTAATAAACAAATCTATGAAGAAGCAAGACGATTTCGCGAGTGCGGTCGTGAAGACGGAAGTTGATCGGCTCAATGTGAGACGATAATCGTTGACACGAGTTTATTGTAATTAAAAATCGACAGATTAAAATACATGCTCTTATATTCTCTTATTTTCGTAAATAACTCCGAATAATGTAACAATAAACGCTCGCGTTGTAATGCCCTAAACTAATACGCGCTCGATATGCACGACCGATTTTCTCTCATTAATTATTTCGAGACATTACAAAAATCTAAGAAGACGTCTAAAAAATTAAGACATTTCTTAGATTCTTATGTTGAGTTGTTAATTTTAATCTCTCGCTTTCTCGATCCGCGAAATACTAGCTTATTTCGGCTAGCAGGACGAAAACGCATTGAAATTTTAAAATTCCAAGATTTCAGAAAAGAAAAAGAGAGAATAAAGCATAAACACTCAAAAAACAAATATCTATAACAATTCGATCAATTGTAACCAGTAATTTTAAACGTTTTGCATGGATTGCATGGATTTTCTTCTATGATATATGATGTACCCACAAAAATAAATACGAGGACGCTACATAGAAGCTGTTTCCTTAAATTAATGTTTCAACTCGTAAACTTTTTTTGTGCAAAATTCACAATTGCATCAATTCTGATTCTTGGGAAACATTGCCAGGATGGTGGCGCAAATCTGTTGGGGATCGGTCTCATGGGGATGAAGTGCCATCACAGTCTGCACCTGCTCTTCAGGAAAAATGTTAGCAAGGTGATAATGCAGACGTCGTCGAACGTCCTGAGTTTGCGTGCCCCAAGGCATGTGTAAGCTCGTAGATGATGGCAATGGTAAGAGATTCAGCTGGGGATCAGAGGTGCCTAATCTTTGTACCCGTGACGGCGGCACCAGAGGAGTACTCCGCGGCCATGCTCTATAAGAATCAGGTGCGGAAGCGATACGCATTACGTGCTGGTGATGATGTTGAAAACAATCGGGGTGGTCCCAGCTGAAATCAGATATAAGAAGACTAAGTTAAATCATTTCATTCTATGAAATTTTAGTTGAATTATATTTGCTTTTACTTTTTAAAGCAAATTAGAAATTAAAGATCGACCTTAGCATCATTAAAATAATTAATACATGTAATTTTATGCTTAGATAATTAATGGCCGTGGAACAGGGCGAGACTGATAGGGATCTTGGAAATATCTTTAATAATTCATTCAAAATAATTTATATTATTAAGATTCCCGCGTACTCGGCTAAGAATTTCGCGTTTGATGGTAGCGATACAGCGACGCGGTAAAAATTAGGAGCTCATTCATCCTTATTCATTTTACCCTTATCTTAAGTTTTAATTTTAATTTCCATAATGTTACTACGAGTACCACGCATTATATAATTCGGACAAAATCGCGAATGCCCGAAGCCCTTGACTTATATTCTCGAAAAGCGACTGGGAGACACTGTTTGTGATGCAATTTTTCTCTTCATGCTATGCAGTCGTCTGCACAATTTACTCTGACTTGAGATTTCTTTTCGTTAAATGAAATAATTTCGTTCAAGAAAATAATTCAGAGAATATTATAAAGATTAAATAAAATCGTGTTTGAAATAGAATACAAAAATATTTTGATATCGTCTAAAATGTATAGATCTTACGAATTTGTTACGATAAAACTCATACTTTGAAATGGTAAATATATTTAAATAAAGACTTACCTCATAGCTGGATACGTTGACTCATTGCTGGCATGTCTTGCCAATGATCGATGTTGCATGGAATGTGGTGGACTGATGATTGCTTGTTGCTGCGATGGCTGACCAGTTTGTTGTTGTTGCTGCTGTTGTTGTTGATGATATTGTCTGAATTGATAAAGTCGTGGATCACAAGCTGGATTCAGAGTTAGCTGTCGTTGCAACTTGCGATGCATATTCACCGGTTCTGGCTCAGGATTGTTTACTCTTGGCGCAGTCCAGTTCATCGTTGATGAATAACCTTTGACAGAAATATATGATTATTATTAAATTATTCGAATCATTCAATGATGAAATATTATAAAAGAGAAAGAAAAGAATTCTCTTGTATTAAAAAAGAGCTTATTCTTACTTTTATATTAAATAATTAATAAATAATACTATATCCAGTGTTTATCTTTTACAATTATTACCTTGAGAATTTTGTGTAGAAGGCATTTGCTGACTGTAAATGGCGAGACTAGTTGCAGATAAATCAGACGTGACGTTCTCTACCGATCTGCTTTTCGGGACAGACGATAATGATTGAACGACATTCGGCGGTACGGCCGATCTAGTTTTACAGAGTGGCGGGTGCTGTAAAGACACGGGCGTATTTGTGGACGGTAGTGGCAAACTCAAACTCGGACCACGAGCCTGCAAGTGACGTTGAGCGTGTTCCACCAGTCGCTCAGTTACAGATTTAAGCGGGAGTGGACCTCTTTCGGGATGTCGAAACTTACACTTGTTACCATATGTACATTTCTGGAAATTCAAGAAAAGGCCAATTAATTTAATTGAGAGCTAAAATGATTTTATATAATCTTTCAATTTAATAAGGAATGTTTCGATTTAAGATGTGACTTTTATTTCTCAATTTTTAGCAAAAGCTTCTTTTAGTTTTGAAATTTAAAAAGAATAAAGATAAAGAAGTATTACCTTGGCGTAAGGACACGGAGGTGCGGAATCGACTTTTTTGGGAGTGATTTTGAGGAAGTTTTCCAGAGTAGGTCCACTTCTGCCAAGTGGGTCGTCCGGTGGCATGAATCGATCATTTACAAAACTGTACATGAGGATTCTTTCCTCGATAACTTTTCTGAACTCGGGATTTTCTTGTGCTAAATCTCGATAGTTGTCATTGCTGACGACGATGCCATCGACTTCTGCTGCCAGCTTTAGAATGTATCGATCGTCGTAGCATACCATACGCTTCCCACCCACCAATCTATAAAAGTTTGTATTTCCGTTAAAAAAATTAAGAATTTAAGAGACTTTTCATTCTCTTAGAGATTGATAAGTAAATGTAAACTTTGAAATATATATATATATATATAAAATATAATATATAATATAGAAATATATATATATATATATATATATTTCTTGAATATCCCGAAATAAGGCAAATTTCACATGATTGTCGAACTGACCTGGAAGGTGTAAAGACCAATAAACGATCCTTCTCGAGCTCGCCCAAGATTTCCTGGTCGGCGACAGGATTGTCAGGTCTCGAGGCTTCCTTCCGCCATTTGGGCACGAAGACGGTGATTTCTTTGTGGCCTCTGGCGCGAAACCAATCGACACAGATCTTGATGCCACGACAGGAAAACACTTCTTTGTTGCCGTGACTCATAGCGACGTTGCTGCCGTCGATGACAACGGGCCTTAGATCCATCGAAGAGATGGCATTTGTTGCCGCGGTATTCGTCGCCGTTGTCGAAAGGATCGATCCTCCTTCATCGGTGGCCACATCAATGTCTAGCAGACTGTCCGCCTCATCAGGACCATCGGTAAACCTTGGAAAGCAAGTAGCCCCAAGTTTGATCAGTTCAGCCAGCAATTCGTTCTGACCCGGGTCCGGGCCTAGTTTTTGTAGAGCTGCCTGTACCAATTTTTCAGTGTAGCCCAATTTAAGAGCGAATTCCACGCGAGCGGTGTACCCTGGACTCTGGGTAGGTGACGATCCCTGAATGGTGACGTACTCCGCGAATTCGGCCGCCAGGGTATCAGATGTAGTGCGAGATACATCCTGATGTGCCGAAGACACCTGCGATTCCGAGCGTGGATGCCGCGTTGCTGCTGTCGTCGTCATTGTCGTCATCGTCGTCGTCGCCATTGTCGTCATCGAGTCTTCGACCTCGTAATCGCTGTCGTACGAGGAGTCCTCGGTGTCCGGCAT
Source organism: Pogonomyrmex barbatus (assembly GCF_055798465.1). Lineage (NCBI taxonomy): Eukaryota > Metazoa > Arthropoda > Insecta > Hymenoptera > Formicidae > Pogonomyrmex > Pogonomyrmex barbatus. Next base: position 280,907 of record NW_028297127.1, on the reverse strand, counting down.
GTTGCCCGTACCCAGTACTGTGCAGTCTATGTATCTCTACATCAGACATGAGAAAGTGTTTGCAATGCTTAAGATTAAAAATGCTACACGTGATAAAGACATCTTTATGAACCTGGAACCTTTACCATTAAAGAAATCTATGGCATAATTAAATGTTAACTTTAATTAAATGCTAATTTATTGTTACAGTCACGAATTTGTTGCTTCTATCCATTCGCAGGAAATTAAAATAAAAAATGGGAGGTACTGACTTTCGCTTACAATAGTATCCCCATTCCTGAAAATAACAAAAAGTACATTTATAAACAAAAAAATTGAAAATATAATCAAGTTAACGCATAAAAAATCAATAAAAATTTTGAGAAAACGTTCTTTCTTCAAATTATATTTTTAGAGAAATTAAAGTAAAATATTTTAATTAGTATTTCAAAAAAAACGAAAAATTTTTAATTTTAAAGAAAAGGACACCGTTGTGATTGTTAATTCAAAAAGTATACTTATTTAAGAAAATATGAATTAAAAATATTTTTTATGAGATTTATGAGATATATGTAGTAATATTTCTAGAAAACAAAATTCTTTTACATTTGTCGAAAGATTGATATCTATAAATGTATTCCTGAAAGATTTTAATAAAATTCGAAATATTTCTTTCGAGTTGAATAAATTATAGTGAAAGCGAGCATATCTGGTCAGTCACCTTAAAATCTTTAGCCTAATTTAAGCCTTGTCCAACTGTGGACATAGAAATATAGGAAATGAACATATCACTGCGGGACAATGAAACAAAGTAAAGTGTCTAAATCTGATTGGCTATTATTGTACACAAATATATTGACACACACACACACACACACACACGCACACACGCGCGCGCGATTGGTTTCAAGAGTAACTTTACAAAATGAATACTTTCAATTAAATGTATGGACTTTTTTAGAATTCTTAGAACAAAAAAATTCTGAGAACAAAAGATGTTTAGAAATGTCAAAATGTAGTGAAATTTTGAACTTTTTTTTTTTTTCAAATTAAAAAAAGGATTTTTCTGTAATGTATCCCTTTAAAAGTAACTTTTAACGTAAGTATATTTCATTTAAAAAATTCATTTTATTTATACGTTGCAGTTTTAACATTGCATTAATATTATAAATATTACAATTCAATATTAAAAATTAAATGTAATTAGATAATTGTTATGCAGTAACATTTCTAATATATTAAAAATAATTATGAAAAATTAAGCATTATTAGACAATTTTTACTAGAAATTAACATTTGATTTATTAATTTAGTTATGTATATATTTATATTATTCAAAATATGTACTGAGAAATATTTGAAAAAAAAAAATAACTTTATGTAATTAAATATAATTTTTATATAATTTTAATCGATACATCGATATATTCAAGATAAACTTGAATCATTCCTTATTGTTCCAGTTATTATTTAAATTATTACTTATCGACGATATCCTTCGACGATATAAAAAATAACATATTCGTAACATATTTTATTTATCGAATAAATTCATTTTCAAAATTATACAAATACCAATTTAAAAAGCTTCTAGATATGCTGCAATATGCATGCATTCCATGTAAAATGACTATTATTTCCTTAAACAAATTCAAATTATCCAACTTCTACTCCAAATTACGTCTGAAATAAGACGAGATAACGACAATTACACGAAATAGAAATAGATCCTTTGAGTACGTGATATAATAGCCCATTTTAAATTGTTACTATAAATAACGAAAATTAAAAAAACGAAGCAACAAAGTAACAAAATTACAAAGAAAAAAAGAACTTCAAATTGTAAAGAATCTTTTCTAAATATAAAGTTTTACTTCATATTCATCCTTCAATATGTTTCATTTAATATAATTTTCTTTTAATATCCTTATATAACTGCTAAAAGCATTTGGCAAAATAATCGCGTAAAAAAAATTCATGTAACTCGTCTCCTGTTTGAGAAATTATCGTAAATAGGGCATAGTTCTCCCATGTTGGCGGATGAAACCATTAGCAGAGATTCAGGTGAAAGTAGAGACGCGAGGGGATATGGAAGGGAGAAAGAAAGGAAGGGAAACAAAAAGAGAGAAGGGAGAAGAGAAGGAAGAGAGGGGAGAGAAAAACAAGCGCAGAGAGGGAATAGGGGAAAAGAGGCAGGGGGGATGGGAGCACAGATCACTTGGTCCATCAGCGGAACGTAATATTGCAGGTGTAAAATAAAAATAACAATTTTGCATCACTCTCAAAATGCACGAGTTACAGAAATATATTTTTTTATAATTTTTCATAGGTGTGTTTACTCTGAAGCTTCGAATCAGAATTTAATGACACTATATATTTTCATTCTGAAATGTGGAAAAGAAGTATACGCAAACTACCTAAAACTATAAAAGAAAACTATATAAGAAAAAGTATAATAAAATATAAAAATATAAAATTTTTATAATTATATAATTACTTAATGATAAATAACTATCACATAAACATCAAAGTTGAGATTTTATTCTTTAAAAAAGCTTCAAACTATTGATTTATGGTAATTTTTCGTGAAGTTACGATTCTTTGAATTTGGCAAAAATTTTACATAAAAAATATTGATCACGTAATTTTGATTCTAAATGTATATATTAATTTATAATAAATTACTACGATAATACATATTATATACATATTGATTTTAAGTTTTTTAAAAATGATTGTGATTTATTATAAAATGGCATAACATAATATAATCAAATAAAATAATAAGTAAAATTATTGAATTAAAAATATAAAAGTCGCATTTAAAATAATTATGCATACAAATATTACAAGAAATTAATAGAAAAGTAATTGAAAAATAACAACTCGTTATTATTTGAGTAACCATATTATTCTTCAAAGTCGGTAATTTGTAACGGATTTGTAAATAATCTTTGGGGGAAGGGGAAGGGGACTGTAATTACACTAGTTACTTTTATAAAATAATTTTCTCAATTCTGATTAATTACAATACAAATAATGCGAAAATCGCGTTATCAATTATGATATTTCTCCGTAAAAGTCATAATTTCGGGAATTTCTCCTCTCAGTTCATAGAACTGAAACATCGGCTGGTTGCAAAATCCGAAACAGAGTTGGCAGTGTTGCGAGCATGCCGCGACGAATTTCTCGACAACCTTGCATCGTCGCCCACCACTCCCGGATCTAGCTTAATGTGTATCGGGTACATGTGAAGAGCAACGATGGACAACGTGTACGTGGCATATGCGAATATTATATATACAGACAGAGAGAAGAACAAGGAGAGAGAAAGCGAGAAAAACAATCGAATCACTTCTATTCAGTTCTGATCAAATGTGGAAGTGATACCGAAATTCAAATCTCCGCTCTTTTGAAATTCTATAGGAGAAAAAAAAAAAAAAAGGGAGGAAATTCTTATCTCTTTTATTTTTATGCATACCAATGGTGCATTAAACAGATATAAGAATCTACAAATATATAAATTCTGTGTATTACACTTTTTAATATATTCACCGTAACTCCCGCGTAAAATTCGGTTGTCAATACATGTATTAATAAGAATGAGAACGTTTGACCTCGTCCTATGCACGTACATACATTATTAAAATATTAATGAATTTCAATGTACGTTTTTGTGGTCGTCGAGTTGCGTCATGGGATTTGCCGGAGACATTCATTGCCGGCCTTCTTCGCGTTTCCTGTATGGACATTGATATCGAAATTCGGAAAGAAGGAAGAAAAGAATAAAAAAAGAGATTCTTCCTTTGCGCAACAAATTATAACAAATGGCAAATATTTGATCAATTGCAACAAATTACAAATCTTCTATATGAGAAAATTCTGGAGCGATATAAATATACATCGCAGATGTATATTTTAATCTGATTGTCAAAATGTCAGTAAATAAACTACGTTTGCGGATGCTAGTTTGAATTCTATTAGAATGCCCGCGAAAAAAGTAGAGCAACTAAAAGACGTCAATTTTTCGAAGAAAGTTTCTTAGTTGTGCACTTTCTCTCCAGCGCTGACTCTCTCGACAGCACTATTATTCTTACTTTGTTGTAAAAGAACGTACAACGTTGTCAAATCAACGTACAATTTTTGAATACCATCAAATATAGAATTGACAAAATTATAACAAATTTATAAAATTATAAATTTTTACAAAATTAACCCCATTTCCCCATTAATCACATTTTTCCCTTGCTACATTTTCCAAAGTATTGCTTTCGAGAAAAATTTTACTCAATGGTTGTTCCAAAATGATATGAACGTTTTTGATTGATTCCTCGCCTATCACTCGGAGATGTTTTAAAGTTAAAAAAGAAATCTTCATACTTCCTCCACCTAAAATTCTCACTGCGTTTTGTGCGAGGCAATCATGAATAAATTGCGATTGATGGAAAAAGCGAATAGGCTGAAAATGAGACATGATGTGACATGACGTTACATAAATAAAATTGTGTGTGTGTGTGTGTGTGTGTGTGTGTGTGTGTGTGTGTGTGTGTGTGTGTGTGTGTGGTGTGTGAGATGGCAACTATATACCATTATTTAATATGCCATTAATGTTGTTTTTTATTAAATTGTATATACAAGAAAAAAATTTCGAAAAAAAAAACTGTCCTGTCAATAAGCGGCTTCTGCTTCTCACTAATGTTTTTCTTTCTAGTTTCTTTTTACTCCTGAAGTCTATTCAACACGTTCCAAAAGACGGATTACTTTCATTTTTTCGAACGCTTTCGGGCATTTTACTCTCATTTATCTTCTATTTTTTTCAATAACAGTTTTGGAAGAAAGAAAAGAACCGAAAAGAAAGATAATAAACGTGAATATCGACATATATCAAGCCAATGTGCAAACTTTTTTATTTTGACATTATATTTAGACAATAAAATCCTAAAACTAGGGTTAGAATGGAACTGTTTAGAATAGAATCCGAATTCGGAATTATTTCGTTTTTCCTAGAAAAGACAATAGAAAACTAGGAAATAATAAAACAATTTCGATAGATATCCATTACAAACAGTTGCATAATATGTATTCAGAATATCATTATTTTAATACTATTCTTATATTTTATCATCTAGGTAACAAAAAGTGATAAATATAAAATAGTAGACTCATAATTCATGTCAAGTATTCGTTTTTTTCATAATATATAAAGAACTTAGATTCTACTATTTTAAGTCTTCAAATAATATAGAAATTTAAAAATTTTATTATTTGTGTATATTTATAGGTATTATATAACTTATTACTATAATTATAATAATAATATATATAATAATAATATATATAATTATAGATAAATGATATTAATTTATTATTTTTTATCAATTTATATAATTATTAAAATAAGCAATTTATTTTTTTTTATTATATACTAAATATAAGTTTATATATGATGCATTTTAAAGAAAAATATTTCATTACAAGTGATACAATCATCTTAAAAATAAAACAAAAAAAATATTTTGAAAGGTCTATTATTTGTTGGTTACAAAAGGTCTATCATTTGTCGCTGCACTGAACTGCACTAAAATATTTTATTTACGTTTAATTTTCATTCTGAATTTTTATTTCTAAAATTTAATATTTATTCCTATTCCTAATATTTCCTCCATTATACACAGAGCCTAACGATTTCTTACTAATAATTAATATTACTATATTTTCTTGATTATAAAATATAAATAACTTGTTAATTATTCTTGTTATAACTTTATTATACAATTAATTAAGGCGCTACTTGTGTATACATTTCTAATGACTGGTACTGACTTTTTTCTCTGAATGCGCAATTTTTTATGTCGTATTGATCACTAACTTGCTTAATTGGTAAATTAGTTGCTGGTCTTATTTGTGTGCCAAAATGTTTTTAAAATTAATCGCTCACGAAATATACTATATTCGAATTTGCATCTTTATCACATCTTTTTGTCAAAATATTTTTGCTAGCTTATAGATAAATTTTGTAATAATTCCAATTTTTAATTATTTTTATATAAATTTTTAAGTGCTGACATTTTATGTTTAAAAACGAAAATGTCGTTAATAGTTTTATTTAGACTTGAAAATCGAACTAGCACAAGGAAAGTAAACTCCACGAGAAAAAATAATTAACACAAATATTATGATATAAAAATAATTAAAGTAATAATGATTAAAAACTAATCAATCGACACAAAGTAAATAAAATAAAAATTTGTAAATAAAAAAAATCATGTGCTAAATCTCAAATTAAGAATTAAGAAATGCCTGTCATAATGAAAGTCACAAATCTTCGTAAATCTTCGTAAATCTAGAAGAAGACTTAATATATTTATAATTTATTTATGACTGACATATATACGTGATGTGATTATTCTATGTCCGGCTGTAAATTGAGATTGTTGTTTCATCTTTCTGTAAATATTATCTCAGATATTAACCATTTACTTAAAATACAATATCAAAAATTTGGTCATCCTCTCAATCAAAATTATTGTTATTTTGTTTTATTTTTTAATTTAGTGGTTATCCTGTTATTTCATTTAAAATGTGGATCAAGCCTAAGAAAGTAATTATTAAAAATAAAGTTTGCATAAGATTTTAAAAATTTTGTACAACATCTGATATTTGTTCTCTACATATGTATCATTTTTATAAATTTAAACTCAGCATTTTAGCATTGCAAAATTCAATTATAATAAAAAAAGATTTGTCTCTAAGTTGTTATAAATGAGTTGAAAATGAGCTCTAAACGATATCAAATGATGTTTAGAATTATCAACAAATATAGGTGAATAAATGAGGCGTTCAAATGAGGCGTTCAAATGAGGCAATAGCATCTCTAAGATATTGTTAAACGATATGTAAGAAAAATATGAAAAATTGAAAAAATTTTGTGATACAAAACCAATCGTCATCTAATTTAACATATTCATATAAGATAAAATATGAAGAAATCTAACCAAAGTGGCTACATGAATGCGTGAATCTTGATAAAAAATGAGAAAGATCTGGTAGATCGTATGGCTATAATGTCCATTTGCAATTCATACAATCTCACTTTGGTAATAGAATAACGCTGTTCGTGAATGGCCCTTTACAAACATTGCAATTTTGAAATGATTAGATGATTGGGAAGTGTATTCATACAATTTGATAAAATGGATGACTTTTGGGGATTTGGGGGGATTTTATCCGAGATCTTTGATAACCGACACGACGAAGTACTCCCTCCATTTTTGCTAATCTTTAATTAGTGACAGTCGGAAACATTCAAAATTTTTTTTGAAGGGGATAAAAAATTTTAAATTTAATAGAAAAACGAATTTTCAAGAAAAATTTCTTGAATCCGAATAAAATTCTACGAGATCCTCTGAGAGTAAAATACAAGATTTTCTGAGAATTTCACGAGTTTTCCACGTTTTTACTTGGAGAATAGTTAAGTTTATTTGAAATCGTAATCGTCTTAAATTCATCCTTAAAACAATTAATAAATAATCGATGAACAGTAGTAGTAAATTGTTTGGTTGGATCACGACGGACAAAGATCCGGATGGAACCGACCGCTCCGGAAGGAATGGCCTCGCGTATCCGTATCCGTTACCGTGCGGCAATCGTGTCTCTATGCTGCTCATCCTTGCCGCACACGGCACACAACAAGGCGTGGTACGGGATTCAACCGGATTTGACACACTTCCAACGAGTCCGAGTGGACTGGCGCGCGGGCTGAGTTTCGAATGATTAATGCGAGTCCGATCGACTCGCGGCGCGCGGCGGCTGTGTCCACTTGGCCGTTTTCTCCTGCTCGCTTGCATGAAAGGCGGAATGTCAAGTATTCCAACCCGGAAGCGCGCCTTCGAGAGCGCACATTCACCAAACGAGAGCGCAAAATATATCGTTTTTGATCGCGATCGAGTCTCTATGTTCCCCTCTTTCGAACGAAGCATCCCGTAATAATTAAAAGACAACATTCAACACCCGGATATTCTTAGTTCTTATCTCGATCAACTTTTTTTTTTTAGCGGAGAAACATCGAGGAAGGTCGAGGAAGCCATTTCGTATCGCATCGCATTTTCCCGCTTTTAATAATGTATGTATTCGTGTATCAAATAAGTATTCTAAAACTAAAATTTCGACTCAAATTTCTCTCAAAAGCCCCCCTTTCCAGTTTTCTTTTCAAAGTCTAAATTGCCAAAAGTCTTTTCACGCTGGCATACTATACTAAGAAAAAGGTTTCTTCAGATTTAACAATTATATTTATTTAACTTGAAAGTTAATTAATTTAAACAACATAATTTTATCATATTTAAATATCGTTTTGTTAAGAGTTTTGCAGCTTCGTCAAAGTATAGTCATGTTGTTCAACAGAAGAAAGAAAAACATTATTATTTAAAGAAAATAAAATTTATCTTTGAACTAAATAATATTTTGGCTAGATTGAATATTGTTTCGAAGAAAGAGCTTCTTCAAATTTGAAATAAAGCTATTTATTATTTGAAAAATCAAACACTCGAATTTATTGAATCAATAATTAGGTTACTTGGATTATTTAAAAAAAAAAAAATTTCTTTAAAATCTAATTTATTAAATCCAAAGAAATCGTTTTCTATGTGCAGATGAATCCTTATAGCTTTGCAGATTTGAAAAATTTTCTGTTGAGGGGGATAATAAAGGCAGATAATAATATCAAATTATCGTAGAACCGCTACGTTGCTAAAGTCTGCTAAAAATAGTGGCACGTGATTGGTGATATAAATATTTAAATTTATTTCATGTAAATATATTTAGCATTTAAGACTTTCTGCTCCCGAATAATGGCTGATGATTTCTTCCAATTGTTTATCACATTTGAAAAAATTTATATCGAGCTGACCGAGGCCTATGATTAAAAGAATTAGATCGGGATTATTTCGAGGAAAGAAACGTAAATTTATATATCAATGCGATTCCTAATGATATTGAATGATATTTAAACATCGACTCCGTTGTCGTTTAGCATATTCACGTGACTATTTTTATAGAACGGCGTGATTTCCACGAGGAAAAACAAAAGTTCGCTCACCAGTCTGTTCCGTCACCGTCTTGTCGGCCAATTTATCGGTGATATCGGACGGACAATTAGCGGCCGAGTGTGACGGCCCAATGTAAACCGGATGACAGCTAATCGCTCGTATAATTATAGTCAGCGATTTAACGTCAGCCCGATTACGACTGTAACATCACGCCATGATGGCGATAAGTGCGATAGTAGGCGCGCGCGTGCCGAAATTCGGCATCGTATTCGAAATAGAAAGCGGATTGTAAATCCGCTAATAAATTTCTTTCGCGTACAGTAGTGTAAAAGTTATTAAAGTAAAGTTAAGTTTAAGTTGTTTGTTAAATGACAAGTTTTGAAAAGCGGACGAAACCACGGCATCTCTATATCATCCTACCTTCCATATCCACGATTATATTATAGTCGAAATTATCTACCGGTTGTAATAAAAGAGAAGAAAAAAGCTGGATGTCTAATCCAGGATTTGCGTTCATTATATCGATAAATTACAAACCAAGGGACCTGGAGCATCAATGTTTGTAAAGGAGCATTGAAGCGATAAACGACAGCGATAAGCCGAGAGTATTGGAAACTTCTATCCATTTCTATTAAATTTAATTACTTATTTTGTTTTCAATTTTAGGAAATCTAGAAATTTCTAAAAATAAAAAGAAAAAAGAATAAAGAGTAAATTAAACTGAGATTAAAATGAAAAATGAACTAACAGTGAAAATGAATAATAGTTGAAAACGAATGACACAGCTCCTTCTTCACCCGACCGTTTCTTAAAAGAAAAACCACAGAGACAAATGAAATATGAGTTTGGACACACATTTTGCGATTCGTAGATCCGAGCGATCTCGTCGAACGTATTCCGAGAGATACGTCGGAAATCCTGCGATATGGTAATTCTCGCGATGGATAGTTAGATCCGGCAGGTTTACCTTTCCAGCGACCGTCATTTCGTCCGTGGATCGTGGATGAAATGTAGATCCTTTTCCCACGTAAGAGAGAATTGCGTTCGAACGGGATGGCGCAGCGGTTGGCAGAGCGGTTTTGTACTTTTCAATGGCCGATCGGCCAACGACGACACATTTCCTCGCGGAGATCACCACGCACCATACACTGACCCCGCTAGATCACGTATCACTGGATGCTGGATGGAAATATCCCGCGCCGGATGTAGGATGTGGTGTGTGTACTTCTCTCTCTCTCTCTCTCTCTCTCTTTCTCTCTCGACCGCGCACTCATCAACGAGGCGCAACTGCATACAAACGCGAAACGCGAGCACGAGCGCAACGAATCACGCGACACATCCGATCGCAACAGCGACCTGTGAGTGAATCAGAGTGAATGGAGATATGGAATAGCTCACGCGACAGACTTCCCCACTACCGCGAACCGCGACCGCCACTGTCGCACATCGAGGTGGCGCTGCCCACTCCCCCCTTCCCCGCGCATGACCCGCGATAGGACTTCGCTCGACCGCCTCGTGATTGTCGCAGCGGCCACGTGATTTCCACCTGTCAGGGTCGTACGTAGAAAAAAGGATGATGGCGACTTTCAGGATTCCTTATTGTATTTTTGAAAAACCTTCATGTGGTTTGTTGGTTCGCAAAGACACAACGACAGTGAAAAAAGAAAGCTGAATATAATATTTTAAATTGTACGCTTGTACGAATACCTTCTTTTCCTTATAAATAAGATTTTTTGGAAGAGATAACGAAAGCATCCGTGACCTGATAACGTTTCTATTTGTTAATTAATTTATTAATTTATCAAATTAAGATATGATGGGATAATTCAATATGAATACCTATAAGTAATTTAAGAAAATTATGACTAACAAACCTGTGTTTTGAGATCTTTTATTTTTTTTTTTTTAAATGTCCTTATGTCTATTTGTTTCTTTCTAGATATAAGATTATTATTTTTCTCTCTTCCCTTTTATTTTTCATTTTTCTTTAATTTTCATCTTTTTCTTATCAAAAGATAGATTCTTCTTTAAGTTATTCGATTATGAATTTAAATGCTTTTCTCGCGTTAAATTCATCAAATTCTATTATTCTGCGATATAAGGGTAGAAAATGGAAAATTAATAGATTTACTTTTATGTTTTCATTCCTTGGATATCTCATATTTCTCAATTCGTTTGAATTGCGACAGTTGATTAGAATTCAATATTTCTCACACTTTGTATATTCACTTCGCCAGTTCTATCCTTTGGCTCCTCATTTTTTGCCACTTCGAAGTACTGTTAATATTTTTTTCAAATTATAAATAATTGCAATTTGCGATATCTGTGATATATATTTTCATTCTGAAAATCCATGAGTTTAGAATGATTTATGCAACGATGAATCTATATGAGTCGTGCCAATCGACCGCGCACTCGACTCGAATGCTCTCGCAAGGGAAGAAGCGGCCTCAGGTCTTTGACCGTTCACTGTGAAGCGCAGGTGGGAATCCTGGTGGCAACCCGGATAACGTACACGCACGTATGTATGTACATACGTACAATATGTACAGCGAGTCGCTGCTCGTTCTCAGCGTACCGCATGTCAGTCGATACACATGTCCGCTCTGCCTCCAACACAGCGGTGAAAGTGAGAAGGAGAAGGGGATATGTAACGTATCGCAGTGTATGTGATGCGCGCGCGCATCTCTCTCCCCCCCTACCCCCTGTCGTGCGTGCGTGCGTGCGTGCGTGCGTACCCGGATCTGAGTTCATTCTAGGATTGGTCGTGAGAGACAACGTATACCAGTGTCGTAACATTACGAATTACGAATTTTACTTTGGCGGCGATCGATTTTGCGGCACCTGATTAGCAAGAATAAAAATCAATACTTGCCTGAAGCGATTAAAATGAAACAACTTGTACACACACACACACACACACACACACACACACACACACACACACACACACACACACACACACACACACACACACACACAACACACAAACTCAGTCTCAATCATCAACCGATTTAATTTTTATTTTTTTATGAACTTCTTATACTAATTTTATTTTTATGGGCTTTTTACAGTAAGAAAATCAAAGGGAATATTTTTCAATCATCTTTTTTTTGAAGAGTAGTATCAATTGGAATTGGATAACATTTAATTTAGAAAGAATTTATTTACAAAAACATTTATATTTGTAATACAAACGAATTTTAACAAATTTAAATTTAATGTATTTTTTATATATTTTTTATATTTTTCGCAATTTCTGAAAAAACAAGGATGACTTTTTAAGGAATAAAACAGTTTTTTGTACTTCAAGAGATTTAATGTTTAAGATAAAGTATTATCTAAATGTTCGGTCTTCAGGTATCATTATGCAATTTATCATTATCAAATAGATAAGTATCATGAAGATATACTATTGCTGTGTTCTGACATTCATTGTCAACTCTAAAAATCTATAATATATGTGACATCAGTATATGTGATTCCAATACTAGCAGTGAATATCAAAACATAGTTCATGAAGGCAAAAAATTTATTTCAGTCAATTTTCATTTCTTTAATATATTAATTAACACTTTATAAAGTCAAAAATACTTTGACAAAATTTATATTAATTCTAATACAATCGAGAAATATAAATCTCTTATTAACAATTTTTTGTTAAAAAATTGTTATTTTACATTTTCTTAATAATAAATCTGAAATTATTATTTAAATTAGTTAAATTACAATTATTGCACATGTATAATTTAGTTAATACACGATTGTTATGTTTATATATATATAAATGTATATATAAAATAATAAGATATTAATTTTATAAGGTTTATATGTGCATATGTGTATATTTAGATGATTAATAAAAAAATTATAAAAGAATTGTATACTCCAAGTTAATGTAAATTACATAAATTATCTTAATAAATTGATAGAAAATGCATAACGATAAATATTTATAATGCTTCTACAATTTAATTATTTATTCTGTATTATTGTTCTATTATTTGTTCTATTATTTGTTCTATTATTTGTTCTATTATTTGTTTTACTATTCTTTTATGAAATTTTGTAATAACTAAAGTAACAAATAACGTATAATATAGGTTAAAAAGGCACATATTACACACTTGATTCATGATGGTGGAATCCATCCGCCAAATGCTGTTTCAAGTTCTTTGGCAACCGCAAAGCATAAATGATCATTGTAGGGAGCTGCTACCACCTTTAATTTAAAGAGAATATGAATTTTAAATATTTGTAATATTTTATAATAATAATATAAATTTTTTAATAATATAAATTTTATCGTTTTAAAACTAAATAAAATAATATAAATGTAATAAAATAATATAAATATATAATAAATATAAATATATAATAATTCATAAATATATATATAAATAAAATTCCAAATATGTAATAGAATATACAATACAAACAAATGCCATATGTAGCAATCTAATACCTGAATCCCAATTGGCAAACCCTGTTCACTCAAGCCCAGTGGCACTTGACAAGTTGGAAATCGCAAAACATTGAACAGAGCCCAATAGCTGAAATTGAAAGGTCTCAGAAGTGCAGTATAATGATAACTAGCAGGAAATGGTGCTGAGGGATAAAATAACACTCCGTTGTCACTTAATTTCTCCTACAAAAGAATATCCACAATAAACATGCAGTGATACATATAGAAATTTAGACAAAAATTAGCTAAAGAATATATTTTTCAATTTTTGAATTTTTTTTTCTATATTTTATACAAGGTATAATAATTTAAATATTATTTATTATATACCGTTATTCCTTGTAAAAAAATAAGCCAAAAAATCTTAAACCATTTTTTTCTATAATGCTTAATAAAGCAGTAAGTATTGAGTATGAGGAGAGCTAATCCAATCAGCATCGCTCTTTAGATAGATACACGTCATGATCTGTATACCTGGTAAATGTGCGTGAGGTAAATGTACAGTTTATAATCTACAGCTCACTGATAAACGTCTAAAGGACACTAATTGGATTAACTTTATTCAGTAATTATTTTATTAAATATTATAGAAAAAAAGATTTAGGACTTTTCAACATAGTTTTTTTTATAAAGAATAACGCTATATAATTAGTAGGAGTTATTTAAGTTATACCTTATATATCTGATCCTTTTTTTTATAATAATTACCGTTAAAAATTCTTTTGCTTTTGCAATGGTACTTTTTGCCCATTCAGCATTCTCCCGTGGAAAGAAATCCTCTTCTATCAGTTTTAAAATAGCAGCCAACGTCAATTGTGAGTTTCCAGTGAGTAAATTGTAAATTTCTCCACATGCACTAGCGACATACTGCAAAGTGAATATTTTTGAATCAAAAGTTAAATTATATTTAAATGTTACAAATGGAAATGCTTAAATGAAAATATGAATTGTATAATGTTAAACTTAAGTATTACTAATACAAAATTTTATTGTAATTGCTAGTAAATTCTGCTGTTTTACAGCATAATTATATAGTTTTATATTATATAGTTTAAAATTTCATCCTTACCCTTTGATCTGTTATGGCCAACTTGAAATTGAAATTTTCGCAACTCATGCCATATCTCCACAATTTAAAACTATATTCAGAACCTGGTATCTTAATCTACAATAAACAATAATTTCTGTGTAAATCTTCAAATTTCATTTGATATTTAAAAATAAAACTTTTCTAACCAAATGTTAAAATAAATCAATTTTTACAAGACAGAAAAAAAAGAGAAAAAAAGAAAATGTAATAAATTCTTTATCTTAAAAAATTATTTTTATCTTAATAAAATTAAATAACAAAATCTATAGTGTTTTACCTTTGTTGCAGAGCCTGTTATTTCTCTAAAATGTTGAACTGCTTTTAATAATGTAGCTCGCATGGTCCTGTTTACTTTGCTTACTCTTAAATCGCCAGAACTCTCTTGATAGAACACTTTCAGATTTTTTAAATTCACTGGTTCATCTAGCTTTAATTTAAATACATTAGGACCGATCAGTACCTTTAAAAAGGGAATTAGATCTTCAGCTTTTTTACAGAGTGGTCCAACTGTCGCCATGGTATCTGGATAATCTTTGTCGCGCAATCCGATTCCAGCCATTGGAGTCAATCCTAATAAAATTTGAAAGTTTCACATTTTATTATGAAAATATTTTACATATTTATCTATTTTTTTCTCAAAAAAATATATTATTATTTAAATTTTGGAATTGCAGAAGCAATAATTTTAATAGAAAATTAACCTTCACTAGGCTTGTGGCCGAACAATCCGTTAAAGAATGCTGGCAATCTTATGGAGCCTCCTATATCACTACTGATGGAGAATGGAGCGCCACATGCTGTTACTATGGCCGCTTCTCCCCCGCTGCTGCCCCCAACAGTTCTAGTAGTATTATAAGGGTTATTTGTTTGTCCATATAAATTATTTCTCGATTCAGTCCATAAATTAAGCTCGGGAACATTAGACGTAGCAATTAAAATTGCACCAGCCTCTTTGAGGAAACGAACTGTTGTGGCATCTTCCTCTGCACGATGATTGCTACGACAGGTCAAGCCCATGGAATGAATTAAACCTGATAAAATAATTATTAATAATTAGTTTACACACTTAAATTAAAATTGCAGTATTCAAAACAATATTGTACAATGTACTGTTTAAAAAATATTCTACATAAGATTTGTTTAATTTTGAAGACATAGAACAATAATATTAATGATGATTATTTTGCTCAAGAAGTCATTTTTTTCAATAAAACTATATATTTTCTTACAAATCAACTTTTATTATTCTCCATATAAAAATAATAACAATTATAATTATAATTATGAAAATAAAAAGTAATATAAATAATGTTATCTGATAACTTTTTAGATTTTTATATTCTATCTGGACATATTTTGTAAAATATAAAATAGTAAGCATTTCTACATGCAAGCATGTATATAATCAAGTTAAGCATTAAGATAAAATAAAATTTACACTGTCAGATGCATTATTATGCATTCAAATTTTAAAAGTTTAAATATTAAACATATATATATATATATATATATATGTAATAATATACATATATATATATATATATATATATATATATATATATGTATATTATTCTTATTTCATATATTATCAATTTTTAATATTTATTAAACTTTTCAAATTTGAAATTTAATAAATTCAAGTTTTAACTTTACACATTTTTTTCAAAAGTCAACAAAAAATTCTATGTAATTTTATTTCACTGCCCTGCATACCTTTAACACGATTGCTTTCTTTTGTGGTAAATGGTACTCCCAAGAATGGCTGCATTATTTTTATTTTATCCAAGTCTGTACATTTTTCAATCATAGCATCCACTGCTTTTGCTTCTTCAATTGCATCTGAGTATCTATCTTCCACAATTGCATTTATCAAATCATTTACTTCCTTGCATCTTTCAATATAAGCTCGTACAACCTCCTCTGATGTAATCTTTTTTGTTCTAAATCAAAATACATATATGAGTATGTATTCTTTTCATACATAATTAAACATTTAAATTATATTCTAAAGTTGATATTTGTATATCAACAATATATTATTAACAATATAAACATTACTAGCTTCAAATAAAATTTTTATAATCAAGTGTATTTGGAGATATTTAAAGAATAAATATATTGTTAATTATTTTAACTATTGATACAAATAATTAAATAATATAAATATTCAATAAAACATATATGTTTACAATAATTTCTCTACTAATATATATTAATAAAAAAATTCAAAACATTATTGCAATAAAAATAAAAATGTAAATTCTTTTACTGTATTATAAATGAGCAAATAAAGATAGATGATTGTTTTTTTATAGTTATCATAAACATAAATAATTGATCCCTGATAATAATAGAAGATAAGAATAGAAATACAAGTTTAAATAAAAATTAAATATCATTATAGATACATATAGGTATATATGTTTATAAAATATAAAACAAAAGTAGTTTATAAAACTAGTATTAGATTATGAATTAATTGTCCAAACTGACAAGATTTTAAAACTCTCAATTTTTAATATGTTGACTGCCATTTCATATATATCATTCACATATAGATAATATTTTTTATTTCACAAAGCATTTTGCATTGTCAATCAAATAATTTTGAAATTTTCAAATAATCAAGAAGTTTCATACAATTATTATTTAGAAATTAAATAACAAAAGAAAATATATTTTTCATAAAATTAAATGTTATTTTATTTTGGCAGTGAACATGTTGATAATACTTTGTTGACTACTTATTAAGTAAAGGATAAATTACTGACCTAATCTTCTCTGCTAAAGAAACAGCGCTTTCCAATAATAGCTTATTTTTTATTGGTGGTACTTTTTTTACTTTCTTATCATAGTATATGCCAAAGACAAAATCTATTATGTTATCAAAGAGAAAATGTAGCTGTACAATCATACATCGCAGGAAATTCCAGCATAGGTTTTTGATAAACTGCAATGCATCTTGGTCTTGTGGAAGATCCTAGATAAGATATATTAAAATCACAAAAAATATTGAATTTTGAAAATTTTTTTAAATCTTATAAAATAACTATTTAAATAAATGTTCAAATTTCTCTTAGAAATAAAATCAGGCTATTCAACATTTAACTTACTGCAAAAAGAAACATTAAAAAGTAACATTAAATAATAAGAAAACAATATCATTCAATTTAATTATAAAAGTAAATAAAAATATTAATTTCAAAATTGTTAAATAACTTAATAAGAGAATACAGATTATTTTTTTATAAAATTGATCTTTATTTATTACGAAAACAATTGATCTAAGATAAACATTAGATATGATCAGTGACAAAGTTATAATTATTGTCAGTAAAAAAACCATAGAAATATAAATTTACCTTATTCTTCACGGAGGTACACATAATTTCGTAGAATCAATGAAGAGTAAAATATCAATAAATATACCAACAGATTTTATTTAAGATTACGTAGCTCGTACAAATCGATCAAATCGATTAGACTCAAAACATGTCGCGTAATTCAGACATATGTTTTAAAAATTATACCTATCTATATGTTTGATTTATTCGGTATTTATATGATGTTTACATGCTATTTTTTATCCGCTAGTCTTTAATTAAAAAAAAAAAAAAACCTTATCCTAATCCCCAACACTATAAGCGCCGTTGTTCAAAACTATCAGAATTTATTTAACGCAGTTCAATGATCTTTACTCCCTTGCTACACATTCCAAAATATGCGAAATTGCTGAGTAATGACTCTCGCACATCAAACGCGATGAGCGATGTTCAATGTGGAACGGGTCTGATAATTGGACATTGGTGCGTTTTTCATTGGACAAAACCGAGTGCACGGTTGAGAACTCGGACGGTGCAGAACGGTACTGTTCAAGTGCACCGCTAGGGATGATAAAGGGATGAGATCCAAACGGACACATTGCCGATTGGTCGATTAAATAAAAAAATTTTTGATAGGTGGCTCACTAGAAAATTCCTAAGCATCGGCTGATGTGAGTAGTGTGTCCGATTAAAAATGTGCGCATCTGGGATACGCTCCTCTATAAAGCTGGGTGCACAATAAAAAACACAGGCAGCAGGAACAGGGAATAGGGAACAGGCAACAGATTT
Organism: Pogonomyrmex barbatus; assembly: GCF_055798465.1. Lineage (NCBI taxonomy): Eukaryota > Metazoa > Arthropoda > Insecta > Hymenoptera > Formicidae > Pogonomyrmex > Pogonomyrmex barbatus. Next base: position 262,217 of record NW_028297127.1, on the reverse strand, counting down.
CGACCAATCAGAAGTATCTCCTATATTCTTCACAGCTTCTGATTGGTCGGAATTTGTTGGCTGTTGTTATTCCCTGTTCCTGTTACCTGTGTTTTTCATTGCGCGTTTTTCAGCTATAATTGTATAGTCAAAGGTTTCGAAAGATGGGGTTATGTTTGCAATGTGGTTTACGAGTCTCTTCCTAACGTGGAAAGCAAAAAGATAATTCTAGCGCAATGAAAATACAAGTCATGTGATTTTAGATTACTTTCTCGTTGCTATTTATCTCTTTATAACATCAGTGTATGCATGGTAGTGTATGTTAACGATTTACCCATTCAGCGAACAGAAACTTTCAACTGTAGCGTTGTTTCTGAGCATTCTAACCACAATTTTTCTTTCGTTTATTAAGAACCGAATAAGACGTATTGTGTCATATAATCTGAGCTAACTCAACAAAAAGAAATTCGCTTATCGGGTGTACTTTATTCAAATGCCACACGACAAGAAAATTACTCGGCGCAGCCGATCTCGCGATCGCGAACGAGAACGCGAGCGCGACCGAGAGCGACGCGACCGTCGACGTACCAGAAGTCGATCTAAAGATCGCAAGAAGGACAGGAAGCGATCTAGATCGCAGGAGCGATCACGGGAGCGAGATAGATCACGTGAGCGCGACAGATCGCGAGAAAGAGAGCGCGATCGCTCGAGAGAGCGTCGCGACGTCAAGGACAGATCCAAGGACGAAAAGAAACGCAAGGGTAGTCCCACGCTCGCCGAAGATGATTCGAAGAAGGATCTGAAGAGTGATGCTAAAAAAGAGGAGGAGGAGACAGAAGAGAAGGTCAAGTCGATACCAAAAAAGGAACCATTGAGTCTCGAGGAATTATTGGCCAAGAAGAAAGCGGAAGAGGAAGCTCGAGCTAAACCAAAATTTCTCACTAAGGAAGAACGAGCGATTTTAGCATTGGAGAAACGTCAGCAGGAAGTAGAAGTGATAAGAAAGCAACAGGAGGAAGAACGCAAGTTGCTGTTTCACAATGATAGTACTGGCAAGGAGAGAGAATGGGATGACAGAGATAGGTATTTAAATATTTTGATTTTAGGATATGTTGTTTACAAGATATATGGCATAGGTAATTTTTATACCAATTTTTTAATCTAATTTTTATCAAGCATGATAATGAAAATTCTATTGTTATAAATCTTGTGATAATGTCAAAAATATAATTTTTTTTTATCAGTAGAAGGAGAGATGGACAACGCTCGCGTGAAGACGAGATCAAGGACAAAGACAAAGAAAAAGAAGTAGAGGCCATCAAGGAACGGTATTTGGGTTTGGTGAAGAAGAAGCGGCGAGTTAGAAGATTAAATGATCGAAAATTTGTTTTTGATTGGGATACTTCAGAGGATACTTCTGTGGATTATAATAGCATTTACAAAGAGAGGCATCAAGTGCAATTCTTTGGACGAGGTAATCTAGCAGGTATCGATATCAAGGCACAAAAGCGGGATCAGAGCAAGTTTTATGGTGAATTGTTAGAGAAGAGACGTACAGAAGCTGAGAAGGAACAAGAGAAGTGAGTCTTATCATCTCACTAATATAGTGGATTTTACTTTTTGATATACAGTTTTTATCAATAAGATCACAGTAATTATTTTGTCTTAATTATTTAAGAACAATATAAAAACTTTAAAAATTTTTAATTTGAAACAAAATTGCACTGTACAATCGATTTAGATCTATGTTATATTGTTATCCTTATTAATTATCATATTGCTATCATTGTTATATTATTGTGACTACTATGAATCATTTCTATAATTTCTATTTCTATAATTTCAAGAATGAGGTTAAAGAAAGTAAAGCGAAAGGAGGAAAAGCAAAAATGGGACGATCGACACTGGTCCGAAAAAGCCTTGAACGAGATGACCGAGCGTGATTGGCGTATCTTCAGAGAAGACTACAACATCACGATAAAAGGAGGACGCATTCCTGATCCTATTCGTTCTTGGAAGGAATCTGGCTTTCCAAAAGAGATTCTGGATATTATTGATAAAGTTGGTTATAAGGATCTCACGCCCATTCAGCGACAAGCTATTCCTATCGGTCTACAAAATCGTGATATCATTGGTGTCGCCGAAACTGGTTCAGGAAAAACTCTGGCATTTCTGATTCCGCTGCTATTGTGGATCACTAGTCTACCGAAAATTGAGAGACTTGAGGAAGCGGACCAAGGCCCTTACAGTATCATCTTGGCACCCACTCGGTATCAATTATTATTCTAGTTCTTACATTGTCTTTATTAATTGTATAACGTGTTTTTATTCTTTAAATTTCAAATATTTGCTCAATTGATGAATTGATCAATTGTATAAATTTATAGAGAACATGATTTATATTATATGAGATAAAGCCTAGCATTTATTTATTGCAGTGAATTAGCGCAACAAATAGAAGAAGAAACTAATAAATTTGGCCAACCATTGGGCATTCGAACTGTCGTTGTAGTGGGTGGTTTGTCGAGAGAGGAGCAAGGTTTCAGATTACGAATGGGCTGTGAGGTAATTTCTGCAGTGTTAAAATTATTAATTCTAGAGATATATGACTCAAAGATTTTTTATGACAAATTAAATTAATTGAATTTTATTTTTCAAATTTTCATCAAACCGAATGAACAAAATTTTATTTAAATCGAATCCAATTTTAAAAACACAATCTCTAATGCAATAATTATTGTGAACTTGAAGTTAATATGAAGATTAATATGAAGATAGCAAAGTTGATTTGATAATATAATATATGCGATTGATATTCACATTTCTTCCATTCAAAAATCGAATAATTTTGATTTAAATAACAGAGATTTGGATGTCAAGTCAAATGGACTTCGATTTTAAATTTGAAAAACTAATTAAAGTAACAATAAAATATTCAATTTATCTTCCCTTTTAGATCGTTATTGCCACACCTGGCCGATTGATAGATGTTTTGGAGAATCGTTATCTTGTATTAAATCAGTGTACTTACATCGTATTGGACGAAGCAGACAGAATGATAGATATGGGTTTTGAACCAGGTAGTCTAATAATTTAACATTTTTATTGTTTCATTGTTTTAAAAAAATTAAAATTCTGTTTAATTTATTAATATTTCTTTTCCAATTAAATACGATATTTTTTTTATTATTTTATAATTAACAATTACGAATATTGCGTTACAAATGGATAGATTTTTTTATGCAACATACTGTCTTTTATAAAAAAAAATTAAGCATTCTATCATACTATTTCTATCATACAATATATAATATACAGACCAGCACTACGTCTACGAGTGCGCATAAAGCTGGATTTATTCATACATTCTCTCGTGGATGTTTATAAATGAATATCTTATTATTTCGGAATTTGTAAAATGATACAAATCTTTACTTAATTTAACCGTTCTATCTGTTCGAGAAACGATATAGTTATTATCGAATACTATGCAACAATGCACAATGTTATTAAAACAAATGTTAATCTTTTTTTTAGATGTACAAAAAATTCTGGAATATATGCCTGTGACAAATCTGAAACCGGATAATGAGGATGCAGAAAATGAAGAAAAACTTTTGGCCAACTACAATACAAAGAAAAAATATAGACAAGTACGTTTCTAAATTTATTAACTGTTTGATAATTTTTATTCTTTTTGATAATTTTTGAATCATGCAAATAAAAATAATTTGCAATCATTAACTCAATATTTTGAATTTGACATTTGTTTTTCTTTTAAAAAGGTATCATCTTGTCATTTACATTTTTTATGTTAATAGGTATTGAAGAGCCAAGAAGATTAATTTATTTATTAAAACAGCTAATAATTACTTTTTGCTTTTAGACGGTGATGTTCACCGCCACCATGCCACCAGCTGTAGAACGACTTGCCAGAACTTATTTGAGAAGACCAGCAGTAGTATATATTGGCAGTGTCGGTAAGCCGACAGAACGCACCGAGCAAATAGTTCACATAATGGGTGAAGCTGACAAGCGAAAGAAACTTATGGAAATACTTAGCAGAGGCGTTGAACCGCCTGTCATTATATTTGTCAATCAAAAGAAGGGTGCGGATGTCTTGGCAAGAGGCTTAGAAAAATTAGGAGTATGTAAAATAATAAAAATAGCATCATTTTTTTATTTATTATAATTGTGATGGAACTCATTTCAATTTATGACGTTTAGCTTCTCAAATGTGAAATTTTCATTAAAATCTCATTCGGAACTTTAAAAAAAAAAATTACAAAACAAAATCTTAGTAAATATCTAATATCATAGTTATGTTTTCATTCTAGTATAATGCTTGTACCTTGCATGGTGGCAAAGGCCAAGAACAGAGAGAATATGCTCTGGCATCTCTTAAGGGTGGAAGTAAGGATATTCTGGTAGCCACTGATGTCGCGGGGCGAGGTATCGATATCAAGGATGTATCAATGGTCATTAACTATGACATGGCTAAAACTATTGAGGGTAAGTTTATTTTTCTTTGTACAATCATTAATATCATTAAGTTTCTTTAAGTTTCTTGATTCAAGAATGGATCAAAATAATCTATTTCTAAAAATCTTAAAAGTATAATATTTTTTCTAATTCACTTAATTTAACTTAATATTTATTTAGATTTTTATTGTGGATTATTTACAGATTATACGCACAGGATTGGTCGAACCGGTCGTGCTGGCAAAGCTGGTCTCGCTATTTCCTTTTGCACAAAAGACGACAGTCATTTGTTTTATGATCTTAAGCAAACGATCCTGGCTAGCCCAATATCTACTTGTCCGCCTGAATTGCTGAATCATCCGGATGCTCAGCATAAGCCTGGCACAGTAGTCACGAAAAAGCGACGGGAAGAGAAGATATTTGCCTAAACTTTCTTTGTGGCAAGCACTTTGAGATTTTTAAGGCTCGGTTTTTTCGCAGCGCGACGTGGATTATGTGACGTCAGGAGCGAGACGTATAAAAAGTTTCTTGCATCATATAGCTTTATTTTGTATTTTTCCCTTAAAAACATGATATTTTCATCTTCTTAAAACTTAAAAAATACCCGAAAGTAAAATATCTGTCCAATAGATCACGTAAAAGTGTAAAATAATTCCTGAAACAATGGTCAGTCAATGGTCACTGCTCAGCTATTAGAAACACCTAGATCTAATGATCTGATGATTTCTAATGGCTGTGTATCATTATTTCAAGGATTATTTTACACTTTTACGTGATCTATTCGTAAATCGTGATTGGACAGATATCTTACTTTTTTGTAAGTTTTAAGAATATGAAAATATGTTTTTAAGGAAAATGTACAAAATAAAATTATACGACGCAAGAAACTTTTTGCATGTTATTTTTCGCTTCTAACATCATAATTCAATATGGTTGCAGCGAGAGAGCCAAGCCTTAAATCTAGGCCTGAATATCGAAGACTCGCGGTTGCTAGAAATAAGGCATTCTCATTTTATACATGTGTATAAATTATAAATAAGCTAAGAGTTCTTATTATTATTCAAATATAATTGTTGTGAAATGAGAATTCAAGGATTCAGTTATACTTTTTAATAAAATGATAACTATGCTTCTTAATAAATTGGATTTTCGAGAACAATGACGTGAAGACATGCGAGATGAAAAACTTCTGACATCAATGATATAAATAATTATTTACAATGTAAATATAAAAAAATTATTTGAATAAAAAAACAATATATAGTCAGTAGAGTCAATTCTATAATTATGCAGGCGGTGGAAGTGGAGTTGTATAATTACTATCAACTTTGCATTCTTCTCCCCAGTTATCTGGTATCATTGGCTTCAGGATTTTTATAAATTTGTCGAGCCGGCATACAACGGTGCATCCGGGTATCGTCATCGGATACGGCTCGCGTGTTGTTGTATTTCTTAGAAATACCTGTAGTAAAATATTTCTAATGAGTTCAAGAAAATATCAATTAATAATTATTTATTAATACTAAATCATTGAAATTTAATATACAAATAGAAAAATCGAATATCATCAAAATTTCAAAGAATGATTCGAAAATATCTTTTTTCTGTTTATTGTATAAATTGTTCATATAGAAAGTTATAAGTATTTGGAAAACATCAAGCACAATAATTCTAGATGTTTCCGATTTAAGTGTTTAGAAATTCTGACTTATTTGAAAAATTAATACTTGCCTGAACGTTCCATTCATCCTCGTCTTCGTGCAACTCTATCATCGTCATGATGTTGTAGTGAGGCATCTGATTGTACCAAATATGCATTGTATCCAGCAAAGTAACAATGGTGCTATCATGACCGATATACATAAACATTTTCCTCTTTTCAGGCTGTAAGACACCTTCCTTCTTCGCCAGCATGTCATTGATGATTTTCTTCAACATAGGACCACCTTTCAACCTGCGAAATTCGTCGTTGTATGTATTAAGCTGTAATTCGAGCAAAGTCAAGGGGATAAATTTATCGGGATAGTAGTTCTTTGTCCACTCTGGTAAGTCCAAATTCATGTGCTTCTGTAACAATAATTCGGATAATTAAAAGCCGAAGTCTTAATTGAAAAGATACGTATAGCGTTAGTCACTTTATAGAATAGCACCCGGACGTTAATCGCTATTAAAAAGAAAGAAAAAATGAATTACCTCTGCTGTCAATGTGGCATATATTGAACTAACGTCATCAACAGTCGTGATCGACAGGCCTGTGAAGTTCGAAAGCTCTGCGAACAATTGCTTGTTGTCCTCGTGCACCTTTTGAATTTCCGGCAAGTCGTTTGCCGAAGAGCGTATCTGTGTGTACCTCGGACATGTGTTCCACACTAACATAAGCTGGAAGATTTATATGATAATCACGATAACGATGATATTCACGATAATAGTTATGACAAAAATATATGACAAAATATACTCGATCCGGTTTCAATAATATTGGATTATGATATCATAACGTTTTAAATATGCTGCATACGTAAAAATAAATTTAAAAATATCGAAAAAAGTTGATTAGTCTGGCCAAATATTTGCTTTACCGTGTCATCTTGACGTTCCTGGTAGAACAATGTAACTGGCTGCCAAAGAACATCAGATTTGAACATCTGCTTCTCGCTGGGTTTCCATAGAGCAGCAGCCTCCACCATACCTGACATTTTTGTGCGGTCTACAGCGGTGGTCTGCAGATAGAATATATCAGGATTGTACGACGAGCCTAGGAAGTCACCGTAACGCTTTCGTAGAAATAATCCTTGATTATATTGATTCTTCCTTCCCTCCTAGATTAATTAATTGTAGTTAACTACGATTTGTAAGATAATTTACTTAAGAAGCAAAAAGTATTTACATTTGTTAGCTGACCCCAGCCATATGGTTCCATAGTGTCGTTGATATGAGGATCGTTTGGATAGGTGTCTACAGGTGCCCTCTCTCCATGTCTTATTACCTAAAAGCAGAAAGATTTCGCGTATCTCGCGACACTAATTTCGTCCCTTAGCGCAAATCAATGATAATGAAAAGTCGATTCAACTATTTATGTACCTGATAACTTTCGATTTTGAAGAATTCTTAGCTGTTTAATTATATCGTGTGTGATGAATCGGAATGATATTTAACAAGATTCTGTGAAACGCGAAAAATATGTCTAGTGGATAGAAAATTTTGATTAACCGATCGTTTTAAAAAGACCTAGATTACCATTTTTTTAAACAAAATCGAAGAGCGACGAAGATACATACAGAGAATTGTTATCCTTTGATAACGTTTAATCCCAATATAAATACAATTTATCTGCTCATCCGACTTTTATATGAGGAGTCGTTGATTTCGAAGAGAATGACTATGAAACGGCATGAATTGATGAGACGTGAATGTTTGGATCTTGATTAAATCTCTTTTCTTTACCTGTTAAAAATATATAAATTTAATTTAATACCGACTAACTAAGCGAAAGAAACTAAAAAAAAAACTTGTATAAAAAAGTTGAATTAAATAAAAAAATTATCTTATCGTAAATTGATAGAAATACTCGATATAATTTGCAATTGATATGTAAGAACATCGCTCGTAGTAATATAAAATAATGATTGAAATAAAAATATAATTGTATCATTTATATACATAACGATGTCTTCATAATAAATGATGAATTAAATGAAACTAAATGCTAAAAAAAGAGTGACAATAAATGCTTTATAAAAAAATATTTATTTTTCGAATTTATAATTTAGAGATTTAATATTGTTTTCATTTCAATTTTTTGTTATTTATTTATATAATATTTTCAGAATCATCTACTAAAATTAATATAAATCTATATTAATGTTCCGAAATGTTCTGTTTAAATAAAATTGAAAATTTTTTCAAGATTGTAAAATTTTAGAACTTGAGATATAAAAGTTGCTAGGTCATTAATAAAGAGTTTTTATATGTATCTAAATATATATGCATATATACCACTGTGACTTGCCGCAAAGTGTCTTTTTTAGTTTCACGATTTGCCTCTTCTGAATCCGTAATTTTAAAAGACAAAGGTACTCCTAAAATATAAAAAATAACATATCTATGATAACATTCTATTATATATAGATATATATATATATATATATATAAAACATTCTGTTATATATAGATAATCAATATATATATTTACATATGAATAATAAAGCCATTCTGTAAATAAATAATACGATACTTTAAACAAAAAGTTATAATACATTAAATGAAAAAGTTAAACTGAAAATATATTCTAAACTTTTTTTAGTATTTATACATTTCATATCAAATATTTATACATATTGATATTTAAATGCATATATATATATATATATATATATATATATATATATCACATTAGCAAAATTATTTTATTATTTATTTGAAATTACATTATTCCCGAATGTATTGAAAAAGATATAACATAATACAATTATCGAAATGATAATCAAAATAGGAGAGCATATTTATATTAAGGACAATTAGGATCAAATTCCGTTCAACTTCAAACACAATATTCAAACAATTTTTACCAATGTAGATTAATTTTAATCTTTCTGGTTTATTTTTTATCTTTTTTTAACTCTAAGATTTATTTTTTAACTCTAAGATTTATTTTTTTAATGAAAAGATTAAAAGTTATAATTACATTGATAGAAATAGACATTTAATTGATTATCAATTAAATCGATAGAATCGATTACTTAAAATAAGACGTGTAATTATATATTTTATTGTTATCTTATCTTTTTTATACATTTAATAACAGAAAATTAGTTTTTTTCATATTAGTAAAATAATTTAAATATTATTTGATAAATTAATCATTGATTAAATCAATTTGATCCAAGTCCTCCTGAAAGTCCTTTCTGAATACAAGATTGAACTATCGCTTTATAGGCAATTTAATCGAATTCTGGTTACCTTAATGACGATTAATTCAATTGGCAGTATTGCTTACTTAAAGCAAGTTTTTAATTATACAATTCATCATCATTTTTTTACACATTAAATAAATAATAAAAAAATAATAATTTTGTTAACAGAAGAATTAATAATGCGGATCTTATTTGATAAATTAATCGTCGATTGAGTTAATTAGAATTTTAGAATTAATTAGATTTGAAGAGATAAAAAATAAATTTTCAATTCGAGTTGTACTTCGGCAGATATGGAAATCGAGTTTTCATATTTCCTTACAAGTGTATAATAATTTTTATATCTTTGTAACAGATTATAAGTACTACATATTACATCTGAGAAAATACTTCCCGCATTATTCATAATATCAATGTATCTGAAATATTACAATTGAGATTGAAGAGATACGCGAGAGAATCTATGCTTATATTACATTAAATTATATAATAATATATATCGTATAACTTAATAAAATGCAACAACACGTTATCTCCTTTTTTAAGATTTATATATATATATATATATATATATATAAAAAATATAAACAAATTTTATTAACTTTTTACGCATAGAACGAATAAATATACTATTTTCAAAATTTAATAATACCGTTTTTGAATGTTCTACTCGATGATGAAGGTAAACGTTAAAAAGAACAAGAAAGAGACAGAAAAGTATCAATTTACCTAACGTCAGCGTGAGTAGCGCAAAAAGAGGAAGGATTGTCGCCGAGGGGAACATGCCGAATTAATCGCGGACCAGAAGGGCTGAGTGATCCACAAATAAATCTGCAAGAGAGATCGTAAAGTACATGCGGACGTGTGTAATCGTGTACTGAGAGAGATTCGTGACACGTGCACGTAGATAAAGTCACATATCCCCTCTCTGCGGAAAAACGACTTGCTTTCAGACCTTGTAAAATTTATTGATAATTACTGTCGCACGTCGTATTGTTAAATACGACGTATTGTTAGCTCGATGAGTCTTCAACGAAAGTGTAAATATTTTGTTTGTATTTTTCTTTCTTTATTTTTTTCCTCTTGTTTCCCAAATTGATTCATATTAATTTTTTGTTGTTGTTACATATTGTGTAAAAGAAAAGTCATGTAATAATATATGCGTGTGCGAGTATCAGCTGAGTTTACGGAAGTAAGAATTAATTTCACAGAATTGCATGGATCGTAATAATGGTTCTTGAATAAATCCTTGATTCGTTTTTGATTTTAAAATAAAGACTTGACAATTTGTAGCTAAAAGTTAAAAATTCGTATCATAATTTATGTGCGTAAGCACATTCGCTTCACCGTTAGTTAATTATTATCAAGGATAAAAATCCTTGAAAGGAAAGGAAGGTAAGGGTAGGTAGCAACCCTTTGAGCAATAATCTTGACCTTGACATATATTATGACTGAACAACATTCTAAAGCTGTTTTAGCTGTCGATCATTCTTTATTAGAAAGTTACTAACAAGACAAGGTTTATAAATAGATGCTTTTTTGAAATTATGAGTTTCATGTATCCATTAAATGATTTACATATCAATTAAAAATTTTTTTCATATATGTTGACTATACTTCATTGACTTCATACTTTATCTTTCTAACACATTCACTTTTTTTTCAAATGCATCATTCGAAGATGGAATTTTATTTCACGTGGAAAGTTGAAAACCTATGTGAAACAGTACAATATATGTGTATAGACATGTGTATAACGCATACGCATTTTAACTATCATGACCCTGAGAGAGTTCCGCCTTCCCTGCGGGGAGGAAGGGGGCTGCACCCGAAAGATCTAACTTAATCCATCATAGTGACAGTTAAATAATATATAGTATAATATTCCTAATGATAGGTAAATATGTGAAAAAAATCACTCTAACAAGTTTCATAAATAGATAGAGTTAGATTGATATTTAATCATCACTGTGATACGGGTTAGATTTTTTGGATGCAGGAGTTGCCCCCCTTACTTTCATTTTTGCCATTATTAAATTGTATCATAAATATATATTACAAAATAATTTTGCATTATACGACATTAATATTTTTCATGATGTTATCATGCTATATCATAAAACGTTATATATTTTTAAATTTACCATAATTCTCAATTAATCCTTTAAGTTATATGTTTTAGAATTGAGCAAAATAATTTCTGTTGTATATTTCCTTTTTAATAATATTGATATGAAATAAATAAAAATATAATCACATATATAATATATGATACACACACACACACACACACACACACATATATATAAAATTTTGTATCAAATTTATAATTTATATGTAATAAAATAAAATTTATATCATAATTCTGTTCTCAGTTATATAATATTTTTGCATTGCAGAATACTTTTGTGTAATGTGCAAAAAATTGTATATATTGTTGCAAAACTTTTATTATTTGTGCAATATGATAACAAGATAATTAACAATGATAATAAAAAGACAAAACAGAAAGGATTTGCATACAAAGAAAACAATGTTTACAATTTTGCAAAGGTTTGACTCATCGATGTAACAAACGATTTTACAATATCGACGGCTACGACGTGTCGCACACGTGACAATACAACTTTACAAACGTGAAAAACAATAGTTTTTCCGTCGAGACTGGAAATTTTATCCATGTATAATGCATCAACTATATCTATATATATAGAGCATAGACTTGGCGATAACAGCATATGGAAAAAAATTATAGTTTTCAGTTAATAATTCATGCAATTACGATTAAATAATGCTCATTATTTTTTATTATGTATAATTATGTAGATAGTTAAGTAACACCGCTGTTAACTTAAATCTTATTGAAGAGTATAACATGAATTAAAATTAAATTATATAATTCTTGAATCTTCTTGTTATCCTTGAGCCAAGTTGTTTTCACGTCAAGTTTATTTATGAAAATACATGTTTAAATTTGCATCGCAAGATTAGTATTCAAGACTAAAAATTACTTGTAACTAATTGATTGAACGTGATCATGACAATTGGAAAATGTTTTATGTAACGATTCATTGATAATGATTATTCCGCGGGTTATAAAAGCCACGAACTTGTGCAATGTTTCAATCAATGCTATCCAAAGCTATCGGAAATTCTTAATAAATAATAAATTCTTTTCTTATTTGTTTTTCTCCTTTCAAATACACAAGATAATAAATAATATTCTAAACCTAAACAGATATTCAAGTATTGAAATGCTAACAATAAATAATCTGAAGATTCAGATTATTGAACATCCAAATGCGATCATCCAAATTTATAAAAATTCAATTATCAAAATTCGCCAGTTTCGCACGATTGGACTACCATTCACCATTCTTTCTGCGAAATTTGAAAAATTACTTTCCAATCGGATATTCTTTTACCGCTGGCGATCGCGATCGCGATCGCGATCGCGATCGCGGAGATTTGCCGATCTGGCCGTTGCATCTGGATTCTATCTGAAATCAAGTCCGTCGATAGATTATCGGTTGTCTTTCAATGAATTGCCAGGGCGACCGAGATGCTCGCTTGTCAGTTAGCGTCAGTTAGCGTCAGCCCGCCCATATTTCCCAAATTTCCGCTTCAAGTAGAGCTTACGCGCGAGCGAATACGCGCCACGGCGCTGAGACGCGGTCTGACTGTTCTGATCTTGGGGAACCCAAAATCGCTTCAATCGTGGATCGCGTAGGCGAAGCCGGCCAGGCGGCGGTCACCAAGCACCGGAAGTCCCGGCGCAAGAAATCGAAGAACGCTGCCGCCGCCGTTGCTGCTGCCGCCGTCGCCGCTGCCGGCGACTCCAAAGTGCGTTTCTCTGCGTTTAAAGCGCAGACTTCCTTCCCTTGTGTTTCCTATCACTCTTCTTCTACAAATACAAATTCTACTAATTCGCGAGAAGATCGTATATAGATCTTCCTTTTCGGAGAGATTTCGAGGATTTGCCTTTTCAAAGGTCCAAAATTGTTCAGCTGCCAGAGAATTTACGGAATCATTTATTAAATCGAAATTGAATTGCCAAGTTTCATTGCCAAATTGCCGGAAATATACGGTAAAAATTTCAAAAATTTTGAAATTTATCTTCTTTCTAGTTTTGAACGTCGTCGAAATCTTTCCGAGTTTTCTTCGCTTTTCCGAAAGCGGGCGTTACATTACATTATTTTCACGCGTAAATAAGACTTGATAAAAGAAAAGAAAAGAAAAAAAAAAAAAAAAAATCAATCATCAATTTATATATCTTTCGAGGCGAAGGAAATGGCGAATACCTGCACCGAATTCCGAAAGGAGATACACAAGTCCTTCGTCTTGCCGGCGATGCAAACAACACCGTCATACTCCTTGACGACGATACAGAACCAGACGAGCTCGACCACGGCGATGCGACCCCGATCTCTTTATACCGCACACAATTATCATCCTCAAACCGAGGATAGCAATTTTCAAGTACAGCTAATTCCTGAACTTTGTTCTTGATTTCTGAGATTTATCTTTATTTCAAGCGTACAATTTTATAACAACTCTCTCTCTCTCTCTGGTTATCTAAATGGTAAGAATGATTTCAAGAAATTGAAATCGATTACCCCGGAGAGATAATTGATGATGACTAGTCGAAGCAAATTTGATAAAGAAAGCAAATGACACACGATGACACACACACACACACACACACACACACACAAAGAAAAAGATACTACAAAATCTACATATCTTATACATTCTATGATTACTCTCGTTGTATACAAGATTCTTTAGAATTTAGTTATCGATAAAAATTCTGAAGTTACAACAGTTATGCGCGAAGATAAGATAAAGATAAGGTAAAGAAAAAAAGAAAAGAAGAGAATCTTTTTTAGGGAAACTTGAGGAACTATTAAGAGCACGTTTACTCGGACCGAAGTTGATCTTCATCTTAAAAAATATTAAACTTGTAGAAATTTGTCATCGTTACCTCGTGTTCCCTTATGACGATTAATCAATGAGCTTCTTCCGGATGATGATCCTTGTAGCGATACAACGAGCTAGCCAAGTACTTCGAGCCCCCGGCTGAACAGTGGAGCGGTCTGGGTGGTGTAACCGCATACTCCGGATCGGCGGCGATCTGGCGGCAAGCTAGGAAGTCGATCGGCGGGCCTTATTACGCGGCCGAGGAAGCCTCCATCTACACGGAGAATTGGCGGGAACATGACGCCGACATCGGTGTCGGTGTCGGCGGCGCCATCGCCACCCCCCATGGTACCATATCGTTGAGACTCTACAACAGAATACGCGTAGACATAACTATTGACCGTGCCGTCAGAGTGATCAACTTCAAGGTGACTATAACTATACAAAGATGTCTTCATATTTACCATATCATTCGCCATATCGTTATTATCCATGATGTGAAGATATGAATTAAAAACGAATCGCGTTAATGATACTGCTTTTTTATTAACATAATTCATTTTATATATATATATATATATATATATATATATATATATAAAACATTGAATATCCATTCCGTATAATAATTAATTAATGTATAGTAAATAATTATTATATTATGAAATTTCTTCCTTTCTCTCTTAATAACGCAGTAACTACGTAATGCAAAATTTTTGAAATTCAGAAAAAGGAGACTCGAATTGAGCTTGTCAATAAGATTATAAATCAATTCCGAATAATAAATCTAACGCTACGTCTCATTTTTCATTTCCTATAGAACAATATTGTTATGTCCCTGAGTGGTTCTGGAGCAGCCGCCGCTCTGCTACATCCCAACGGCAGAATATATCAGTATGGCTCGCGGGTGGAAATCGTCGCTCATGACACGCACGGCAATAACAAGTTAGTTCAAGCTTCATCGCTATTTAATTTACGCATATGATCGCGCTAATTAATCACGCATATTTTGGCATATTTTGTCAGGTACGCAAAAATGTGGTACAAGGGAGTCAGTTTCACATCGGAACAATGCGCGCTTGTCTATCTGGTAGATACGGCTGGGACTAGAACCACAACGGATTCCTTTTCGGATATGAGTCAGGTAGAACAAGCTTAATAGGAAATATATATCCTACTTTTTACTTTTGTACTAATCAGCTCGACATCTCATTTTATTTTTCCAATTCGAATCATGCGTATAAATGATTGATTCTTTAAATCTAAATTTATTTTCTTTAAAGAGAATTCCGTTTTCTCTAATATTTTAAAAGATATTTCTTAAATTCTGAATCTTGATTTCATAGACTTCTTTATATGAATGTTTCTGATCGAAGCGTTGATTATATTATTCTTATCAATATGACGTTTAGAAATTATTTATTATAGCATAAAATCTGTCTTTTTTCGAAATATAGTCATTATTTCTCTACAATACTAACAATCATAGCTTCCAAAGAAAGTTATTTTTAATTTTTTGTAAAAAATTATTAAAATTTATTATTTATTTGTTTATTGTTTATTGTTTAGTATTTTGTAAAAACTAAAATCTTTTTGTAAATATTAATTCATTGATTGATACTGAATATTAATTCGCATAGTAATTATGACAGATTCCAAACGGCACGTCTTGATTAGCGAACCGTTAACTAATGATTAACCAACAATGTCTAGCCAACAACCGCTATGCCAATCAATAATGATGCCCGAGATGTTTATTTTCAATAGTTACATATCCAGCATTATTTAAAAAATTATTGATAAAGTTATAATAAACTTATCGTAATTTTTTATGAATAACTCGTAGGACTTTTCATTGAGCGTTTTCTATTCGGGCTCTCGTCATGGACCGGCATGCCTGCAGGAAGCTGCGACACATCTCAGCACAGCTCAGTACTGGCAAACGGATGAAAATGTTGAAAATTGGATTATCAATAATGTCAGAATATCTCAGACTCCCGATGGTCTTGTCAGGTATCAATGTTTAAACTCACCTATATTTAGAAAATTAGAAATAAAAAAATTAGAAAAATTTCGCGTCTGCCAATAATAATATATATTAGATATAATTTAATCTATATAATAGATTGAATTTGTGATCTCTCACTAAATTTATCTTAAAGAGTTAAGATAAATTATATAAATAAATTACATTGACTCAAATAATTTTACTTCATGCTAAGATTCTTATTGGCTTGCTGTGATCATCTAGATTGCTGATGTCACAGGAGTGACAAAACACAATATAAATGTAAAATACATTACAATGGAAATAGTTTTTTCATTAACGTTTGTAATATACAAAAAGAGACGTAGTATATAAAACTTGCAAAATATATTGAAAATTTTCCTTTTGTGCCAGTAATTAATAAATGATATATATTCAGAAATTAATTATGATTAATCTAGAATAAAGTCATAATTCTAAATATATAGTTATTGATCACCAAAGTTAAAAAGAGAGTTTTCGATATATTTTACAAATCTATTTTATTGACTATAGGCATTGACATGATGTCATTAAAAAATATTTCTCTTTTAATATATTTTTATTACGTATTTTTTCGCCTTTGTATAACGTCACGATCTAAAATGATAAAATAGAGAGTAAGAATCTTAGATTTCGTCATTGTACAATGATATTATACATATACAAAATAAAAAGAGAAAGAGAGAAAGGGAGAAGAAAAGGAAAACTGAGAGGAGGTAGAATACACGTATAATTATGAAGGTATTTCTCTCTATTGCAAACTGCATAACTGAGTATTAAGGCTCGGCTCTCTTGCTACGAATATATTGAATTATGACGTCAGAAATGAGAAATGACAAATGCAAAAGGTTTCTTATACAGCTTATAGCTTTATTTCGTAGCTTTTCCTTAAAAGCATGATATCTTCATATTCTTAAAACTTATAAAAAAATATCAGAAAGTAAGATAAAATAATAATCATTGCTCAGCTATCAGAAATTAGGTCTACTGATCTGGTGATTTCTGATAACTTAATAGTGTTATTTCAAGATTTCAAGATTATTTCAAGATTTATTTTACACTTTTACGTGATCTATTGGACAGATATCTTTCCAGTATTGTTTACAAATTTTAAGAAAACATCGTTTTTAAGGGAAAGATATAAGATAAAGTTATACGATGCAAGAAACTTTTGGCATGTTATCTCTTGCCTCTGGCGTCACATAACTCACGATGCTCTCACGATGCTCTCACGCCGCAAAAGAGTCGAACCTTGAAAAGCTGTAATAGTCTAAAAATATATTTTAACATTATTTAAGATATATTTTTAATCTTTTTCATTGCACAATAGAATTGCGCGAAATAGCAACAAGTATCAATTACGTACATCACCCAGCAATGGAACAGCATCCTTGACGACACCTTTCTTGCACTGTACGGCATCCTTAGGGCAAACGTCCCACCTATTTGTTCGTCGTGGTGAACGTCGTATGCACTATGATGGCACTAGCTTCATCGTGAGAAATGCGGGTCATAGCGCCGGTTTTGACGACAACAACCAATTAAAGGTTTACTAAGAGAAAAGTCTCGCGGATAACTCGACCTCTCGAGCTAATTTATCTGCAAAGGAGCATCGAAGCGATGAACGCACGAATGCGTTCTGGTGCAGCGTGATCAGTTAATTTCAAACGACAAAAGTTATGTACTACTTTTGTTGAGAATTTGAACGAAACTAAACTAGATTACAATTATATTGAATATTTTAATTGTGCTTATGCTCTTCTACATTTAGAGGATTACTCGAATCTCATTTTATTAGAGTTTAGTAATTTAATTGAATTATACCTTAACCATCCGATATGATGCGGCAAAACGTTCAATAAAAGATTCAACCGAGCATCTTATTAAATTAATACTTTATTATTGTAATTGCCATATTTTTATTATAATAAATAATGATATCTCAAGAACACATAAAAATTTATATTTATTTATACAACACAAATATATTTCCTGAGTGATGCACGCACGCACGCACGCACGCACGCACGCGCACAGTAATAAACTAATTATATTTTATAATTTCCTTTATCTATCATGCTTGGAAAAAAAAACGGAATTACTATATGATTTTATTAGGCCTATAAAATCAGTTTTAAATAGAAGTTTATCTTTGCAATTCCACAGTGCAGTTTTATTTATAAATTTAAACTAAGATTAAAAAAAGATTTGTAATGTTTCTTTTTTTATTTATATCTAAATTAATATTTATCCATACTTGAATCAATTATTGAATTACATACATACATACATACACACTCATACATACAGAATATTTTTCACATCTCATCTAGGGGATCTGTCTCTGACTCATCTTCAGATTCTAGTCCTTTCTCAAATGCTCGTCCTATCTTGGCCAAGATCTGATTCTTGCGAAAACGGACATTGCTGAAAAAATTATTATTGATGGTTTAATTCTATACGCATAACATACTTATTTAATTTCACATCATTATCAATGTGAGATTTATGTATAAATGTAAACATTTTGCACACTTTTGGAAATCATAACTATTTTTTATATCAGTTTGTTGTTGAGTATAAAATAAAATTTTTTCAAAAATATATTCTAGAAATTATTTACCGCTTATGATTTTTCTGGATTTCGCTCAACGCCGATGACGCTTTACTACAGCTGGCATTTGTCTCATTGGATTTGACAAATATTCTACTTTCTGACTGTATCGTGCGAATATCATCAATGATATTATCTGCTGTGCTAGCGTCATAAAATTGCAGACTAGTATCTTCTTCTGCATCATATAAAGCACGCTTTTTTTCTTCATAAATTTTGCTTAACTTGCTGATAGTTGACAAAAGTTTTCCTGGTGCTGCTAGTTCCTTGATTTCTGGCATTAAATTGACATCCAACTTAGGCTGTTCTAATTTTTTATAAAAGTGCCTCTCAATACCATACTATAAAAAAAAAAAAAAAAAAAAAAAACATTTGTATAAGAAAATATTTTTCATTATATAGATATCAACTCATCTTCTAGTAAAATTTATGATTCACTGTTATAATATTTATCACTAATTATTTTATTTATTACTATTATTTATTACATAATTATTATTAATATTTTATTCATTAATTCATAATTTAATATATAATAGTACATTTTACTAGCCTAATATTGCATTAAATAAAAGAATTATACATTTTTTTTAATTTTACATATTTCCAAGTTTTAAATAGAGGATTTTTAAAAAAAGACATAAAATTGTTTATAAATG
Organism: Pogonomyrmex barbatus; assembly: GCF_055798465.1. Classification (NCBI taxonomy): domain Eukaryota; kingdom Metazoa; phylum Arthropoda; class Insecta; order Hymenoptera; family Formicidae; genus Pogonomyrmex; species Pogonomyrmex barbatus. The sequence goes on along the minus strand of NW_028297127.1, from coordinate 242,621 downwards.
TAAAATCAATTAAAAATTAATCCATTAAAGTTAAACCTTGTATTTTCTATTTATTTTTAGCTAGATTAAATTAAATTTTATTTGACATTCTAATGAAAAAGATTATATTATCTCTCTCCTTTTTCTTGTCTATATCTTTTATTCTTCAAAACTTTGAAAAGCTTATAGTGACATTTATAATATCTATAATTGTATAAAAAAGTATTTTCAATCAGTATATAATATATACTTCTCTATCACTAATGCAATGAATAAATGCACGATCGACGATCAGTTTGCATAAAATGTAATTAGCGTCAAGATATTCTTCCTCTTTGATTTGATTATGCAATTCCATCAAACGATTCCAATCTGACAGAGTCATTCTAATCTTCAGTTGCCTTATTGGCATTTTATAATATATTCCATATGTAAGATATAAAGCTCCAATACGTTCCTTTAAACTGGATGCATTCACTAAAAATTGCTTTGTTATACAAAGAGCTTCTTCGCAAAACACAGTTAAAGCTGCTTCGGAAGGATGATAGCTGCAAGTTTTAAATATTAATTTTCTGACAAACTGAATCTGACTATCTTCTGACATATAATGGTATAATTTAAATCTTAGGCAGAAAGCTGGAGAGCTTATCAAGATTTCAAAGCAGACCATCTTTTTTTATTAAAGAATTAAATACACACGCAAAAACCAAGCCAAATTGCATATCCTTCCAGATCTCACAGAAATTTTGAAAGTGAGTATTATAAGATAATTCGAAACGTGTTATAAGCGCTTGACAATCTGTGCGGAAAGCTTCCATTAAACGTTTCTCTGTTAACAGAAGACAAATATTAATAATGTAATGTTATTATATATAATTACCATTCATGAGTTTTCAAAGAAATTTTTATTGCTTTACATTTTATTATACACATGTTTCATATGTAATATATATCTTTTTTATATTTATTCAATATTTCAAAATTGATAGGAAGTGATTATTCTCAACTCGATTTATTATATTCTTTTCAATAAAACAAACATTGCTTACGCTGCGAAAGGTATTGATGCTGCATGATTCTGTATTTCTGTTCTGCAAACAAGAGTTTTATTCTAGATAGAAAAAAAATTAATGTTTATTTTAACTCGCTTATTTTGGATTTCGATAAAAATATACTAATCGATGTGTTTTTGCATAAAAACAAAGATTTGAGTAAAAAAATGCGTCGCTTTGTTTTGCGAAGCAAGACATAAAGCATTAATATTAACTTTCCAGATTAAGGGTTAGGGTTGGTTTAGTGTCAATCCACAATAGGTGATTTAAGCTTTAAGAATTACGGCTTAAAGATTAAATATCTATGTCTCGGTCCATAATGATGTCGATCCACAAATGGACCGTAGCCTATGATTCGTCAATTTTTTACGATTACGACATAAAGCCAGCGGCACACGATGCTTTTTTTCCTGCTGATTTGCTAGCTGGATTTGCGTGCTTGTTGAGCTCTTGTCTCTGATTGGTATATTCTTTTGGATCTAAAAAAATATACCAATCGAAGACAAGAATTCAACAAGCACGCGAATCCAGCTAGCAAATTAGCAAGAAAAAAAAGCATCGTGTGCCGCTAGTTTAAGTTAACAGATTACGGCCTTCATAAATCAACTCTAAGGTCTGTTCTACAATGCGTCATGTGTCGGTGTTGCAAGCCGCAAGCCACAAGAATTGACCAGTCATAGTCGGGTGTGGAGAGAATACTTGATTGTGATTGGCCCATTCTTACGGTTCACGACACCGACATGACGCATTGTAGAACAGGCTTCAAATATTTTCCCCATATTCGTCTGTGATTGATCAATTTTTATGGCTTGCGGCTTGCGACACTGACATGCGGATTGTAAATCGGCAGTAAAGATTTGTGGATCGAAGCGGGATTAAAATAAGCGTAATTTATCGCGTTTCCATCGACTCAAATCTAGTTTCTACGTCATATTAGGAGCGAATTAAGACATCGGTGGAAACTAGACCAATGATCCTCGGGCGGGAGTATCTTGCCGCGCGCTTGTATTGCCGGTGAGCTGGACTAATACGGTGATTTTTAATAAATAACATTTCGAGTATTATTGCGAATATCACAAAATGATATGGGACTTTTATGTTCATCTCGGTCCCATCAATTTTTTTTACAAGCGGTGGCAGAAGTCGCGAAACACCATGTATAAATCCCAATCCATAAGGATAATGCTTGGACCCACAACGGCGTTAGAAAGTGTAATAGTGTATATCTATATTTAATATATCTACATATAAAATACAATTGTGCACATGTGATCTCTTGCGGAAAACCTTACGCTTTAACGCGTCCAAGTTATTTCTAGCGGCAAGTGGATCGCACTCATCTATATGCATCGTAGACGATGTCTTATTGGTTGAATTCGCGGGCCAATAGACGTACGGACTAAGTGAAAGCGCGCAACGGTGCCGCAACGCCACAAGCACGCTCAATAAACGGCGCTAGTGTCTGTCAAATGTCACAGTCGTTCCCGTCGGCCGACAGTGTTGCGAGACTTGAATCGGTGATTTAATTAGGAATAACGTACTTCTCTTTTTTTTAGTAAATTGTGAAACTTTAAGCAATAATGACCGACAAGAAAGGTAACTATATGCCGCTCGTTACCATTTAATTGCGTGTAACGTATACTGACAGAGGAAGGGAAATATACACGCATCTACACGGGCTATATATATATATATACATATATATATATATATGTATATATATATATATATAAGACGCGCGTCACATATATGTATACGTCGATACGTACACAGGCACGCGTGCTCACCTACAAAAACACACACACACATACACACACCACACACATATGTATAGCTACATACATCCAACATACATACGTACACATACACATACACATACACACACAGAGCACACACGCACGCGCGCGCGCGCACATACACACATATATATGTATGTGAGATAAGCCGTACTTCATCATTTGTCACTCGATGCGACGATTGGTCATCATTTGAAGCGACGTCGTCATCGACGCGACTCCTGGTGCAGACGGTCTATAACGCGGTATGGCGTTACCTGCCCTTCGCGCGTTGAGCGGGCAGACACACCGGTACGGACCGCTTGAATACTTGGCCCGGGTTGACAGGACAAATCAATACCGCGCATCGCGTTGGGAATACAAAATGGCCTCCGGAGAATTGTTCGTTCTCTTATTGAAAAGGAGCAATGAAAGAAAAAGTTTTCTCGTATTTATGCCGCGAGCTGCCCAAATCTTTTTCATAAACTTTTCAATTTTTATGTTCTCTAAGTCTTATAGATTTTAATCAGGACTCTTCAAATTGCTATTAATGCTACTAAAATTTTCATGTTTTCAAATCTCTGAATTCTTATGTCCCAAGTTTTAATTTCTTTCTAGTTTATAAGTTATACTTGCAGCTATCCTTGAAATTCCCATATGAGCTTAAAATTTTTAATCTACTTTGTAAAGCAGATTTTTGTCGCAGTTTTTCACAACTAATTCCTTTGAACTCTCAAATTCTTGGGATTCCTATTCTTTATTGTTATTAAATTCTCATTTTTCTCTTTTTCGGCATTTATATCCTTATTATATATCCTTTAGACATTTTCCGTTTTTTTATTTCCTTTATTGATTCACATTTTATTTTCAAATTCTTGTATTAAACTTGAATTTCTCTTAACTTTTTGAATTCAGAGCTGTTTATTATAAAATATTTTAATTTTTGATGATAAGATATTATGTATTAAAATGACACCTCAGCCACCTTAGAAACATAGATTATTGAATTGATAGATTATTTTATTTTTTCTTAATATTGTATTTGATAATATGAAATCTTGATTTAAAAAAATACGTATATTTATTTTTCATATAGTAATGAGATCATTGCCAAATTGTTATATGGTTAGTCAAGCTCTTGCACGGAACACTTTTTTTAAATAACATACACGTGTGTGTATATGATGTGTGTTATGTATCAAGAATTAAAACATGATTTTGAACTGTGCTATATAAAGATTCCAAGGATACAAACTTATTCTTTTTATTTCGTGTTTGAATCTTTGATAAACCTGGAATTCCGGAGGTCATCTCTTTGTATTACTCAGTTGTGTTCTTACAGATGTAGGGGCTAGTTACAGAAAGTGAGAATGCGCAAACGCCGTGTATAAGGTGCATGATTTAAAGGACCCGTAGAACTTAAGAGTCAGAATTTGACAAAAACAGTTTCGTTATCGATAACGATCGAACAAACATTGGAGTCAAGGCGATTGTGCGTCTATTCATTTGCTCAAGTCATTCCAGGTATTGGAAGGAATACATTTTTGTTTCTTCCGCACGGAACGCGATCTGAGATACCTGGAAAAGCTTCGGCAGAGATTTATCCTTGTCATGTAAGAACGATAAAACCTTGACGGTTGACGGCGACATTTCATTACCGAGTCTTTCCCTAAGCAGGTGCTGCGCTTCTATAATAGAACGCAGTATTATAAGGATATACGTAAAGTTTAGCCTGTAAGTGGAGGGCTGATATGCCCTCTTTGTCATAATAATTGTTGGTAATGTGAAGATAACGTTATGTACTGCTGCGAGTCTGCTACCGTTTATACTTATGGCAATGTAGCAGCTGAGCGAAGGGATAGTGCCTACAGTTTGGCTGTCAATATGTTTGCAGCGGACCATTACAAAGACGATTTGATCCCAGTCAGTAGGTGGAGCTCCGGAGACCGTCGCAGCCTAAGCCACGTATCTAACCTCACCTTACTCTATATATTACCTTAACTCACTACGTGTTTATATACCAACATATATTATGTATACACACACATAAATATATATATTATATATAAATATGTATATCACCTGTTATGTTAAGACTAATGTAAGGACAATTGATTGCTTCTAGCTGATCGCGTACTTTTTTTTTTTTTTTTACATTGTGCAGCAAAAATGAGACATTGTCATAAGGATTAAATGATTCGGTATATTTTGTTTTAAATGCATCTGTGAGGAAGTTATTACATTTTCTCCGCATCTGGAATTTTTTTTTTTTTTTCTTTTCTTTTTCTTTTTTATTAGAAAATAATGGATGATTCTTCTATCTTTAGAAGCAATCGCTAGTCTTCTGTTAGACTCAACATACATAAAGATATAGAATGCACCAAGCGTCTCTTGATTTAAAGCAGAAAACGCCCCACGTTTAAATCGCGAATTACGTGACTTTCGACACAGCCATGTTATGCTCTGAAGGTTTGAAGGTTTTCAGAGATTTGTATTTTCAAATCCAGATTTTCCAGGTTTTCTAATAATCAGTCATGATCTAGCGTCTTATCTCTTCCAATTTTCCATTCTAAGAAGTGGATATACGACTTGTGCTAGAGAGGCGCTAAAAATTTGATGAAAAAGAGCGCGCGCATGGGATTCGAATCTGTTTGAATTTTCGTGGCTGTGGGCGTCACGTGACGCCGCGTTCACGCCATTCGACTGGGCGCTTTTGGAAATCAGAGGCGCGGGTCGCTATATATCCAAATCAATATGATCGTAAGATATTGATATGGGTGTACCAATATATTATACTGGAATTTCGTGATATTGGCTGATTGCTTTATTCACTATTCTTTTAGGCTCTTACTTTTCCTTTTTTTCTTTATTATTCTTCTACGCCTGACATGCTCGCGCACGTATGCACATTCATAGTACAATTGCGATCATCATATCTTTTGATGTCAATCGTAATATAATCTATTGTAACGGAATAATTTATCAATATCATTGCGTTCTATTGAATTTCATTGCATTGCAGTCCATTGCATTGCAATCCATTGGATTTTAATTGAGATAAAATGTGTTGAAAATCTTTTTCACAAATTTCCAATAATTTACCAGTTACCAGTTGATAAACCTTTTTCATACATAAAATCTAATCTTGCTATATTATCAATTCTAATCTCTTGTTAATTACTTACCATTTTCCAAATTATCCAAATCCATAATTTCTAAAAGGCAAAAATTTCTTGCGCGCGCGTGCACGGCGGGTTTTGGGTCTTGCGGGTGTACACGAATGCTGTATCTAAGCTCGGCGTATACTTTTGACGATATTTTTATCTTTTTAGGAAGTTGCTAGCTCACTTTTAACAAATAGTGCATGTACTGCTTTGAGCTGCGCCACAAATTTCCCGAGTGTCACCATAATATAAAACCTCGACAATATAAAGCTCTCGACTCGGAAGAATTAATTTGAAGAAGATTCGTAACAGAAAGAAAATAAAATTATTGACTGAGGAAATTCGTGGTAGCGTGGCTGCATGTCGTAGATACGTGATATCAGATATAGATATCTTGATTTTTTTCTTGATTGTAACGTAATCTTAGATCGATTCTTTAGTAGCTTGAGAGTAGTTTTGACTTGGACATTATAGCGAGAGAAGCGGTGAATCACGAAACGTAATTTCACGTCCACCGTTACGTTGCAAGCTCGCGGCTTTTACGTGGCTGACTTCACACACAACAGTGACAAAAAGAAGAAGAAAAAAAAAGATAAAGCATCCGTGAACGGTGAGAAAATTCAAAGTGAAATTGCGTTCCACCTTTAGCATTTCCCAGTAGGCTTCCGTACAAGTATGAGTTTCGATCTTGCTACGACTTGTTATCTTATATTGCTCGCATGTTAAAAAGAAAAAAAATTTCTCTTCGATGATAGAAAAGGCGCGATCGTCCATTCTCTGAGGGGAAAAAAAAAAGGAGAAAAAGGAGAAGAGAAGGATGATTGTGTCCTTTGCTGTCGTTGTTTCTATAATCGTGCATGTTTTTTTTTTTTTTTTTTTTTTTCTTTCGATATGCTGTTTTAATCGGTTCTCACGATTTCGCTTTGGACATTGTTACCTCATCCACGTTCGATTCCTCCTCGGGATGCGACTGACATTTTGTCAGCAAAGGCGGAGGATCGAGCGGGTTGATGTCATCATTTTTGAATTGTCATATTGTGTGATCACCGTAGTTTTGTAGATATTTCTTAGTGCATCGCTCCGGAAGACTCGTTCGCGTTTCGAACGGTACAAAAGTTTCTTCGCATCCATCGTGAAAAGTCATATTGTATTTTATTTATTATACATTACATTTGTAATATTATCTTAGTATATTTTATATTTTTTATCAGGAGAACTCCACCAATCGATTGCGGCGTATTCTTCCGGTGTCGTGATCTGCATGCGCATGATTGACAGGATTTGTAATTGTGTACATTGTTAATAGTGAGCTTAAACGAAATAGCATTCGTTGATACGCAGATCGATACTGGATGAGAGTATCCTCTCGTCGACGATTTGGGGATTATCAGGAGAAAAAGGACGGATTTTGGAAAACATGAAGGTTTATCTCTAATCGTCCGTTGCATTTGTTTCTTACATAATTCTAAAGAGGTATTCTTACTTTTGAGTTTCCTTCTGACAATTTTTATCGTTTAAATGAAGATTTTAAAGTAAGAGATAAAGTATCTTTCTCTTTTCTTTTATTGTACATTATTGGATTTGCAGATACTCGGTATCATAGATTCCTAATTTTTAATTTAATTTCGGTTTCACAAAATGCACATCCACGTTTCCGTCACACTTCCGGTAATCTTGCTCGTCTTGTGGATACATCTTACTATCTTGTCGTTCACGGAAGCATTTCGATAAATTGTCTGACAAAATAAATCTTTAATTTCGTTTGTTACTGTTTAATATGGGTCAGTGAAACAGACAAACAGAAAAAACAGAAATGAGAAAGAATAGAGCAAATTTAACTCTGAATAGTGTCGAACTGCTTATTGAGACCAATCGAAGAAGTGAAAGAGAAAGAAAGCGTGCATGCGTGCGTGGGTGCACGCGTGTGCGCGCGCGTGTATGTGTGCATTCGTGTATGCGTGCATGTGTATACATGTGCGTGTGTATGTGACAGAATGAGAGAGAGAGAGAGAGAGAGAGAGAGAGAGAGAGAGAGAGAGAGAAGTAAAGAGAAAGAAAGAAAAAAGCGATAGATATTTTTACCAATTAAGCCGTACTAGCATTAATATTATAATCGGTTGTGATTGATTCGATTGTTTGCACCGTGACACATAGACACTTGTTATTTCTCAGAGGTTGCGTGAATGTGCGGATGGATCAGTACCCAGAACGTGTAGCACAAATTCTTAAGTAAATCGATCGTGCAAGATAATCCATTTTAATATTTTTAACAGTTCGATTGATGCAATCGACAAAATAAAAGAAAATCAAGAATTAATACAATGATTTCACATTTTTCAATCTCAGCGATTTATAATTTTAATTTGAAAATACGAGCACTAAAAATTATCAGGAAGTAATAGTTCGTCAAAGTTCTAGTTATTCTTATCGGATTTATTTTTTTTTTTTAATTCTTGTGGATTTTTGAATTTTCGTTCTTTTTGGATTTTTCTGTTCTCAAATTTTACAGGTTTTTTTGATAACTGCTCTTTTCAATTCTTCGTATTTATGGAATCTTGAAAATTTTGCTTTCTTTCTCGTAGATTATATATACTAGCGTTTACAAAGAGATATTGAAAGTAAAATAAGTAAAATACTGCATTTGTGCTATCAAATGTTCATGAGATCACCGCGTGATAAGCTGCGCTGGATTGCTGGTCTCCGCTAATTCGAACAGCCTTTGGTTATATCATAAACAATTTGGTATGGGCTGATATTTATGTTAGAGTACGATATGTCTATGCAGCACCAGCGCAATCGCGCGCACGACGTCCGGAGGACAGAAAATCCTCGTTTTTTTGACTATCTGTATTTCTTTCGCAAAACTCGATAGCTTCATAATTTAAGAAATTTTATAAATATCTGTTTAAGATAATTTCATGTTGAAAATACATTTTTCAACAATTTTAATGAATATTTTTCGAGAATTCTTAACAAAAGATGCTCAAAGAAACGAAATTATTGAATTTAATCTATTTTCTTTCTTAAGGAAAATAGAAATTTTTTAACTTTTGTGTGTGTGTGTGTGTGTGTGTGTGTGTGTGTGTGTGTGTGTGTGTGTGCGTGCGTGCGCGCGCGTCGTGTGTGTGTGCGTGCGTGCGTGCGTGCGTGCATGCGCGCGTACACACACACACACACACACACACACACACACACACACACACACACACACACACACACACTTTAGTCATATATCTAAATTACATATTTTTCTCTCCCCAAGACGTCGTTTCTCTCAACGTCATGTTGTAAAGACACGAAAGCAATTTCGGAAGGATAATTGACCTCCCGATGGCGGCAGTGCGTGGCGCATGGCGCGGTTTAGATAATTAAAAGGATTAGAGAAAGAAATAGGCGGCCGAACGTCTCGCGGCATCGCGACACGGCCGGTCGCCAACGTTACTTATTTACACGATTCCGAGGAACTTTTAATCATGTTTAACCTTTATCTCTGGATATTTGCAGAAATTTGTGGTTTGCTGAGTCTTGTCACGACTTTTTGAATGTGTGGAGCCCGATATGCATATATAGTTTAGCGCTATATATGCATATCTAAATATTATATATATATATATATATATATACATAATCATCGTACCACTATACTCATATGTATAAATTACACATTCACCGCCCGAAAAGAGAAAGAGAAAGAAAGGAATGTATAGGCTTTTCTTCTCGGCTCGACTTGTGAAGTCCTCGTCGACGAAGACGATGACAATGACGAGGACGATGACACAATGATAATGATGATGATGTTAAGACTGCCGTTTTCATATCGCGAGTCCTTTGATTACTTGGGCTTGTTTTAACATCACTTTTTGGAGCAACCGTTATCCTTCTTATCTTCTGGCTTTATTTTAGCTCTGTTTTGTCGTTTTTCTGTTTTTTGAACGCGGCCGAGCCTTGGGATTTGTCGATTTGCATTTAGATTAATCTTTAACCCGTTGTGTCCAAAAATTACATTTTCTTTCGAATATTTCTGCAAATTTTTAAATCCAATGTAAACATAAAGATATAGTTGAAAATGGTGAATATAACGGGTTAATCGATGACTGATAAAATTAAATAAACGAATGGATTGTTAATGTTTTGGATAATTGCAGGACACAATCGTGAACAGATATTTTCAGGAATGCTAAAGAGCAGTGTGAAACATGTTATTAAGAATTCAACTCCCAATCCTACAAAGACGTGGAATGATCACATTCCAAGTTTGTGAGTTTTCAGGTTTTTCTCGTATCTACGTAATATGTAATATGGCTTCCAAATTATTTAAGAGTTAATCAAAATTGTTAAGCGCCTCAAATAGTAAAACTTTCAGCAATGAAATTTGAAATATTAAATTCTTTTCCGAGTATATAAAATCATTACAAATTTTGTACACATGAATATAAAATACTTTAAGTTGCATGATGTTTTAATTCGATAACATCTACATGTTCTAACATTTTTATAAATTAAAAAAGGCGTTTGTCAGTGCACGAGATTCCAAAGTATTAACGATTTATCTTGAAGATTTCATAGAATTGTGCAGATGATTGTTGATGCTTTATATTTACGCGAATCCTTCAGGCTCGACCTCTTAGACGAATGTATTTGGCTTCTACCTTGATTGCGTAACGCTATTTGCTTTGAGATCGGTTTCGTATTAAATCTTAGTTCTAGAAGTAAAGGTTGCTCAATAACGAATGTCATTGTTCGAGAATAACCGTCGGTAAACATGCAGAATTTAAATTTTGAATAACAAAATTCAGAAATGAATGCATTCAAATTTATTAAAATTTCAGCAATAAAATGTAAATGTATAAATTTATTCAATTTGGGAAGATTTATCAGTGTCTCAAATTATTCTCGAGCACGATTCGTTTTAACTCCTTAATCGTGGATCCATTTGTGTGGATTGATCTATTAGCGATCTTATGGATCCTCGAATGGGTATGGTCCAAGGTGATCAACTTCTCGAAAAGAAAGAAAAATTCGAAAAATTCGAATTTTTCTTCGAAAAATTTACTATATAATTCGTTTAAATTTATATTGTTCTAATGAGATTTTAGTTGATAAAGACTCTCGCATTTTTCTTTAACTCTATTTATCAATATTATTTATGACAATATAGTATGTATCAGTTGTACTGTAGACATATTAAATTTTTAATTTTTTTTTTTTTTTTAGATTAAACTTCAATCCTTTTAATATTTTCTTTTATTTACATCTATAGGAAAGGATGTTCATATCTCATTGAGAAACAAATTTCTAAATACATGCCGGAATTATTGGGAAAAATGTTAATTATGTCGTTGATAAGTAATTTTAAGGTAAATAAACGTAATAAACGTAAAGACCAAGTCGATGCCTTTTGGGATCAGAGGAGTGGTTGGTCACCTTGTAAATGTTTTTATCAAGAAGCCCGTCTGCGCCCCGGCAGTTTACGCCAGGCTGAATAAAGCTCAAAGAAGGCACCGGGAGTGACAGGCGGGCGCAATATCTTCGGTTATTTCTTTTCACCATTATTTAGTGACTAACATTGTTTGAGCTTTGAATAGTATCTTGATCAAAACGGTGTATGTCATGTGTAAGATATACTTGGGTGTGGGAGTACCACTCTGAGGATCGGCGGCGCGTTGGATGATCTCTCTCTCTGATGTGGCAGAAGGCCTATCTTTCGGATTATCTTCAAGCTTACTCTTAGAGGACAAGAATTATCTCGATATTATTAATTGTTAAACAATCATCTTGAAATTAATGAAATCGAAAATTATTTTGGAGCTACTAGATCGATTGGAAATGGGATTTTCAAGTAATCGTTTCGAAATAAGCTTTTTAAAAATTGGGGAACGATTCTCAAAATTGTCACATTAGTTATTTTAATTAATCTAAATTATTAAATTGACTTTAATTGAGCGATCCTATCTTGAACCATTGGTATCTTGATCGAATTATCTTGATCGAGAAATATCAAAAAAGAGAATGCAAATGAAAGTTGAACTTGATATTCGGTGAGATCACTTCGAGTAGTTGCTGCAGATAGTTGAAGAAATAAATTGAGGATTAAAATAATAATTAAAAATTATAATCGAAGATTTGTTCGATTTCGACTCGCTTCGAATCAAGTCACTTCAAACTGAATTATTCGTCGTTAATTTCAAGATGATAAAATTAATCGATTCTGTTATCGCAGAAAGTAAGGAAGAGACGATTCAATCGCGTCCCCGATCTCGACGACGTGCTCTACGCGTGCTCGACGCGGACGGGGTTTTACGATCTGCTAAGATCACGCGTGGATTCAATCTTTTCGGTACCGCGTCGGGACGCGGACGGGGTGCGCCGGCACTCAACCTTTCTGGCAGTGTGGTACAACGTACCATGTTGGCTTAGATCGAACACACACCCACACACATATACACACACACACACACACACACACACACACACACCATACACCACATATATATATATACACACATACGCCATTCGCTACCTGTGAATTCAGGTGGAGCTGCATTTCGCATTGCCTTATGTTACAGCGTATCCGGTGGCGCCGCATCCACCAACTGGTTTTGTCCCCGCGCCGACGCAACCCCCGACCTACGGTGGTAAGATAAGCTTTTCCTTTAATAATCCCGCAAAAAGTTGGGAACGCGAAAACACGCGCATTCGTTGACTGCGCTGTTTGAATATTTATTTCTTTGTCTTTGTCTTTGTATTATTATATAATAATATTATTATATAATAATATTATATTTGACTGTCAAAAATAAAAGAAAAATTTTTTTTTATTCTGTGTGTTGTATAAAAATAAAGCTGAAACAATTGCTAAGGATAGAAAATTGATGATCGAGAGATTTAGCTGTATCCAGTTTTTCTTTTGTTATTTATTTAAAGTTGAAACAGTGTGTACGTTTTATATTAGATGATTCTAATAATATTTATATTTATTAATATCAATAGTTGCAGGCGCCGCCCCCTATGGAGTATTTCCTAATCAGCCTCAGTTGTACGCAACGCAAGGCCCACCACCGCCGACATATGATCAGACTCTTACACATCCTATGGTGAGTCATTCAGATACATTTTGTTCAATCAACGATTCAAAGGACACAAAATGTAAATTTCATTTAATAAATATCATTTAATAAATTCTCATTTAGATGTATCAACCAATGTACGGGCAAGGATATCCCTTGCAATATTACCCACCAGGATATCCCTTGCAATATTATCCACCATTAGCTGCAACAACGGCATATTATCCTGCTATGCAACCTGCTCCTGTAAGACCTACTATTATGGTACCCGTAAGTATTGATAAATATTTCTTTAAAAAAATATTCCTTTAAAAAATTTCATTTTTAAATTTCATTTTTTTAAAACGTAACAGTTGTGAATACATATGCACACAACAATTTTGTGTGCACACGAATTATGTTGATTATGTTGATCTCAGTGTAATAATATTGAGATCTGATATGGCAATTTGCTTAATTAGCGACATAATTGAATTTTGAATTTTATCTCCCGATTCCTACTTAGTAGCAGTTCTTTCAACATTATTTTTATTTTTGATAACATTATGGCAAGAACATAATTACTTTTTGGTCGGTGTACGATCAACATAAATAATTTAAATTACATTTGTATCGAATAATTAACAATTAACAACAGTTAACAAATTTCATATTTGAAAATCACTGCCATTATCAACATGGTTGGAAGTTAATTTAATTACAAGTTGAAATATTTGTAAATATTTGTTTACAATTAAGATTGAACAGTAATAAATTAATTTAATAAAATTAAAAAGATAAGTTTCAACATAACTTGGTTAATTCGAAATGAATTAACTTTTAACATCAACTATTTTCATCAACTATTTAACATCAATTATTTTCTAATATTAATTTTTTAACATAATTTTTGTTCAAGTATAAATTTATTACCTTTGTATTATCATTTTGTTTTTTATTGTTTTATTTTTTATAATTTAAAGTAATTTAATTTTAAAAAGTGACAGCATACTAATTTAATATAAATCAATGCAAGATTTGTAATTACGACTTGAAATTGATTGATTAATGTATCGATGTTATGCCTATTGCTTTTGCCGCTTCTTAATTTCTAGCTATTTTCGCAGCTTTTTCGCAGTGTATACTTGATTTCAGGAACTTGGCATTCTTATAATTGCACGTATATGCACGCACGCACGCACGCATGCACACGAAAGCGTGTACGCTACAAAAGATAATACGTATAGTAATATATCTCCGGCAATATATCTCCTTCCCATCTTTCCCTCCTTCCTTTCCATCCTCTCTCTCTCTCTCTCTCCTCCTCTCCCCTCATTCTCTCCTTCACTACATCTCTCTCTCTCTCTCTCTCTCTCTCTCCTCTCTTCTCTTTCTTTTTCTTCCTCTCCCTCTCCCTCTCCCTTTTCTATTTCTCTTTCTTTTTCTCTTCTCTCTTTTCCTTTCTCTCCTTCTCTTCCTCCCATCCTTCCTCTTCTCCTTTTCCTTCTATCCTTCTCCCTTCCCTCTCCTTTCCCTTCCCCCTTTCATGCCTCGTTCCTCCATCTTTCTCCATTTCCACCTTTTTCTCCGCTTCCCTCGCACTTCCCCCCCTCTTTATTTTTCTCTTCCTCTTTTCTGTTTCAATTAAAAAGTTTTATGATCAATTTCTAAAAGAAGCATGTAAATCGATATTCGAATATATCGAAGTTATTATTGTCATTTTTCCACGATGCCGAAGGTAATTTATGCTGGACTGTTCGATCTTTGCCGACATAATACGTAGCATAACTTGCAATGCGTGCTCTCGGCACGTTTGGCTATCGGAGTATATTCTTTTATTTACCGAGATAACGAAATTATATGAATCCCTAAATTCGTTTGAAAAAAGTATCGAAGTTTACCAGATATAGATCTTTTTTCTTATTTTAATGACTAATGTTCATGTTTATTTTACAGAACGGTTTCGACGGTACGCGGTTCGATGGCATCTCGCAGCCCGTATTGCCACCGCCGCCACCCGGAGTGGCTGCGAATGCTGCACAGCTGGCCGCGATGGCCGGCCACAGTGTAGCCCTTTCGCAAAAGAAGGGCTCGTTCCTGGGAGGAGGAACGGAGGGCGGTTATACCTTTTGGTAAACCACCTTTCATAATACATCTACTACACACGCGGAAAATACATACACATACACACCACATTAACTGTCGAAAGCGCTGTGTGTTGAGATGATGAGATTATGTAGGTAAATTTCCGTTAGAGCTCTGCTTTTCTCATCTCTGCCGGAAAGCAGCTGCATTAATATCTATTAGTGTATCGTGTGCGCGGAGTGATCACCTACATACATGCAATAGATATACAATACATACATACATACATACATACATACATACATACATACATACATACATACATACATACATACATACATATATACGTACACACATACACGAAATATACATTTTGACATGATGATACTAAGATAGCAACCGAGAGTTTCCATGCGATTCATGTACGGCGATATTTACGATCGATAAAAGCGATCCAATGATCTCAAGGACATTGTCGCCGCTTGGTGATCGATCTGCGCATCTCATGTACTGTTGAACTGCAGAGAATCGTCCCGGACATGTCGAAACTCGGACATGACGACGCTCATCGAACATCCTCGAAAGCTAATTCCTCGAAAACTCATCGTTCTGTGGAAAAGTCAGTATTGAGCGTTACGCGAGTTTTGAAGAAACTCATATATTCACATATTTGAAAACTTCGTGAAAGCCTGAGATTCGAAATACTGATAATTTGTGATTATTGAAAACTTGACAAAATTCGCTATCGGATCACGAATCCGAAAATTCCAAATTTCTACGATCAGACTTTCCGAAAATTCAAAAAGTTTTAAAAAGCAAAATCGCAATTTGTTAATTATGAGCTAGAAAAGTGTAAGTTTCTTTGTGATTTTAAAAATCAAAGGACTCAATATTTCCAAAGGATTGAGAATCTCAGTGTTTTGAAATATCTTTTTTTTCTTTTTTTTTGGGGGGGGGGGGGGAATTTGGCCTTTCTACAATTGATGAAGGAAACTCAAATTGCCAAATTGCCAAATGATGTAAGACTTTAAAATAAATATAAATTCTAATTAACCCTCGGAAGACGAATGGTTTTCGACGGACGCGGGAGACGAATGCAGGATCATTTTGACTCATAATAGAATTTATATTTCAAACTAGTTTTGGAAAGGAATTATATATAAAAACACATTTTGAACATATATTTTCTTTTTAATGTTCTAATACATGAAATAATGAATATTTTTTGTATGATTCTTACAAATTTATTACAATTTTCATCTTGTACTGTATTTCATATCATTACCGACGCAAATACAACATCGTGATCGTTTTCGCGAAAGTCCTCCGAACGCCATCATTAACCGTTTCCGAGTTATTTTATCGCTCACGGATCAAAATAACCCTGCATTTGTCATACGAGAATTAAAAGAAATAAAATAGTGACTTATTTATGATCTCGACTTTCCCAGAATTCAAGGTCTTCAGGATCTAGCTTTAGTGGCTTATATTAGTTAAGATTCTACACACAACAGAAATTTGAAAATTTTAGTTAAATTTTTTTAAACTTAATTACCGATCGAGCATTTCCGATGAGGTAAAATTTTAAGGATCTTTAATCATATAAATATACAAATTGCAGAGGACCCATATGTCTTTGATGATAATTCATGAATTTAGAGGTCCGATTACGATATGAAAAGATCCGAAGGCTCGAAGCAGTTAATATGCATTGATCGCGAATAGTTATTGCAAGAATGTTATTTTATGAAGGACAAATTAGTTAAATCAACGAAAGACGGACTGATATTACCGACAGAAAAAAAAAACGATACTATCGTTGCGCTCATCAAAGCAGAAAGAAGAAAAGGATCGAGGATAAGGAAAGACTAAGAGTCCAATGTCGATTATAGGAAGTCACGAGACTGCGTTGATATTTATATTTAAATTATTGTTATTTAAACAATTTATTTGCAGAGCCTCCTTAGAGACAGAATCATCGGCGTGACGTATTTCAACGATTTATTTTATATCTCAAAAGAGAATAAGAAAGGGAATGAGAGAGAGAGAGAGAGTGTGTGTGTGTGTTTGTGGGTGTGTGTGGAATGAATTTTATATCACAGAAAAGCGTGCAATAAGCGTAAATCTATTGTAACAATAAAAACCGATATTGAAACTGTGAACTTGTTATCACATTCAACAAGTGAAAAAACGAGTGAAATAGAGAGAAAGAGAGAGAACATGTGTATGTAAGTAAAAGAAAAAATGAGTGAGAGAGGAAAAAAACAAGAGAAAACAATGAGTTGAGACAAAAATGTACCATTGCGCGATGATCAATTGTACCAGTTAATAAATGCTATGATCATGCAATTCGTTAATTGAAATTTGTTCTCTGGTGAGTGATTACTTTATGCATGTAAAAAGAAATATAAAAAAATTGATTTTAAATATTTTAATATTTTAATTAATTTAAAGGTTCCTGACTAATCGCGGCGGCCATAGTGGAATCGTTACGTCATAAGCGAGAAACGACACAGTGAAATTTATTGCACGTAACTTGCAATAGATTTGACTATAAAATAATACTTGAGATGGTTTTAAGATACTTGTGAAAATGGACGGATCCCCTTTCTCCTTCTGATAGTCAATAAATAACTGTAAAAGAAATGTAAAATAGAGCCTACTCAGACAGAAAAATGCATAGTTTGACAGCTGTTGGAAAAAATGCTTTTACATACAAAATTCAAAATTTTAGGTGCTGTCTATTTTTATAAATTTAGTAAGTACGAAACAAGTGAAATCTGCACTATTAAGCACATAATAACGAAATAACGAGCAATAAAAAGTTTGTCAGCACGTTATTTTTCACATTTATTAGTTCATCCTTTTGTCATAGTAAGAAGCTGTAATAAAATTCCTGCGGCTCACTCTTAGTTCCGTGCATTTTCACAAGTGTCTTAAAGAAATTTCAAATGTTTTACCCAATTATCTCTTTATTTGCAAATGCCACGTAAGAAATTTCGATATATCTTTTTCCGCTTGAGATTCAATATAATTGCGATAACTAGTCAGTCAGTAGTACAATTAGTCTTACAGTTTAGACATTACTAATTAAAGCAGCATGATAAATATTTTTTAGAAATTATTTAATTTCCAGCAACAAAAGATTAAAAGTTTATTTTATACTATACAGGGTACTATACATCAGGCTTACTCTGTACAAAATATAGAATATTTTTAAATTTAAAAAAGTTATTAAATTTCTCATAAATGCAATTTGTTTTATAATTTGATAAGTCTCTTATTAAAATTTTCCTTTTGTTATGTAGTCAATTGCGTGATACCAACAATTTTGGGTATTTGATCCTGAGCCAATTCCAGTTTTAAGAATGCATCCAAATTCTGAATCTTATGTTGCGCCTTACGTAAACTCTGAAGAATTTGAATTTGAAAAAGATATCATTCTTAACTAATTGTAAGATATTATTCTTAACTAACTGTAAATATATTCAACTTACCAATCGTAATTCATTGTTTATTTCAAAATTTAACTTGGCAAGTTTTTTCTTCTGCAAAAATTCTTGTACAGTGAATCCAAGAAATTCTTCTAGAATCTAAAATAATTTTAATATCTCGTTTATAAAATATCAATGAAATCAGTAAAAAATTTGATATTTTTGTCTCTTGTGACCAGAATTATCAGAAAACAAAACATAAACAAGATTTCTTTCTTTCGATGTTATAATGACTAAAGACTAAGAACTTTTAGAAATCTTTCTATTACATACCTCAGTATCGAAACAGACTTCTACACTAGACGTGTGATCCGTAATTAGTGCTGTTACTGACCAACATTTACCCTGTTTTGTTAGTGCTGAATGGCTTTTCACTTGACCTCTCACTGTTTTATATACCTTTCCAATAATAGGTTCACGTAATACATCACTCAAATCATAGATTTTGGGAATTGGTGAAGGCGCGAAAGTGTTAGAAATAATTTCAGTCTTTGGTATTTGTTGTACTGTCCTTGACGTGCACTCGTTCAACTAAAATATTAAATTAAATAAGAGAATGAAAAAAATATATATAAAAATGAAATAATTTCGAAAATAATTTTAATTAAAAAAAAATATATATATATATAAAAATGCCATTCGCAAGGAAAATATTATAAATGTTACACAACTATTTATATCATTAATTATTACCATTAGTTTTTCGCTTTGTGTCACTTGTATGGGAGTATGTTTCTCTTTTATTAGAGCATTACGATCTATTTGAGGTATTAATGGCAAAAATTCATTCTTACTTTTTGAAGGATTTTCATTTTGTTGACTGAAATATAACATGGATAAATAAATAATACGATAATAAATTTGAAATATGAAACAAAAATACAAAGATAGGGAACCTTCGTAATTTCTTTTTAATGTTGCAATCATTAAAGTGAAAATCATCATCAGGGAATTCTGAGCTTTTTTTCTTAATAGAATCTGCAGAAAGTAATGATTTACTACAAGAATCACGTGTGAAAGTTTCTTTGATGATTATATTCTTTTTACCGACTTTCTTTGTATCTATTTGGGATGATGATGTCTGTATGAATTTCATTGGAGACTTATTTGGCCTAGAACAATTATTATATATTGATATAATGAAATTAAAAAATTATATATGGAGAAAAGTAAAACTTGTTTCCATATCAAGACAATAACACGTAATGAACTTGAAAATAAATCTTCATAACGTTAAAAATAATATTATTACCTAAATTATAAATTAAAACAAAATAAATAATAATTTTTCTTATAATTTTAATACTAACCAATTTTCTAGGGGTTCAAAGTCTATATCTTCCAAGATTTCTTCCATAATTTCATCTGTTTCTTTTCTAGTTTCTCTGTGATTGCATGCATTTTCAAAATGTCTAAAATGTTTAACAGGTTTGACTTCTTGATTTTGTCGTTCAATTGCTGTCACTGCTTCCAAATTGACAGCTTCTTCAAAATCATCATCAAAGAAATTGTCTTTGTTATTAGATATTGTATTCTGTGGATTTAGACTCGTCATCTTGGATGGTCCAATATCATTATATGGATCAAAATTTTCTATTTCTCCTCTGGACAATTAAATAAAATAGAGAGAGTAAAGAAGAGATGACAACTAAAGACTTAATTGAAGAAGAGAATAATTTAAATACAAGAAAAATTAACTACTTCTTACAGAGCTCTTGCCAAGACATTTTCTAATGCATTGGGTTTTAACAAAGATTCTACTTCTCCACCTATCTCCTTATATTTACCATCTTCTAAAAGAATAATGCCACGTCTGCAATTGATTGGACCAATTATCATCACTTTGTAGCCAGGAAGTAATGTACCCTGCAAAAGAACATTTGTAAAATTATTTTGTTTTAATTAAATAATTTGTATGAGTTATCTGATTTTAGAATTTTTGTTACAAAACATGCAATAATGAATAATTTATTACATTTATTTGTTTGAGCGGTGTATATTCTATAGCAGTGACATCCTGTACTCCATCGGTGAGACACAGTTGCATCATTCTTCTGGCTTTCTGTCGTTCTATTAATTTTTCTTCTTCCATTATTTCTAAGTTATCATTGTTAATTTTGCGAATTTCACAAAGCTGTTTATACTTGGAACTTGCTATGTCATACATCTTGTCTACCTATACTCATATCAGATAATTTACATATATAATATTTGATTTACCGAGGTAAAAGTTTATGTACCAACATAAAAGGTATATCACAAAGCTTACTTGAAGAATATAGGTATCAGTTAAAACTATATGTGCCTGTTGTGCCAAATTCTTTGGCAAACATCCATTTTCATTACTAATCTCCCGCAAGTCACTTAACTGCCATTGGCTTTCCACAAATTCGAAAATATGTTTATCCATCAACTACAAAGACAATATAAATTACATAAATAATAAATATTAATATCAAATTAAAAATAATTTTAATAACTTCAATGTTATTTGATAATTAAATGATTTTCTGATTCTCCGTCTTATTTTTTTATAATAAACTTTTTTATATGCGATATAAAATTATTTCAAATATTCACATACAAAATGAAAAATTATTAAATATTTTTTAAAATATTCTCGTAATTCACTCTTATATATGATAATGTAAAAAGTATATAATATTACTTAAAAATTAAGAATTATAATAAAACATTTAAGGTCAACTTGTCTAAAAGTTTTTAATATAAAATAGTTACAACATATTGTTGTTTCAACATATCAATTAACGACGATACATGAGGAATGATAAAAGTAATAAATTGCAACGCACTTCTTGAGGCATCTTGTCTCTAATAAAGAATTCGACACAATCTTTTAACCATGCGTTGTTCATCACATAAAATTTCGCATTTAGCTGTCTTTTTATCCGTCTCAACAAACTTTCATTCATTTTTGCGCCCTTCCTTATTTTTTTTATATTATAGATGTCGTATCTAAAATACAACTAGTATGATAAAATTATTCCCGAAGCATGAGACCGACGTTTGTTCTGTTCCTATACTGGTTGCACTAGGTCAAAAAGTGTACACATTAAGGCTTGTTCTACAATACGTTGTATGTCGGTGTCGCAAGCCACAAACTACAAGAATTGACTAATCACAGTCGAATGTGGGGAGAATACTTGATTGTGATTGGCTCAGTCTTACGGCTTACGGCCCACGACGTTTTTCAAACGTCACATCCAAAAGCAAAGCTCTCATTGGATATCGCTCATCACTCATCGCTCGTCGCGTTCAGTGTGCGAGAGTCATTAGTGTCGGTCCACAATAAGTATTTAATCTTTAAGTCGTAAGAAATTGACCAATCATAGTCGATTATTCTTTTCATATTCGATTATAATTGGTCAATTTCTTACTTCTTAAAACTTAAATCATCTATTGTGGACCGACACTTACACTCACGTCAGTTCTGGCTTGCAGTTTAGTTCAGTTCTAGTGCGATCCTCGTGCAGGAACAGCAAATAAATCTTTTTCGAGTTCATTAATTATGGTTGTTACTAAATTGGATTAACATTGCTGTGTAAACGTAGTCTATGCTTTTCTGATTTTTGATGTTGATTGTCCATCTTGAAAAGAGGTGAAAATTACAAAAGTGAAAAAATTCATTAAAGTGACTTCATATGATAACTTCACTATCAATTAGCAATATTGTTGATATTAGTCCCCCTTGATCCCCCTTCGGGCTGTTGAACGGATCAGACTGGATGTGTTTTGTACTGTAATTTTTTTTTTGCGTCATCGCGTACTTTCCGTTATTGCTCATCACATATTTTCGGTTACGGTTCACAGTTATCGTTTTTATTTTTGCGTATGACTCGTGGCTTGTGTTGGCACCGTAAAGAAGCCATTGCCATTAAAAAGGAAGAAGAGGAAGAAGGAGCAATTTGTATTAATTTAGGTCGGATTTGCTATGCCAACTGAAGGATAAAATTTTTTTCGATTTTTATAAAATTTATGTAACAAATAGCGTATTATAAATATCTTGTGGCTATTTCGTGACGAATTAATTTTTTTTCGTTGTCATTTGTAAAGAACAGCGTTGAAGCTGAGCAAATTGTCTCACCTTTAAGGTTAGAATTCCATTCATAACGGGGGCCGAACAGTCAGTCATGTCCGTCTCTCAGATGGAAAGTATCCTTCAAGTATCAAATTATATATAATTATATGCAATGTATCTTCTTATTGTAAAAATATTTTTCTTTTTAAATTAAATTGCAAACTATGTATCAAAGTATTTTTACAGAATATCTTTTTATTTTATCTTATACAAATATCTATCCAAGTATTTCCAAAGGATGCTAAATATTTTATGTTTCTGAGGTTCTGAAGTATATTTTTATTACATATATTTATAAGAATTAATATTTTTGTATGACATTGTGTGAACAATTGTGAGTACAATTTAAGAGGAATAATTTTTTTATTTTATATTTATTTAGTTTATAAGTATAGGGTTATAAATTCAATCTTTTACAAATTTTGCAAATGAAAACTGTTTTTCTTAATTGCAAGATAGAGAATTTATTTAATTTGAAGTTTGCGGTAAAGGAGTTGGAGAGAAATTCTAAGAAATGTGAAAAGGAGGAAAAGATAGAAAAAGCAAAAATCAAAAAAGCGATACAAAAGGGTAACATGGAAGGTGCTCGCATTCATGCAGAGAATGCAATTCGACAAAAGAATCAGGCCTTGAATTATCTCCGGATGAGTGCTAGAGTAGATGCGGTTGCTAGCAGAGTACAAACTGCATTAACCACTCGCAAAGTCACTCAATCCATGGCTGGTGTTGTCAAAGCTATGGATGCAGCTATGAAATCAATGAACCTAGAAAAAATCTCTGGACTCATGGATAAGTTCGAGAGTCAATTCGAAGATTTGGATGTGCAAAGTTCATATATGGAAAACGCCATGTCACAAACTACAACCACTAATGTACCTCAAAATGATGTAGATGCTTTAATGCAACAAGTTGCAGATGAAGCTGGGTAAGAATTTGCTTTCATTGATTATGTTGTATCCTTTTTATAATTGAACTAATTTATTTTTGCACGAGTAATTTTACATTTAATTTATAATAAAGATTTTAAATGAAAAGTTTCTAAATTATTCAAGAATTTTAAAAATTAACTAATTTTTTTCTTTGTGTAGGCTGGAATTGAACATGGAACTTCCATCAGGTCAACTTGGTAGTATTGGTACTTCCACAGCAGTGAGTCAAGAGCAAGATGAATTAACACAGAGATTGGCACGACTTAGAGAATAATGAACTGCTTTAATATGTATTGCAATTCAAATGTTTTATATATATTATGTAATATATTATTTCTCATATTATGTTATGGTAAGTGTATAGAGTGTATAGTAACACATATATTTTACACAAATAACACAAATTTTAATCCTAAAAAATAGAAATTCACAATCCAAGTTAAGAAGATAAATTGTTAAATTACAAGCAGTTTAATAATTTGTATAGGCTTAATGTGCATTGATTTTTTAATAAATGGGCTAAAAATTTTGTAAATTATATTGTAGCTTAAAGATCCATGTAATATCCAATTTATAAGAAATTAGTTTCTTGTTATATATACTGCTTATATTATTTATATTGCTTATACATTTAAAAATTCCAATTAAAGTATCAATTTTACAATTTTCATGAACATTAGTTAAAATAAATGATTATTTAATCAGTATCTCTGTTTTTTTTTTTTTTCTTAGAAAAGGATTAATTAAAATTAATTTTAATAAAAATATTGAAGTTTTTATGTAATTTAATTGCAAAATAAATTTCGTAAAATGTGATAGCCAGATGTATATTATATCAATATTTGCTATTTCCATAACTTGAAGATTATTTTAAAGTTAAAATAAAATAATTTCGAGTCAAAATTAAACTCAATGAAATTAGAAAAAATATAAGTATGATTATAGATAGAGCAATTTATTATAATTTTCTTAGCTTCAAAAATGTTATAGAAAACAATTATATTTCAATATATTTTTGTAAATAAGTAATCATATTATTATTATATAATTTGACGAATACTATGCAATATAATATTTTATTTCCTTTTCTGTATTAAAGTATTGCTATTTTTGTAGAAAACTTTGTAACACAATTAATAGGTTATTATTATAAATATGTACAAGTATATATTTGTAAAAATAAATAACGTATAATAATATAACAAATATACAAGGTGATTCATCTTAACAGGCAATATTTCGAAAAGTATAAAGATATTTCAGATAAAAACATTTCAGAAAAACATTTCAGATAAAAGTTTTATAACTTCAGGGAGACATGAGATGATATCATTAGTTTGATCTTGGATAATTGTTTGAAAATTACGTGAAGATCACTTCCAATTCCTTAAATGAAAACTCGCTTTTCATTATATATTCATTATATATGTAGCTTATCTCGTAAGGTTTTGAGAACACTATAATAAAGTTGTTTTTCATTAAGTATTTTTGAGTTATGAGGCTTGAATTTAACATACAATTTAACATAAAGTATAAAATATCTCATAAACTATTTTTTGGCAACTATACCTTTATAGCAATACTTTTATGCATAGAATAATGAGATGAATCAATTGGTGTAAAGAAGAAACATTATTGTTTTTCAGAAAGAATACATCATTGCAAATCTCCATTTCTTTTTGAAAAACAATCATGTATTTTTATTTTACAATTAATCTCATTATTTTGTATACAAGAGTATTAAGATATAGTTGCCAAAAAAATAAATTGTTTACGAGATATTTTATACATGTCAAATTATATGTCAACCTCATAACTCGGAAAATACTGAGAAAAATACATTATTATAGTGTTTTAAAAAGCTCTCGAGGTCAGCTATAAGAATATGTAATAAAAAATAGTTTCCACTAAAAAAAAAAAAACAAAAAAAAACAAAAAACCAAAGTTGGCGCCTACATATGACGTCGCATGCATAGCTAAAGTTAAATAGGTCCAATGGTACTATTTCATGTTCTTGAAATCGTAAAATTTTTGTACGAAATATTTTTCGATGCGTATTAGGCTTGTTGCTCACAGAACGCGTCATGCGTTACGTACGACGGAAGTTGGTGACAATAGCTAATCATAATTTCGCTCTTATAAAAAAATAATAAATTGATTAGCTATTGCCGCCAACTTTTGCCGCGCGTACTATGAATATCGGCTTAAGGTAACATTTCAACCATTAGGATAGTTGTATGAGCTTATTTAAAACGAAATACATATAAATACATAAAAACTGACTATAAATACTAAAGCCTAAGGCTCGATTGCACTAACATTATTTTGAATTTTAAGTGATATTTAATATATAATATGTGTGTTTAATATATAATATGTATATTATGTATTAAGTCTCGCTTAAAGCTCAAATAATATTGATGCAACCGAGTCTAATGCCTTGTGTCCACGATGTTAGAAATCGGTCCGAGATCTCGGATGGAAAGAGAATTGACCAATTGCATTTGAATAATTTGACAATTAACCAATGCGATTGGTCAATTCTCTTTCCATTCGAGATCTCGGACCGATTTCTAGCATCGTGGACACAAGGCATAAGATCTGTACAAATCCGTATCATGAAACATATATTGGTGATATTATGATCGTACCCCATAGTACGATGGTTGGTAACATTGAGCAAACAATTCGACTAGGCGGATTTTTAAAAATCTTTATATCTACATAATGGTAGTGCGATATTAGTTCTTCGCAGTTCTTCGCTAGTCGCGTTGAGAAACGCTTCGCTACAATTGACGTATTTGCTACGTATTTCTATGAAATACACTAGAGTAAGTAAAGTGATATATTATGTCCTTTATTCTCTTTCTCTCTCTTTTCGCGCTGAAACAGGATCGAACTTACCGTGATATCGATAGAATCGTTATTATTCCTTTCTCAATCGAATATGTTTCTTTCTTTTATACAATTCTTATATGGATAAAGAAGCGCGAATAAAGGATTACTTCGTCTGATTGCTATAATTATGATCTTATTGCTATAGCGTGCTTGTTCTTCATTTTTGCATTGATCTCTTTTGTTCAATTGTCTTTTTTTTGTGTGTGTGATGGTGTGTGTGTGTGTGTGTGTGTATATATATATATATATATATATATATATAAATTATATATTATATGTATATGTGTATACAATTTATATATATATATATAAACGAAAGTTAATTGAACAAAAGAGATCAATGCAAAAATGAAAAAGAACAAGCACGCTATAGATCATAAAATAGCAATAAGATCATAAAATACGATATAGCAAAGGTGAAGTAATCTTTTAGTCGCGTTCCTTTATCCATATAAGAATCGTGTAAAAGATATTAATACACACACATACACACACACACACACACACACACACACACACACACACACACACACACAAAAAGACAACAAAAGACACAAAATTTCCATTCGTTTAGCTTGCACATTAAAAGTGCAATTTGTATCATAATTGTCTATATTTTTTTATATCATGAACTTTCGTAATTCCTTGTTGATCTAAACGTTGAATTTGTAAATGTTACTTCAAAATCAATTAGAAGAATAATATTTTATTTTGTTATTTTATTAATAATATACAATTTTCTTCATTATTAAGCATTGTTTAGTTAAAGTCAAATATATTAATTATACGCAAATTTAAAATAGAATTGGATTTATGAGCATCTCTTTTAAGCCTTGAAATTGTTTTTTTTGCTACATTACACTTTTTATGCATACACAATTTTCATATATACTAACATTATGTATGAAAAGAAAAAATATTACAAAAGAATGCGCGAAAAATAAATGTAGGTTTAAAACAAAGAAGTTAATATTAATTTCTAATTATTGTTGTTGTTATTACATTATATATTAATTTTTAAGACTTTACAGTAACTTTGTTTCTTTGTTACTTTGTAATATATATATATATATATATATATATATATATATATATATATATATATATATATTACAAAATTAATATATATATTACATAATATCAATATTTATTTATATTTTTATTGAATATTTTTATATATTTTTCTTGTCAAATACATGTTTATATTTCGAAATATTCAAATTTTGTAGAAGGGGAGAAAGAGAGAGGGAGAGAGGGAGAGAGAGAAAGAGAGAAATTTTTATTTAAAAATTTTTAATACTTTGAAGTTAAAACTTTTGCAGTTTTGTTCAATTATAATCAATAGGGATTTTTAATTATAAAAAATGATGTAATGAATATATTTTATAAATATAATTATAAATATTATAATTATAGAGTTGATAAAAAATTATACAATTGTTTTTTATGTATTATTTTAAAATTCTTGGTAACCTTTATTGTTAGTAATTTTTTTCAGTAGTCTATTGTTTTAATAGAAAATTTTAATTTTCTCAGCATCTCAGCAGGCAAGATTTTAGGCATTTAATTTTTAATCTTTTTTTTTTTTTTTTGAGTTTATGTGTGAATTGAAGATAATACTTATGCCATCGTTTGCCATTATTTTAAATAGACTTGCAACATGGAAATTCAAAGCTAGAGCTAAATTTTTCCCTTTAGTAAATCTATAATCAAATATGATATCGATTAATCTCTTTTCCCCTGTAAGAAATTCTTATTGTGAAAAATATTATTTCCACGTAAAGGAAAAATTTAAATTTTCAGCTTCTTATTTCTATTATTAAATTTCATTTGTTAATAAAATCGTAATAAAAATAGTATACTAAAAACTAACTGATTTGTTTGACATCTGCTGGTGCACTTATATAAAGAGCAAAATAAATGTGTTGCACTTGAAACATATGGCTTGGTGGCTATAATATACCATATGGCTCCTTGAAGGAATGCATATCTGTGTGTCTATAAATAGCGACATGCATTTCATCCCTTCATCATTTTCATCTACAGAAGAAAGTCTGAAAGGTGCGTTATAACTCGATAATTTTTTTTTTTTTTTTTTTTTTCTTTTAGAAAATTGATATATAAATTCAAAGTCCCAATACGCACGCACGTACGCACGCACGCACGCGCACATGTGTATAAATACAAAAAAATTAAAAAGAAATTATTAGGTATCTAAAAAAACTATAGCCGACTTTGCTGGCCATTACGTTGACATTACAACACTTTATAATTATAAAATAATGGCAACCTGGATTTGATTTATTTAATTTAGCAATGAGCATTGCACAATGCTCCTTGGCTTATATTGTAACATATGACATATTCCTTGAGATCCTCACATTCTTATTTATATGCGCTGTGAGATGGACGATCGTTACATGGACAACTATGCGATCAATATTTTACAGAGTCGTGAGCTCAGTTTTATATGATTAACATTTTATTATGTTGGACATGTTAATTATATTGGACTTTGCGACATCATGTAATTGATAACAGCCTCTCAAATTCAGTATTAATTTGACTAATTGCGACTGACGAAGACCAAATAAGGTGGAAACTAGTTTCGCTTTCTTTAAAGTTTTAATTTTATTGCCTTCACATCTTTTATTTCGCGCTCAGGCCTGTTTATACACTGAGAAAAAAATGTTTTTTGAATCAACAGCATTAGTCTAATTGGAAATCATTTTGTTGATTCAATGACATTATTAATGAAACGAAGATCTTGATTATTAAAACAAAAGCATGATGATATACTGTTTCATTAATAATGTCATTGAATTAACAAAATTATTTCCAATTATTGGAAATAATCCACTATGCTGCTGATTCAACAGCATTTTTTTCTTAGTGTACACATCCAATTTTTGTCGTAAATATTTAAAAAAAATTGTTAAATAATATTTTTTCAATATTTGATAAACGTTTGTTTTAATATTTAAGAAGATATTTTTTTAACGTTTAGAAGAAACGTTCAAACGTTCTAAAACTTATGAAGAGAATTGTTTTAAAGTTTTTTTTTAAATATTAATTAAAAAGTTAATTTAAAACATTTTTTATAAATAAATATTTGAAAAACATCTCTATTAAAGAAATCGAAAGAAAATAATAATTTAATTTTTCTATCAAATACTTATTTTGATACTAGTAGCATTTAATTTACATTTTAATTACAGTGAAAGGATCAAATTTACAGTTATATATGTTTCACTATTTAAAATTTACGTAACTCAGTTGTTTTTAAATGCGAATTAATACTCAAAGGGTTAGTAATGCCGTACAGAAGTCATAAAATAACCGTACAAAAAAAATAAAAATGTTAAATAAATGTTTTTTAAGGTATTATTTTAAATGAATAGTTAACGTAAAATAAATATTGAATTAATGTTATAAATAAAGTGTCAAATAAAGGTTTTAGAAATTATTTTTACGAATGTCAATTTCAAATAAATATTCATCTCTTCATCATTTCATCAAATTAATATTATATAAATATTTAATAAATCTTATATAAATATTTTCCTTAAGTTATTATTTCGAGTAAATTATTAATACAAAATAAATATTAATTAATAAACATTGAACAATTATTATTTCTACCATGAATTGTACAATGTATAGTTAATAAAAAACAAATATTAAAGCAACATTTAAAAAAATATTTTTTATTGACTGAGAGCTTTATATTAAAAAACCTTTATGTTTAAAAAACTTTTATAGGGAAAAATAGTATGTACTTTATTACTTAATGTTTCATAAATTTTTGTGATTCAATCTTATTATTCTCGAGATTTGGAGATATTTTACATATTATTTAAAGTTAAAAAGTAATATGTAATCAATATAAAATATAATGATTATATATACAAAAATTAATATTGTTTTTCGCAATTAATATATTAATTAAGTAAATAAATTGAATTAAGGTAAAATATTGAATAATCTTTTTATATATGTATATTTGGTAGATAAAATATAGAATATAGAACTGTGATCTATGCCACTAACGATTAAGAATAATTTATTATGAGTGATGATTTCTCTCTATAGTTTCTTGAGGTCATTGTGGATGACCTGCCTCTTTCTTATCTCGAATGCATTCAATTAGGCGAAGGAGGAACGCTTTGTAGCCTAGAGAAATAGTGGTATTTTTGTTCGTCATCATTACAATTAATAGTTTCATTGATTTCTCTTAGTTTTTTGATCAAATTTTAATCAATCAACATCAAATAGCACATCAAAGGAACTTCTTGGATCAACTGCCGAGCAAAATAATATTGTGAAATCCAGACTAACAATTCTCTGGACAACGTTAATAAGATGATGAGACTGCCTATTCTTTTAACGCTTTTGTATTGCTTTTGCGTCGATGTTAACTACAGCAGGGAAATAACGTATGTATCTGATCGATATATAACTTAATAGTTTAAATATATTTAAATATATATTCTTGTTTTTAAACAAAACCTAATTTTCAGTAATATTATATATCAATGTCTTATCTTCTATTCTGTGAATGATTATATTACTTCTTATAGTCATGAAGATATTAAAGATGCTATGTTAAGCTTAGTACACATGATGCGAGAAAATACGGAAAAATTGGAAAGACACGAAGCTAGAGAACGACAACTGGGCGAGCAATTGAAAAAGACAATAACCATCCTGACGAAACGTGTGTCCGTTGTAGACGGCCTGAAATTGCAGTTAACAAAATTGGATGAGAGGATCTCAGGAATAGAGCATCTAATTGCACAAGTAATCATTCTCATTCCATTTCCATTCCATCATAAAGTATAATTCTTAGCGCTGACAATGTGTTTTTTTTTTGCGCAGAAGGATGAGAGAGAGAGGATACAGATGCAAAAGACTGTTGACAGTCTAGAAGATCTGGAGACTCGCTTAGAGAGTTGGTTCACTAATATCGAAAACAAGGTAACAGAAATAAACAACTATAAGGTCACACCTGTACCAGACAGTAATCTTCCTGATGTTCTTAATAAATTAAATGAAATAGAAAATAACTTAATAGTAGAAGTTGCAAAGTTCAAAGAAAATCTGGATAATAACAGAGTAAAGGTAGATAGAGAATCCGTTGCGCTAATGGAGAAGACACATTCAATTTTCTCTGAGGTAACTCATTGTTATTTTAATACATATTCTTCTCATGTGCGCTAAGTATATTAAATCATATAAATTTATTTTTGATTATAGATACAGCGTGTAGCCGCCAGAATTGAAGAGCTTGAGAAATCTCTGGAAAAAATAAAACAAATAACGCAGAATGTTCAGGAGAGACCGTCAGAACGACAATTGGATTTGTCTCCAGTCTTCGATGATCATGTTAGAACATTAGTACAAGTGCAAGAAATGCTAGAAAACACTTCTGACATATTACGTGAATTACCCAGGTAATATATTTTGAACTTAACTGTTGATATCAATTTTGAACTTTTTTTCAAATTTATGAGAACGACACTTTATCCTTAACATTTCAAAACTAATTGTTATCTCTTATATAGAATAAACGAAGTGCAGACGCTCCATAACGAAACTCAAGTTATGCTGCAGGAAACTAAACATGCGTTGAAAGATATCATAACACAAAGTATTGATAATATCGATGATAGAATAGCGGAAACTAAGGAAGAAACAAAAGACTCGATAGCGGCTTTACGGTAAATCTTAATTATCCTTAATTATCTTAATTATCTTTTGATGAAATGAGAATGATTGTTCCTCATGGATATCAAATACTATTGTGTGTGTGTGTGTGAGCGCGCGCGCGCGCGCGCGCGCGTGTGTAGTAGTAATAGTAATAGTAGTGTTTAATGTATTAAATAAGCAGGCGCCAGAAGTATGATAAAGCTTGTCGACATGTCATGTTAGTAGGTTCGGCGGCAAAAACTGGATAGAGTCTACTGACATAACATAACGATAGATTGACGAATTTAAGCAGCATCTGCATAGTGCAGTTTGATAATAGATTAATAATAGTAGAAACCGAGTAAACTCTATGCTGTCACTAAATACAATAATTATAAGATTATCGCTAGATATAATAATAATTACAGATTATCGCAACCGTTTTTTAAATGTAAAATTTTCAAACTTTCTACGACTGGTATTCATAGTCCATTTTTATTTTAAGCAAATTGAAATTTTTATGATTTCATTTGCCTTTAAAATTTTATACATCTTGAATAATACAAATGCTGATAATATTTGAAAATTGATAATTCAGAAGTTTTCTCGAGAAAGGATTTATAACCAGTATTTTAAAACGTCTCAACGTCAGTAATATGTTATAAAAAATATGGATTCTCATTTTTTCCTGGAAGAAAATCAAAAGAATGTTAATGTAAACGCATCTATCAAAGAAATAATAATTTTTTTATTATATATTTTTTCTCAATACTAAATAAATTTGTTTGAAACATTTTTCATAATGATGCATCGTTTACAAGATATTTAAAAATCTAGGCAATTAAAAATAGAATATCCTATATATATATATATATATATATATATATATATATATATATATATATTTATTTATTTCGTGTTTTAATTCTTACGTTTTTTTTAATAGGATGGACTTGGCCAATAACGCAGAACGTGTTAATCAGGAATTGCAAAATCTGGAGAAAGGTCAATCAGTTATGGTTTCTATGGCCGATCATGTACTGGACACGAAAAAAAGG
The DNA here is from genome assembly GCF_055798465.1 of Pogonomyrmex barbatus. Taxonomy (NCBI): domain Eukaryota; kingdom Metazoa; phylum Arthropoda; class Insecta; order Hymenoptera; family Formicidae; genus Pogonomyrmex; species Pogonomyrmex barbatus. Next base: position 209,354 of record NW_028297127.1, on the reverse strand, counting down.
ATAGAGTATGGCGTACATCAGATCCTATTGGAAGTGGGCGACCTTGTGAAGACCCAAAGCGTTAATATTAACAGTACTCTTAATCAAAGATTCGATGGAATTTCAAATGACATTATGGATAACCAGAATGGTGCTTTAGCAAATCTTACTGACAAGATGGAACAGGAAATGAATAAAGTAAATGATCTGTTATTTGCTGATTGGTGCTGGATCTAGTGGCTATTTCTTTTATCGCTGTCTTCATTACAGGTCTGGCGGCAGATTAATGTGATGTATCAGCAGATGACGGAAAGTGCTCGAGCTCTAGATAAGTTGCATCAACAAAATGAAGCTTATGTTAATAATACAACATTTACTATGGGTGGAATGGAGAATAAGGTAATGAGATGTGTAATAGACAAATTAAATTATTTAAATTAAAATAATTGGAATTAATGCAAAGTGTTCCATATAATAATACATCACTTGGAATGAAAATTAAATATATATATTATTCATACTATTGCAATATTATAATATTAATTATATAATCTATATTATTCGGAATTCAATTATCTAAATATTTTCCACATATTGTTATCGACAAAATATACCGAATATATATCGAAATTAATCATATAAATATTTGTAATTTTATAGGTGGGCGAGATAACGAAACGCATGACAGAAGTAGATGAAAATTTGAATTATTTGCTTGGTCGCCTATCTTTGGTAACGCAGGAATTCAATCAGATTAAAACAGGTTTAGGAAATGCATTGGACAACATTAAAGCTTCTTTCAAGGTAGTTCAAGAAAAAACATTAGATCTGACTCATCCAGGTCCTCATCCGCTCCCGGAAAACTATAAGAATCCAAACGAATCTGAAACTAGAAAGCCAGATGGTAAGCCTCCGTTGGATTTTGCAAGTCACATTGCCAATATACCTTCTAATTAATCTCAAATTAATAGATATTTAAAATATACTAATTGACTACATTTATTCTTTGAGAAAATATAAAATTTCGTAAGCACTGAACATTTTTTTTATAATTTCCTTTTTTTATAATCCTCTGTAGTTACATAACTCAAGTTTAAATATTTCATCTTACAGTTACTTGTTGTATTAATTTTTTTACCATACAAACTGTTTGTTTTAGTTGTGACTGTAAAGTAAATCATGTTTGACTCTCAGATCATCAAGTTGACTTGGATTAATTTCAGCCAATAGAAGAAAGCCATCTTCATCTTTAACAAATTAATATTTCATCATTAGGGCACAAGCATCATCATTATCATTATAATCATCAAATTGGAATATATTGAAATATATATATATATATATATATATATATCAAATTGAAATATATATATTGCTATTTGATAAATTTTGAATATACAGACCTACATAAAGTATGACAAGTCAATAACTCTAAAAATATTTGTTAAATCAAAAAATTGTTCATGAAAAAGTGTCATGTATTTGAGGGGTATCTCATGTATCTTTCTGAGTACGTAAATATAGTCAAAAATTATAAACATTTAAACTATAAAATAGTGTGCATTCAAAGTAATGATAAAACCATAAATTAAATAAAAGATTAAGAATAAAAGATTTCATAGTTTTTTGTTTTTAGCAACACATCACGCCAAATTTATGCTTTTTGAAATTTGATAGCATAAAAATCAGCTTAAAAATGACTAAATATATGAACTTGTTTTTATGTTTTTCATGTATAAATATGTGTGTGTGTTTATGTTTTTTTCCAATTAATATCAAGGATATATTCTAGGATTATATTTCAAATATTTTGTTGTTTTTATTATGCACGCATGGCAAGTGGCAAGCTTAAATGAAGGCTTAGCCTGGATCCTCATGCAGACACCGACGCTGATTGGTGAAAAACGGATAATGGGGGTAAATAGTAAAGATTCATTCGCCGTTTTATCCCCACTATTTATTTTTCACCAATCAGTATTTGTATCAAAGCGCTGGTGTCTGCCTGCATGAGGATCCAGACTTAGCATTGATAGCACGGTAGCAAGCTCCCCGAACGCACCCATAGAGACGCCTCCTCCTCCTCCTCCTCCTCCTCCTCCTCCTCCTTCTCCTTCTTCTTCTCCTCTCCTATCCTATCCCTCACCGTAGATATAAATTACGCGCAAGTATACGCCCATGCGCAAATTGTTAACATTGCGGCTGCGGTACTGTACGCACCCGCCGCCATTTGCAATTGCTCGCTGAGGGCCAGCGCACGGCAGGCATGGCACATGTGGTTGCCGTCTCACGCCGTACGCTGTCCGCCGTCCATCTCTTTCGAGCATAAATCATAAGCGTTCTCGCGATGCTGTACTCCAAGCCTGCCGTCCGTTAAAGTCTGTCGTTGCTGTCGAACGCTACACATAAATGAGTGGTGTACAGTGACGGGGTACGTACGCGTACACGTGTGTGCGTGAGTACGTACGTACGTACATACGTGCGTACGTGCGTGCGTGCGTGGGTGCAAGCGTGCGTGCGTGCGTACAATGTGTGTGTGTACATGCGTGCGTACATGCGTCTGTACGATGCGCGTATACATGCGTGTGACATGCGTGCGTACGTATGCACGTACATGTGTGCGTGCGTGTGTGCGTTATTTGTTCATTTGTTCATATCTTGCATGATCCGCGAAGTGTGTACTTTACAGGCGTATCGTGTATCGTGCACGTTGCGCCGAGTGACCGAATCGTTACTTCTCTTTATCCCATTTTCTTATTCTCTCTTTCGGATTCTCCATCCGTCTCTTTCTTTTTTTATCTCTAACCTAACTTAACCTTCCTTCCTCGGCTCGAGCGCTCGGTAAATTAAATCGTGGCACACGCGACAAATTATCTGTATTCCTCATCAAATGGAATTCCGCACCGGCCACTCGGAGTAACGCATTATTGTTCTACTGGGGGGGGGGGGTCAGCGTACTTAAAACAAACGTGATTTTGATCTTTTCCTCCCTCTTCTGCTCGCCTGTTCGTCCTCGCGCAGCCATGGCCTCTTCTAACCGTGGCATCCAGATTGGCTCCGGCTGGTTCCAGACCAAGATTAATCTTAGGCCGCAACATCGGGGCGTTCACCTCGTTACCGAGGAAATCCTTAGGCAGGTCCCCGAACTCTGTCAATTTTCCATTGGTCTCTGCCATATCCAGAGTGAGTATTGCTAATTTATTGCTAATAATCAAGTATCTATATGACTATATTTGCTTTTGTATGGATTAATGTATTTTTATTGAATATTACTTTCACTGTCAATATATACTATATGGTGTGTGTGTGTGCGTGTGCGTGTGTGTGTGTGCGCGCGCGCGCGCGCGCGGTGTGTGTGTGTGTGTGTGTGTTTGTTTGTGGGTATACGTGTATGTGTGTATGCTACGATGGCGTGCCGCGTGCGCGCGTGTATGTAATGTTAGAAGCAAAGTTTTTGTAAAACAATAAACATTAAATTAATTTTTTTCTATAGTTCTCCATACCTCAGCTAGTTTAGCATTAAATGAAAGCTGGGATCCAGATGTGAGAGATGATATGGAAATGATGCTTAACAAAATAGTTCCTGAAGGCTTAGAGTATAGGCATAGCTGCGAAGGACCAGACGATATGGTAAGACAAAAAGAAAATGTTTTATTTAACAAAAATTTCTTTTTAGTAAATTTTTCTTTAGAAAAATAATATATTTTTAACATCTTTTATTTTCTGAATAAAACCATGATTATATAGAATAGTAAAATTTGTAGATTGCTGAATAATTATATATATTTTAAAAAATGTTCTTTTTTTCTATTAGATATTTTTTGATGTGATAATAAATGGCAATATATACTTTAATTTAGTAGACCATGTAAATAATGCAATTTATAAAAATGGATGTAGAAAATTTTTTATAAGAAAAAAGGTAATATATAATAAAGATATGTATGTAACACAAGTATGTTTAAGAAAGGTCTATAAAATTATATTCTTTCTTTAAAATTATATATATATTTTTATATATTTATATATAATTTCAAAAAACACACACACACACAAAATACAAATCTTAAGTAACTTAAAAGATTAAGAAGATAACATTGAATATTTCTAATGTTTCACAGCCAGCACATGTAAAAGCCTGTTTTCTGGGTTCATCATTAAGCATCCCAATCACCGATGGCAAGCTGGCGCTAGGCACATGGCAGGGTATTTGGTTAGGTGAACATCGTGATCACGCTGGTAGCCGTAAGCTGGTGGTAACGTTGACTGGTGTCCTAAGGGATTCGGCGCGTAGTCCCCTCAGTCCTGTTAGTCCTATCGCTTCTACCAGCAGCTAGGACCACTCGCACCCCCGAAGGCGTAGCAAGCGTCAGCCGCGCGCGTCCATCTCGAGCGACTCGAGCTAGCAGCCGCTTTAAGCCCTAGTCAACTTTTAAGAGTACAATTTATTGAGGAGAAGTGAGCCGGATATCTCGCGGACTTACTATTGCCCGGAGATAGCCATCCATGGTTAGTGATTAACCATGTCCTCAACGTTTCACGTTAATCGTCAAATGGACAAATCAGGGATCGCGCATTGTTCAAGACTTCTGTGCGCACGTGTATGTGTTTCAGAATTTTATTTGTGTCTCACATCGTTCTATGGATATTTTTTTTACACGTATAACGAGCCGTTGGAGTTGTTGCAAATGTTTTCTAGAAGTATGATAAGATTTTGGAATCTGGATATTACCCGTTGCAACTTGGAAATTCAGACTTCAAGTTAACTTTTTTGTATAAAGTTGTGTAAGAGACTACGTTAATATATAAAAAAATTTTACATCTCATTTAAAGATACAGAAAGTTGAATTATTTTAGAACGCTTTTTGTTTCAAAAAAATTTTGAAATCCGAGGAAATTTCTCATGGAAATTAGAGACATTGCAACAACTTGGAATTCGTTTTTACATTTCTTGTATTTTTTCTGGTATTTATTTTCTTTAATTTGCATTAATCGTACTGGACATCCGCGACATACAATAATAATAGTGTAGTAGGAATAATAATAAAAAAAGACAAATGGATAGAAAAAGATAGAGAAAGAGAGAAATGAAAAAAAACTGCCACGGCAGATGCGTGCGTTGCATGCGTCTCATGTAAACAAAACGAATTAAACGCGAGTATCCAGCACTCTTCCACCTCGCTCTTGAAGAGAAAAGAAAACAAAAGGCGAGGAAGATATGCTCTGAGGAGAGCAATGGGGGAGAAAAAGAAAAGAACGAATCTGTGCATTCCAGTAACGCGTCCAATACTCCGAATTTATGTAGTCTTATTTAGGAGACTCTTTTGTATTAAAAAAAAAAGTTAACGAATATGAGCAGTTGTGCAGGGACTCGCAGTATCCTTTTTTACACTGCTATTCCAAAATGAGAGACAAAGAGCTGAAAGAAGACGAGGATTACAAGAATAAGAGTATAAGGTACGCGTTGCGAAACTTTCTGACTCGCCGCTTTAAAAACGATTAGGAGCTAAATTAATTAATCGCTCGTAAATAATGATGTTTCCATCGCATTGGGGGTGTGTATATGTATATAAGGGGAAAAGACGATAATTCTCTACTTGTGCGCGTTTCCACTAAAGCTATAACGTATGTTATATCATGGGCACACATAGCGCGATTACATCCTACGTAAATTATAACGCGTAAATGCAGAATAAAAAATTTGAGTATAAAAATACCATAAAAGAAAACTTTGCGAAAGAATTAGTAATGATGAAAGTACACATGATCTAATAATTTTTATTTATATATCTTATAAGTTTAGAGTATAATTAATAGTTTAGAATTTAATCACTATAATTAAAGAGTTATCTCTATCTGTGAATCACATGTACAGTAATATTACTGATCATTAAAAATTATCATTATCTTATGTCCGATTCATGAACAAATTATTTTTTAATTACAGTTTATAATTTGATGGAATCTTAAATTAAAAAAAAAAAAATTACTTTGTATTACAAGATTGCATATATTTTTTGTTATTCAATTTATAAATTTTTCTACTGAAGTATCTTTATGCTCGAATTTTATAACACTCTGCAATGTTATTATATATTATATATTCAAAGAATTGATTGCATCAAATTACTTTTTCTTTTATTATTTTTATCACAGCAACTATATTGTTTCATCATCGAGTTGTGAAAAGCTCAATATTTTACTATTTTCTAACATTAAAAATTGTTATAAATTGCAAAATTAGATTATTTTATGTTATAAAAGGTGCAATTTAGTTTACTAACACTAAAGACATTCTTCAATGAACAATTGGCGCAATTAATTCTTTCGATTACTAAAAAACCATTTGACCTGGTGATCATTCAAGTACATAAGGCATCGTTTTTAAAGGATTTAGCACTGCGGTAAATTGTAATGTTGGATTGTCGCAAAGATAGGTTTATAGAATCTCTTTAAATTTTTAGTTTTTGATCTCTCGCAAAAATGTGAAAATTTATAATTACTTTCAGTCCTTAAATTTTGGATAGATATAATAAATATTTTGCATTTCCTTTTTTATTTTAAGAATCATTAGAAAGAAAAAAATTTGAAAAAAAACTTGAATCTTTGCGACGAACCGACAGAGCTACTTACACTTACACGATATTATTAACTGATGCTTATTATGAGCTTGCTGCGTATCGAATGGACTGGCAAACAGACAGAACAGACGTTGTTGTTTAGTCATTAATCCTCAACGTACATTGACGTGCAAAAAAAAACGCGTCCATTACGTGATTAAATGGACCTATGCTTTAATGTGAAGTACGTCTCTATCTATACAGTTCACATAGCTTAAAAAAGACATTATCAGAGCTCAAAATGAAATGTAATGTAATGTAATGTAATGTAATGTAATGTAATGTAATGTAATGTAATGTAATGTAATGTAATGTGATGTAATGATACACTGTCGAGGTTATCGTATGTGTCGCCCCTTCGAACATACGCAAAATGAGAGCAGCAGGGGAGACGAGGAGAAGATTCATATACGCAAAAGAAAAAAAAAACACATTAGGTCTTCGGTCTTCTCAGCGGTTCCTAGCGTGATCTCACGAATGTGATTTTAGGTTCAACAGCCAGCCAGTTTGTGGTTTAAGACAAAATAATTTTAATGTGTACGTATGCATATTGTAAATAATAACGGTTTGCTGAACTTAAAATAAGGATGCATTCTCAAGATTTTAAGAAACATTATGTGCGTATATTAAACGCAATCTGTAGGGGCCATGAACTTTTTGGTTTCGCGTATTTGCGAATTTCTTTTATTTGGTTTCTTCAGCCACGTAATTTACATTTTTTTATTTCTATTATTATTTATGCATAACTTTTGAGTAAAGTTGAAATCTTTAAATTGATTTCTCAAATCATAAGTCTATTCTTTATTGCTGTTATAAGTCTATTCTTATTGCTTTGGACTAAAATTTTCTAGGCATCGCCAAACTGTGTAAACATATATCTATTTTATTTTAAGACTACTGCTAGCTAGTTTACCGTAGTCATCTTAAATCGAAGCGAAAAAATATGAATTTTGTTTGTTTTATCCCTGCACTAAAAAATTTTTTTCTTGCTTTCATTAAATTTCGTACCTATATTTATTTCATTTTGAATACAATGTATGTTTTAACTAGCTCAGTTATATAAAACAGATTTATGATGAAAATTCTTCTAAAATAAATTAAAATAAAAATTTTTGATAAAATAACATTTTTACTCAATAAAACATATTTATAAAATATACTGAAAATTTTTTTGTTAACAAATAATTATACTTGGACTTAAATTATAGCTTTGCTCTTAATTACTTAGATACAATTCATTTCTAGATGTGTGATTATTGGAGCAGAAGGAAAGTTTTCGGTATATTTTTCTATTTTTTTTTTTTTAAACAAAAATATTACTTTATCAAAAAATTTCTATTTTAATTTATTTTATAAAAATTTTTATCATGTATTTTTTCGTTTCTGACATTCATAAGATGATAACAAGAGCCTTAAATACACTAATTTAGCTATACAGAACTGACTCTGAAACTTGAAATTATAATAATGTTAATTTTTTCAAATAAATACAAATAAAAACTTTTAAGATTTAAACAAAGATAAGAAATAAAGAATAATTAAGGGCCAGTATTAATAATGTGCAATATAATATTTCTTTTTTAAGTTAAAAAAATATTACAATACTCATCATTAACAGATGGCTTTTATTTGATTTATTTATCTTTTACTTCTCATTGTTAATTTTTCGTTGATTTTTAAAATTTCGTAAATTATTTCGTAAGTTAAAATATTCTTAATTTTTTTGCATAGGATATTTTTGAGAATTTTTGTAAAGTTTGTTTTTCGGAATTTATATATTGAATTTGTTAAATTTAAATTCCTTAAAAATGTAAATCTTTAAAAGTCAGGCTCCTTCCGATGCGTTATAAAAGATATAGGAATTACGATCACTTATTATATTTGCCAAGAATGGATTTACCAATGAAAGAGATAAAAAATGATTTCTAAGCGTAGGCTTTTGCTTGCGCACAGCGAACGCGGATCTAATTATTGCAACTTGCAACGCATGCAGGCTCCGACAGTCCCTCTTTGCACTCTTGCGTAAGTAAAAATATTTTCTACCGTTTAGAAATAAAGAACTGTTACAACACACATGTGTAAAGTATATTGATATACATACAATATTACCAATTATTAAATACTGCCGTTCTATATATAAAAAGTATTAAGACGTTTAACTATTACCCGATTACTATTACTTTATTGTTATAAAAGTTATATAAAAGTTTTTATTTTCGCGAATATTTCACAGAATTTATTGGCGAAAAAATATCTAGTACTTTGGGACTTTTGGGGACGCTGCATATATTACTTAAAAATTTCAGCATATTTTACATTTTGACAGACTTGGATAAGTTTATTTTTTCTATGTATAACTAATATATGAAAAAGTATTGTCTCTATAAACCATTTGTTATTTCATAGATTGTTATGTTCACGATTTGATTCTATTTCGCGAAATGTTTACGCGAAATGCATGGAATAGAAACAGAAAATTGCGGACATAGCACGGAACACAACCAGAGAAGCATAGACGTAACTATTTTATCTCTCGAGTAGTTGAGCAGATATAGCTACGTAGTTCAATGTTTGCGATCATAGACACGTGGCGTATCGTCTAACAATTAGCAATTGTATCGAATGATTTCAAACTGCGATAAAAAGATTGGATTGGATAGTTATAAAGAGTACCTACAAATTTTTTAAGAATATTAACAGGGCAATCTAGAGAAGAAAGGCTGAGATAAGGAAATAGAGGATCTGTGTTATATATAACTTTTCTTTAGGATTGAAAACACGTAGCCGGAGCAATCTGGCACTCTCCATCCGAGGAAAACATACAAAAAAAAAAAAAAAAAAAAAAAGATTAAAACGAAGGCTGTAATCGTGACTCTGCTCATTCTCAGACTGAGACTTCTCTGATAAAGACGAACTCGGAGAGTTTGATGGTGCAAATCTTCCTGGAGGCATTAATTTGATGATTAGGTACGTAATGTGCATATTGTACATGCTCTGCTTCGTTTATCACCTAGTACACACACACACACACACACACACACGCACACACACACACACACACACACACACACACCCATACACACACACACACACACACACACACATACGGGTCAGAGTTGTGCAAATTTCTTTTCTTTCAAATATTAAAAGCACTATAATATTTATATATAATTTCTTTTTAATGCACAACTGTACAAATTCTTTCTAAAGATGTAAAAGCATATGCGAGAATCATAAATAATTTCCGAGCAAACACCAGTTACAGTTTATATAACTGTCAATTGTAATTTTCCACTCAACAATATAACTGTTATATAACGCACATAAGGATATATGATAATTATATTGTTAAGTAGGAAATTACAACTAACAGTTATATAACTATAACTTGGTGGCTGGGTTTTATATATTTATAAACGTGATAAAGAATTAACTTATAATTAGATGATCCGTTATCGAAATCATCAAATCGATATATATTTTCTTATATTTATGTTTTGATTTTTATATTTATGTTTTGATATATATTATTTCAATCAAATTTCGACATTGTTATTTCGATGTTGAATCGACCAAAATTTTGATATTTGATCTTCAATGTTAATTCGACGTCGCGTCAACCAAACATTTCTGGCTGGGTAAATAAAATATTTGTCATCTCCTTATGTTCTAGATATTATTTACTACTTAATTTTGCAGTATAAATTTTAATAAGTGCAGTATAAATTTTAATAAGTTGTTTATAATCAACATGTAGTAGTGAAGTAAGAAGTATTGGTTTAATTTTTTTATAAGATTTAATTAAAAAGTTTTGTTAATTAAGATTCCTGTTTCGTTGCAACCATCTTAAATTATGACTTTAGAAAATACATGAAAATGTACATACATTAAATGTTTTTCAATAAAAAAAAAACTTAAGATTGATGGAATACACTTGTTGTAATATCGAAATATATCGAAATATATCGAAAACTCATACTTCTCTACTTTCACTCTACTTTCACTCATTTAATTAATAAACATATAATATATAGAATTGAACTTTGGCTCTGCTCTGGATTAGACATAATTCATTTCTAGATATATAGTTATTTATTGATTATCAAAATAAAAGGAGAATTTTCCTTTATATCTTACAAATTTGTTCTCTCGAATGCAAACATTATTTTATTAAATCCATTTTCTTGCTCTCGATGTTATAATTCAAAATGACTGTAATGAACCAGTAGAAAATTGTAAATTATAGAAAAGTGTTATAGAAAAATATAATATACCTATCTTATTATAAATTATAGAAAAATGGCAGATCGTTTGGATATAGTAATATTTGGTGCTACTGGATATACTGGAAAATATATAGTGAAGAATGCAGCGCAAATGTGCAAAGAGAAACAAATGAAATTTGGTATTGCTGGTCGTAGACAAGAAGCATTAGAAGCAATCGTTAAGGAATTTGTCTCAGATACTGGTATATTTAAAACAGAATTAATTATGTCAAGAGAAAACAAGTCACTTTGCTTATTGTTAATAAATTCTTATATTACAAGAATATATTATATCTTTTTAGATGATATACCTATTATTCTGGCTGATGTAAAAGATGAGGCGTCTCTCAAGAAAATGACCGAGCGAGCAAAGATACTTATTAATTCTTGTGGTCCATATAGATTTTACGGAGAACCAGTTATTAAAGCTTGTATCGCTACTTGTACTCATTATGTTGATGTCACTGGTGAAGAAGAGGTAATTCAATATACGTTTTTATTATGCAATTCGCAATGAACAATGTTAATTTATTTTACTATTTTCGATACTTTGTAGTTTATGCAGAAAATGCAATTTAAATATAATCAAGCAGCACAAGAAGCTGGCGTTTACATAATAAACGCTTGTGGTTTTGATTGTATTCCAAGCGATTTGGGAATTATTTTCACGCAACAGAAGTTTGGAGGAGAAATCAATGCTATTGAAATATATTTGTCACTTTCAACTGACACTAATGAGAAAGTTTCTATTTTAAATTATGCAACTTGGGAGTCCGCAATACATAGTTTAGCTAATATACATGAACAACGAGAATTGCGTGCAAAGTTATATCCTACCAAACTACCCGAATTAACACCTAAATTAAAATCAAAGTATGCATCTTTCCAGACATTGCGTATAATTACAAAATCATATCTTATTGTAAATCAGTTATGTCAGTTTTGTATGTATATTAAATGTTTAAAAATTATGCGAGCTTTATGAACTCGAAAAAGAGGACTAATGCAATTGTATAGATAGCAGAACTAATAATTTGTTAATTGCAGAGGTATACATCGAAGCGACGCGTCTGAAGGATGGTCTATACCATTTCAAAGTGCTGATCGTTCCGTAGCTCTTCGCACGCAACGATTCTTATACGACAAATATAAAGAAAGACCCGTTCAAGTTCAAGTTTACATCACGTTTAAGTTAGTATGATACTAATAAAAAATAAACCATGAATATTGGAAAATAATTTTGATTAATGTACACTTATCATTAGGTCTTTCTTTGTCTGCCTAGCGGTTGCCATCCTCGGCATGATTTTATTTTTCATGTCTCGCACAGCATATAGTCGCAATTTACTTCTAAAAGTATGTGTGAAATTAATGCAATTGTTAAAATCATTTAGATCAGAGTATCAGAGAATAAGATAATTAAATTGATATTTGCAGTATCCGACTTTATTTTCATACGGTCTTGTGGGCCATAAAAATCCGAAATTAGAAACACAAAAATCAACACATTTTTCCATGATATTTAAAGCCTGCGGATGGACTGAAAAGTTGGCTGAGCCTATTGACAAATATACAAGTCCACTTAATAAGAAAGTAGTCACGAAAGTCAGCGGTGATTCTCCTGCATATGAAATGACTAGTATTGTAGCGATTTTATCGGCAATTACAATTCTTAATGAAACTGATAAGATACCAGACAAGTAAGTGAGTTTTATTAGTTACCTAATGTCATTTTAGAATTTATTATTTTTGAAAATCTGAATAAATTTACGGTTTATAGCGTAAGATAAATATAAAATAACTTTTATTTTGCTTTTATATATTTATATTATATTTTTATAGCGGAGGAGTATTCACTCCTGGTGCTGCGTTCGGTAAGACATCTCTGATCGAAGAAATGAATAAACATAATATTAAATTTGAGGTGATATCATCTATCGAGAAATAGAAATAGAACGAACGCTCTATGTTTAGATGATAGAATTTTTTTTAATGCTTAATAATTATGTTCGATTTTATATTAATATTTGTCATTTGAGTCAGTTGAGTAGAAATTTTTACATATTTACGTTTCCTTTTAAAAAGGAAATTATAATATAAAATATAAATATAAATATAAATGTTTATAAATATAAATGTTTATAGGATAATTAATAACAAGAGCATAGCAATTTCATAATAAAGGATATTTATACAGGGTGTCCGGCAGCACTGTTCTCATCAATATTTAAATTGCACAAATAAGAGCGCGCGGGGAGAAAGCGCTCGCCCGCCTGATTCGCGCTCTTATTTGTGCAACTTTAATATGTAATAACTCGAAAATTATTGCGAATATCGCAAAATGGTATAAGACATTTTGATTTATCTCGCTCCCGTCTACTTTCTCCCAAGCGATGAGGACAGTGCTACGGGATATTCCGTATATGTGCCATTTTATAATATTGAATTAAAAATTATATTTATGTTTTCTATTTTAAAACAAATGAATAATATATAAATACGTTTTATATACAATAAAATTGAAATTAAATAAATATAATGTTAATTTTATTGAAATTGATTTGAAGATATTGTTTTAATTTATTTTTATTGTTTTCTTTAGTAATTGATATAACTATCATTTTAGGAATTAATTTTTTTTAAAGAAATGTTTTTTAAAAATATAAATTTATAAATATAAACAATATGTATATAGGGTTACGTTATGTATATGGGCGTCAACAAGGCAAAAACATATAGTCAAATATCTCAATAAAATAATGCAATTTTGAAAAAAGGTTAGATAAAAGTTGTAAGTATTCGAGGAAGCCACATGATTATAATAATGATGCATTTATAAATGGATCGATATTTTTTATGGTCGCTGTTTTTTGAATTATATATTTTATTATATATTTCTTGTTACTTAATATGATTTCTTTAGTTATTTTGGATATAAAAGTATTAACCCTGATTAAAACATCCGAAAGAAAACGATAGAGAAAGAATTCTATCGTTTTTAATCATGTTTCTGATTCGTGTTTTTCACATTTGCTATATTTGTGACTGAATATATGCAACTCAATGCGAAACTTCTCATAGACCTATTATATTCAACGCGAAATTTCTCAAGAATACGATATTATGCTATTTATGTGATTGGTGTTTTATATGATTCTATCATAATGTTACATAAGAAAAGCATTTATTTAATTGTTTTCTATTATAAAAATATTTATATAATATTTCTTTATTTTGATATATTCCAAAATTGGAAATAAGTAGTAAAGTATTTTGATGATTATATCTTAATAATTTTTTATATGAAATAATATAATAAATTACTCGATGTTAAGAATAACAATTTAAAATGGAATTTTAGATAGAAAAATTGCATTCTGTTTTTAAAAAATTAAAAAAAATTGTTAATTTTTAATATGCAATGTACTTTTTCTAACATGTTAAGATATTTAACAAATAATATTTCTGTTAAACTTTTCTTTAGCTTATTTGTTTATTTGACGTTTTCATACATATGCTACATATCTGCAATAACAATATGTAAATATAAACTAACTAAATGGACAAACTTTACTTATCTAAACATTCGTGACTTTTAAATTTAACCATATAATGATTTATCTATTCATTATTATGTTTGATTAATTTTTCTTAATAAAGATTTTGGCTAAGTATCAGTTAAATATCATGCAATTTAATCCAGCCTTGAGAATTCGTATAATTTCCATTTATCACAGTAAGATTGCAGCATTTCTACATATATATAAATTGGCTGAATGAAGGTATGTTGTTCACAGTTTCGTCTTGTCCGTTGTATGTAACAGTTAACGCCTTTAAATTGTAGTAAAGTCAAAATATATGATTCGTGTTTGGAAATCAAATAATTTATTATGAAGAAAGAGTCTTTTTAGTTTCCTATATTGTTAATTTAAAGTGTTTTGATATAAAATTTTGATATAAAATTACGAATATTGTAAGTAACAAAAATATATAAATAAATAATAATTTCCCATTTTCAATTTTCAGAATGTATAATAAAAATAGGTATAATTTTTAAATTAATTGCTTAAAATTTTTTAATTGTTTTTTTTTATTTAATTAGAGGATAGGAAATTTAGATTAATATAATTTTTAAAAAGAGAAGTAAAAATAAGAAATTTAAGAGTTGCATTTCTATTCGTTATTTCTATTTCCGTATCTAAATGTAAATGTAAATGTAAATGTTATTAATAAAGCTAAATGTAAATGTTATTAATAATTTAATAAATCTAAAATATATGATACAAATAATAAAATTTTAGTTACAAACAATATGGTACAACAAAAATTTAGTTCTTGAAAAATCATGATGGTGAAAATACAGTTAAATACAGTTTGTCATATTAAAAAAAAAAGCAATATATAAAGAATAATAAAAAGAGTAAATAATAACGTAGACAAGTCATTGTTTTTAATTTAAATTTCGAATTTATTGGTTTAAATAAACCTTTTTATATATTTTGTAAATATTACAAAATGGAAAATTAAACAATATAAAGGGGAAGCATTTATAATGCATGCACCTATATAATTTTATATATTTCATAAGTAAATATCTCCTAAAAATTCAATGAAGAAAATTATTTTGTAAAAGTGATATGTATATGCATATGTGTCTGTATATATGTACACATTTCTTTTATTGCATGCTAAAATATTTTATAAATGGTTTAAAAATAATTTATAAACTATTAACTCTTTATAACATTATTTTAATACTTTTATATTATACAGAATAATCAAAAATATTAAATTATAGAAATTATAGAAATTTTGTAATTCTGAAATATGTATTCTATTTAAAATATTTTGAAATGAAGTATGAAATTATATAATATATAATACGTAAAAATTATATTTTTCTTTTTAAAATACATACAAAATGTATTTAAAATAAGACCTATGAAAAAATAAGACCTATGAAAATAAATTATTTAGAATATTTCTAAAATTAATTTCGAAGAAAAAATTAACTTTAAAAAGTAAGTAAAAAGTGTTTAATTAATTATAATCAATAATGTACTTTTATATCTAAATTATGATTAATTCAAAGAGCTAATTTATTTTATTTTAGATCATAACTATTCTATTTCAAATTTTAAAAATAAAGTGCTTTGTAAACTTTATCTTTATACACATCACGCAACTAGCAATTTTTAGATAAAATCTAAAGATAATCCCTCTTTCTCTCTTTTTTTCTTTCGATATTCAGGTTAACCAAGTTACCTCATTAGACAAATTCTTATTCGTATATTAAAATTTCTCAATCAGACATAACCAGATAACGATTAAGAAATAGAATTAGGAATCCGGTTAATTATAGAAGTTTATTTATAAGAAGAATTATAATTACACTTGATTGATTCAAAAATTGATTTGATTTTGAGTGGTCCCTTTATTTACAATTTAACTTATTTATTAACTCAATAAACATACATACATTAAATATACTTATAGAAATGATTGAGTTTAATATATCCTTATATATATAATATATAATATAATATATCCTATATATAATATATCTTTTAAATAATCTGTGATCTTATTTTCTTTATTAAAATATATCGAGATATTAGATTAATAGAATAATGATAGGATTAAGGCTCAGTTCTCTCGTGGCGCGATATGAGTTGTATGACGTCAGAGGGAGAAATGACATGTAAAAAGTTTCTTGCGTCATATAGCTTTATCTTGTACTCTCTTAAAAACATGATATTTTTTCTTAAAAACATGATATTTTCGTATTCTTAAAACTTACTAAAAAATACTTGAAAGTAAGATACCTGTCCAATAAATCATCGTAAAAGTGAAAAATTCTTGAAATAATGGTCACTACTCAGCTATCAGAAACAACTAGATCTAGTGATCTGGTAATTTCTGATAGCTAAGCATTGTATCATTATTTCAAGATTTATTTTACACTTTTACGTGATTTATTGGACAGATATCTTACTTTCTGATATTTTTTATAAGTTTTAAGAATACGAAAATATCATGCTTTTAAGGGAAATGTACAAGACAAAGCTGTACGACGCAAGAAATTTTTTACATGTCATTTCTCGCCTCTGACGTCATAATTCAATATGGCTGCAGAGAGACAACCGAGTCTTAACAATAGAACAATTCAAAATAAATTCATATTTTCTGTAAAATAAATGTATTCAAGTAGAGTAGTAAGAGATAATTTATTTCAATTTATTTAATTTCAAATAAATTTAATAAATTTTATAAGTTTTAATAAAATTACTAGGTATCCGGGTATTTAATTTAAAAAATTAGAAATTAAAATAGAAATTATAAATATTGCAATTTAATAAATTTCTTCAGTTCTTTGATATTTATTTTAAAAAAGAATCAATAAAATAATAATAATATAAATAATATTAATAAATAATATTAATATCATTTTCAGGTTTCTTGAAGTGTAAATGAAGATCGGTACTTCGAAATTTATGTTAAATAATACTGTCATTATTTACTAATTATAATTTACAATCGTCAACATCACTGTGAGAATGGATATAAAATTTATTTCCTTCATAGTTATGCTTACAGCAGTATTGTTGGAAGCAAAATTAAATCTTTGGAAAGATTTAGCATTTTCTCAAAAAGCAATAATCAACTCTCTTTTGCCTAAAAATCCCGATATAGTGAGAATAAACAACTTGGAAGAAGCTAAAACGAATAAAGTAGCTACATTAGATTTTGTAAGTACAACGAAATTATATTTTTAGATCATATACTGAGTATTTTGTCATGTTGAAGATTCATTTAAAAAAAGTAACAACAATCTAATTCTATATAAAAATGCATTGCAAAATTTGTAGATGTATTTGTAACTGATAACGTATCACACAAACACATATCCAAAATCTTATCAAATGTCCGGAATCACATATGAGTCATAAAGAGATTAAACGAATTTTTTTATAATAGGTAACATAACAATAGTAACAGTCAAAGTAAAAGGCACAAGTGATCACGATGAGTGATCACTTCTTCTACCACTGGTCGTCATCACACGAACACATAAAAATTAATCATCACGTTTGTGTACAGTGCTATTTTTTTATAATTCCGAATTTATTTCTATATTTCGTTGAAGATAGCTCAAAAAAAAAACCGAAACGTTCGAAAACTCGAATTATGTTATGAATTACGTTAAGAATAAAATAAAGTTATATTTTTTGTTTTGCATAAATAAACTATTTAAAAAATAAGTACACACTATCAACTGCGTTGATTCTTACTGGCCATTTGATTTAATGTTTCGATTTATAGTTTCGAGAGTTATTGTGGTATATATTTTTGACAAGAGACTTAATCGTTTAGACGAGAAATTGTATTAATGTAGGAAATATTTTGTTATCCTAATTATTGTATATTAATTACTAACAATAGTAGTACAACAGTTGTCAAAATATTTTTGTTTAAAAACACAACGAAAAATATTATAAAAAAAATGTCTATGAAATGTCTCAACACTATTTTGAACTGTACAGAAATATTTAAAGAAGCTTCACAAAAGATTGCTGATAGCATCTCATTAAATTAAATAATTCAAATTAACATCTATGGATCTATGAATTGACTGTGTGATAAATAAAAACAAAATTTTTGTTTTGATAATTCTTACTTTTTTGCATAAAATGACTTCTTTGGCATAAATAAATGTCTCTCTTCATTTATAAAAAAAAGCAAATAAAGTTATAAAAAAATGAATATTTTATGAAACTCTTTATATTACTTTATATTTAAGCTAATACCGCAATAAAATATATCTTAGATAAAAAAAATCGTATATAAAGTACTCATCTTTTTCGATTATTTTATTTCGATAATATAATTTTACTTTATTATATAATATTATTATAATTTTATTTTATAATATTAATGTTTTTAAAATGTTTAAAGAAATGTCAATTTATTTAAAAAGAGACCGTACGAGTTTAAATGAAAATTATTGCAAATTATTTTTATTGCTAAAAAGCAAAAAGAATATCTCTATCTTTGAAATTTAATTTTTCTATCGCAATAAGTATTTTTATACTTAATTTGATGAATATTATTATTAATTCTTCAAAATCATTTCTAAAATCATTTCTTAACATCCTCTATGTTTGCACAGATCGGTTTGGTAGAAAGACATGGTTATCCCGCTGAGAAACATTATGTCACAACGGAAGATGGTTATAACTTGATAATACACAGAATACCTGCGAGTCCTCTGTCTAATAATCGCCTAAAAAAAAAAGTTATATTTCTTCAACATGGTTTTTTATGTTCGTCTGATTGTTGGGTGTTATATGGCGCTGACAAGGACCTTGGTAAATATTTGTGAATACATATTGCGTCATTATTTAGTATATTAATTAAATTCAGCATTATTATTTCATGTAGATAACGATATAACGATATAACTTTAATCATAACTGGCCTTTCATTTTCTACTCATTTCAATTTCATGTGCTTTTATAACACATTGAGCAATTTTTTTCTTGGATATACGAAAAGTGAAATCGTGAAACATAGATTGATATGGACATTAAAAGAGTTATAAATATTACTAGCAATTATTATAAATATTACTAGCAATTATTATATTATAGAATTTTCAATATCAGAGATCAGACAGAAAGTCAGAGTTGTGAACACAACATAAAATAATAACATGTATAATAATTACATAATAATTACATGTATAACACACGCACATACGCATATATGAGTGTTATTTTCATTTAATTAATGACCGCTTTTGAAGATTATACATGTGTTCACCTTGACAAACTTAAAATGTGGAAATGCAACTCAGATAATGAAAGCTAATCAATAAACTACAACGTGAAACGTGGCATTTTCTCGGCAAACAGGATCTTGGTTGCTAAAGCCTTTTATATGAAATAAATTCAATTAATTATATTATCAACTACGTGCCACTTTGGTTCAGTAGACTTTCAACGTAGTGGCTTTATAATAATTCGATAATTCAATATAATAATTCAATATTTTTGATATCGAGAATATTTTTGATATCCAGGTACGATCTCTGAGATGATATTTTTCGCAATATATATTTCCAGAATAATAAAGGGATTAATAAAGGAAAATAATAAAGGGGATTTTAATACATATATAAGAAGAAAGATAATGACATATATAAGAAGAAAGATCATACACACATACACACACACACACACACACACACACACACACACACATAAATAGATATTCTCACATATAAGCAAAAATATTGTAATTTTCTTAGACAAATTTTAATTTTATAATAAAATCTTGCTTATATATGTGAAAATTTAATTTTGATTTGATTGAATTTGTGCCGATGAAAATATAAGTATTTGCTTACATGTGAGAATATCTATTTTGAGAGAATCTATACATATATTACGAGTTATACATTATACATATAGGAGAATATATACATAACGACAAAATAAACGATAACACTTTCAGATGTATTCAAGTTAAAACGATTTTTGTCCGCGATAGTGTGCTCTTGTTTGTAGATTAATAATTTTCTCACTTTTTTTTATCAATTAGGATATGAACTATTAGAAATGAGAGCACAATCATGTTTTATTAAGAATACTAGAAAGACATAAATTAATACATTTGCAAAGCTCAGTGCAATAGTAATTTGTGATATTAAATGTTTACGCTGATATTTTAATATTTTCTCGAAAAATTAAAATTTTTTTAAAGATGAAAATTAAGATTTAGTAATTCATAAACTACAAAAACGCACTATTACTTGCCGCTTCGGGAATCAAAATCGACTGATTTTGTTTTTCAATTTAACTTCTTCTATAAATAACATTAACATATAAATTAAAGTGACAACATTGTGTATGCTTTAAGAAAAATAATTCTTATTTATCAGCAATATTATTTTGATTAATATAATTAATATTTGTTTCGACAATATGATAAAAGGAAGAATTATTTTTGTTACAGCATTCTTATTAGCTGATCAAGGATATGATGTATGGCTTGGAAATGTCAGAGGAAATTCTTATTGCCGATCACATATACAAATGTCACCACAAAATCATGACTTTTGGCAATTTAGGTACAATTTCATTTTATAAGTAATATTCTTACAGAAATTCTGTTAATTTAATTGTTCTTTATTTATATTTATTTATTATTTTAATTTGTTATTTTATTTGCGCTAGATTTCTTAAAATTTCTAATCTTAAAATTAATTTCTTTTTTAATGAGATTTATAAAATTTTTTTTAATGAAAACTTATAAAAATATATATAGATTTTGTATGCTTTTATATTCTTATTACAAAAGAATTCCTAATTAAGTTAAAGGATTTAAAATAAAATTAATATAAAAGATTTAGAATAGGAATCACTTGGAGTTTTTGTCATCGTTTTCTATTAGGTAATAAAAAAGAAAAGGAGAGAAACTAAAATATATTTTTATTATTTACCTTTTTAGCTACCATGAGATAGGAACAAGAGATCTACCAGTTATGATCGATTATGTATTGAGTTATACAAAACGCAAAACTTTACACTACATCGGTCATTCAATGGGAACTACTGTATTGTTTGTTTTGCTTTCTATGAGACCCGAATATAACGCAAAAATAAGATTAGGAATCTGTCTTGCTCCAATCGCCATGTGGAAGGAAGTGACTCCTGTATTAGCAACACTTGTTAAAAAAACGCCAAAAATTCAGGTAAAGAGATATCAAAATTATATTTTGATTTCTATTAATTGTAAATAAAATTAAAGTATATTCAATATATAAGTTTTATATTAGTATTAAGACCGATTCATGAAGATCATTCCATGGAGTTTATTGTGCGAGGAATTTGCCAAATATCATAATATCAAGAGACACACGATCTTGATTCGTCCCCAAGTGTACGCCATAGCGCTTCTCGAGCACGAGCAATGTACTGGCAATGTCTCTTCAGACGAATCAATAAGTTGCGAGCACCCGTAATTATCGATTCTTGATAACAGCTGAAATGATCAAATTCTGGATAGGCGCGATCGATAAATTGTATAATAAATAATTGTATAAAAAAATAAAAGTGTTTATATCGTTTTTCGTCTATGTGCTCTATAACCAGAGATATTGCGATCTCAGCAAATGTTCAACAATTGTACATAATAGCATATGCTAATTGTACATAAACGCAATGCTGTAACTTGTTTCATGTTACGTGCACAGTGTTATATAATTATAATTATTTGGCACTTTATCTTGTTTTTTGTATTACGTTTACTGTATGTAGCCTTTATTATAATTTTTTGTGATTATATATTTTGTATTTATATTTTTATTTGTTTATCAGGAATTTTTTGAACAGAATGAAATATATGAATTAGCTCCATTATCATCAACGAGCATTACATTAAGGAGAACATTATGTGCGGACAAAGCAATTACTCAGGCTGCTTGTATTGCAATATTATTTCTATTTTCGGGATCCGATCCAGCACAATTTAATACAGTACGTTATATATTTTTAATTTTTTTTTAAGTTTTGTTTTTAATAATCATACAGGGTATTCTGGAAATCAAGATAAGGAGGTGATTCTTCACATAAAAGTAAATTGAAAATGTAAAATAAACCGAAACATCCTACATAACGCTTTTAATTGTTTTTAATATCTTTTATATTTTTTAGTATTTAATTAAAAATATTATTCAAAGGATTACAGAATATTTTTTAATTTTTTATCTTAATATGAGAAATTAAAATTATATTTAATAAAGCCATTTGTTATAGACAACATTTCCGGAAATATTGTCACATTTTCCCTACGGCGCTTCTGTGAAAACAATACTTCATTTTTCCCAAAATATTATCACACGTGAGTATTTCGTGTCTTTTTAGAAAGAAATTACAGATATTTATAAATAATGATGGAGATATAGAAATTTTAATTCCTGATCCAATAGATGTTATAATTGCTTTTGTTATATGCGCTTTAAATCTTATAAGCCAACACTTGGAGTTAGATGCATATTTCAGTGTCGATTTTTGAAACGACGCCTGCTATTTTTCCATTGCCTCTTGAAGCTCATTGTTAGTAGTTGAGCCATCGATCATACATGATCTTGTCTCAGAAGTGTTCTCATCTTTGCTAAATAATTTTTAACTGTAACTTTTAACTGTATAAATAAATAAATGCTAAATTTTCTATTATTAATTATGTATATATATATATATATATATATATATATATATAATAAAATAATATAGTTAGAATAATGTATAATAAATATGTATAATAGAATTTTAACAACAGTTTTTCACATTAATGTGAGATATTGTTGATGCCTGTTTTAAGTTACTCCTTAATAAGCCAATTGCCTCAAAAAATGAAAAACGAAAAAAATCATCAAATATATAAATATATTTCTATTTCATATTAATATAGAACATATATACTTATATACTGGAACCTTGTAATCTGGAACCTCATAATAGTGAATCTCTAGGGCGCAAAATTCCCTCCCATACACATTAGACGCATTCAAATAGCATCAGTAAGAATAACGGAACAATTGCATAGCAACGCTATGGGCATATATTAAGTTGTTTTGAGTTACACTTTGAGCGCGCATGAAATTAGACTTGCCAATATCGAGCAAAAATATCGAGTACGAATACATTCAAAATATATCATGTAATACGATATTTTTATTTAAAAAATTATACATTTAAATAAATATTTAAATAAAATTAGAATATACATTTAATTAATGATTACAATTTTTATAGTTTGGTCCCATTTTTTAAACAAATATCTTTTTCAATTTCGCTGCTATATTTATATAGATAATTAATATTGTTTACAGACAAATTTGAAAGCTACGACGATGGATTTTTCGACCATTATAAAAGATATAAACAAATAGCACCCATACAATATAATCTTAAAAGAATTACAGCGTCTTTGGCTTTATTTTATGGCGCTAATGATCTGTTTGCTACGGCATCGGTAAATATATTTTTAATTTTTAATTTTGTATATTATAATGTTTTTCATTTTGTGAAAAAATATATTA
The DNA here is from genome assembly GCF_055798465.1 of Pogonomyrmex barbatus. NCBI lineage: Eukaryota > Metazoa > Arthropoda > Insecta > Hymenoptera > Formicidae > Pogonomyrmex > Pogonomyrmex barbatus. The sequence continues at coordinate 185,388 of NW_028297127.1, read as the reverse complement.
AAGAAATAAAATTTCATTAAAATTACACACGTACGCACGCACGCACACATACCGAGTGGTCCATTTAAATCGAATCCCTTGAATATTTCTCTTATTTTGGATACGAAAAAATGTTTCAGATGAAAGTAGAACGATGTCGAGAGGAACACATTTTCATACCGGTTTTTTTCTAGGTTGAGATAATTTAAAAGATAATTTAAAAGATGAAGATCATCTTCATCTTTTTAAATGGAATTGTATAATTTTTTTTTACACGATATGATTCCTCTATTTATTTTATGTATAAAGGTAGAATTGTCGACAAATCAATAATTTACGAGATATTTTATATTTTATTCCAATAAAAAATTTATTCAAGATGTTCAAAATGATGTCCTCCGACTTTAATATACTTTCAAATACATAAATAATACTCTTACATTTTTTATCGTTTCTGAATTTATACTTGCTTCCAAAATACGCTCTTTCATGTTCTCTTGTGTAATTGGTACATTGAAAACAATGTTTGATATACATCATAAAAAATTTATTATTATCATACATATTCCTTTTTCGACTTTCTCTCCTGATACTCTTTGTTCATTCTATATTATTATTTATGTACATATGTGGAAATAGTCTTTAAGTAATAATTGCTTACATTTTTAATTTATTATTGTTAATATTTTATCATTTTTCATATTTTATTTTCGCAGAATGCTTTTGAGACATATAGTCAACTGCCGAATGTTATTTTGCTAGAGGAAAATCCATATAAACTTTTCACTCATACTGATTTTCTTTGGGCCATCGATGCGAAGACTCTATTATATGACCGTGTAATGGAGGTACTTGAGAGGTTTGATATTAAGCAAAAGAACGAATGGAATATCAATTAATCTATTATTAAATAATTGATGTCTTTTGCGAAAAAAATTAATTTCTTTCTGATTCATAAATATTGTATTCAAAGTGTAAGGACGGAAGAAGTACAAGAGAAAAGAATAATTATAAAAAAAGATAAATGGAAAATAACAATATATAATGAGCAAGAAATAACAGAAATGTTTATCGGTTATATACCAAGATACATTGCCCGAACACTGCGAAATATTTATATTATTATCTAACTAAATAAAGAATCTCTCTCTCTCTCTCTCTCTCTCTCTCTCTCTCTCTCTCTCTATTTCGCGCTCTCGCTTCTCTACTTTGACAATCGACTGAAGTCTATCTGCACGAGGAAAGTGAGACCGTTTTAAAGTATGATGCATCTAAATCCTGTCTGTGTATAACCGCATATCTTACTTACGAAATTAATTGTGGATATCATAGATATAATTAAAAGAAACACAAATAAAAGGAAGAGATTATTTACTTTTTCGTACATGAATCATTTAATATTTAATATAATATTCAAATTAATCTTCACATAAACGATTCTCTTTTTGTAATCTTTTTTTTCTCTTTATTTTTCATTCCTCACTTTAAATATTTTCAAATCTTCACTTTTCATTTTGAATCATACCTGTCTTTATTTTGAAGCTCATTTATTTTACTTACTTTAACCATTAATAATTATGATCATCAGGTACTATCACACAATCGTTATCGTCAGAAAATTTCCGTTTGATCAATATTGATTTCTTCAGTTCGGATGAATTATCATGAAGTATGTTGTCATTACTGATAATGCAAACATCATTGCTATCATCATTGTTATCAACTTCTATTTTAAGTTTTTTAGTTGGCACTTCAACCTCGGTATCATTTTTGCGTTTTTTAGCTGTATCTAATATCTCGATTACGTTCTGCACAAAAATTTTTAAATTTGTTTAAAATAAGCGGTTAAATCAATAATCTCAAAAAAAAAGAAATATTATTAAAAAATTAATCAAAAGAAATATTAAAAATACTCACTTGACCATTAGAACTGGAAGACTTTTCCGTTTCTTCTTCTTTCTTTTCCCGCGGTTGAAGTACATTTTTATCCGTCAATATTAAAAATTGTGGACTATCATCCTTTGGATCGGGTTTTTCCCGATAAACTACAAAGATAGTTAATGAATAATTCTGATGAAAGTCGTCAACTTTGAGAATTGTTCCATCCTTGATCCCTAATTCCTCCAATTTTTTGTTATTATTGCTCTCTGTTTCACCTTCTTCACTGCTAATGATGACGGCATCAGTTCCATCAATCATTACATCAGGAGCGATCATGTTGAGTCTATCTTTGAGTATTAATTCTTCCAGTTCTTTAATAGTCATGTTGGAAGTATCAACCATTAGCATAGCTTGTGGGCTAGGTGCACAAACGTAACATTGCGGATTGGGTGGATTCACTGCTTTTTCCGGAACCAATAGTTGATTACGATGATTCATCTTTAAACGCAGATAGACAGATTTACAGGCTCGTAGATTGTTCTCAAGGACCCGAAAAGCATGAAGAACTACCATATCCGCGATTATAGCGTTGGTAGTAGCGATTGCTGGGATTATATTGCCAGCCATTGCTGAAGATTAAGAATTATGTTAAAATAAAAATTAGAATTGAAATTTTATATAATATACTGAATGATTTCAATGATTCTTATATTGAAAATAAAATAAAACATATATTGAAATTGTGAAGAAAAAAGAAGGGTAAAACTTGAGAAAGGTAACTGAATAAAGTTGTTCTCATATAATTGCTAACATTTGATATTAAATCTGCTTTTTTGAGGAATTCCGAAAATATACGCGCGAATATTGGCACATGCGGCGACGAAATCCACAGCATGTTGATCATCTTTGTCCGAAATCAAATGATTGTCTGGTGATTTTGCTTGGAAGCTTTCAATGCCAGATAAATTTTTCATCGATTCCGTAAAAATCGAACCGCATTTGGAAATACATCGTTGTTGATCCTTTAACTCAGGTTGATTGATTTCTTTGCTACATCCAGCCACTTTAGAAAAATATAAATACATTATTCTCACTGAAACAATTAAAAAGAATATTTGTATAAAATAAATAAGAGCAAACCTCCGTCTGGCAATTCCCTCCAATTTAATGGCGTTAGAAGTCGACGCGTTTTCCATAAATTATCCATGCTCCACAGATATTTGATATCATCATGAAAGAGTTTAACGAACAGTTTTTCCGGATTGTAATCACAAGATTGAGCCCAATTCGCGTGGAAATTCTATTAACATTACCCTTATCATTAGCTTCCATTTGCAAAGCTCCTTGCAAAGCTCTGAAGATAACTATGAATTGCTACACGAAAATAAATATGCATAAATTATAAAAAAAATTATAAAAAAAAAATATAACATTAATTGTGAGTTATACATGTAATTTTACACACACACACACACACACACACACACACACACACACACACACACACACACACGTTGTATTATGTATATACTTTTAAATTATATTGAATGTCACAATATAACGATTTACATTACCAGTTGCTTCTAAATCTGCTGTATCTGGAGAAACATTGTGATCAGGATCTTCTCCTCCAAATAATTGGCTGCAATTGACATTATAAAATAAATCATTAAAAATTGTTTAGAAATCAAAAGAAATTTTTGACAAATAGAAATGAAAATTAAATCAAAATCACAAATTTGATTTAGAAAGCATAACATACAAAATTTTATTTTAATGCAGATTATTCTACAATAATTACTTAAAGAGATGCTTAGCCCATACTATACGGTGAATGGGTTCGCTGGGTGTATTGCGAATGGTACAGCCAGGATAAGTCTTTTGTACAGCTTTAGGTGTACATTCATAACATTGATTTAGGCTCTTTTTAATGAGTTCAACCTGATCTTCATAACCTGCAGTACCAGATTCAATTAATGGTATATCTGTTGATAGGCACATACGATTCACATGGTTTCTAACTGCTCTATTGTCAAGAGCATTCAAAACCACGGTAAACTTTTTGAAAAAAGATGGGCCAAATTCTGATCTGTAAACATATATAAGAAATTTAAAAAAAAAGTTTTAAATAAATAATACAAACACTGAGAATCAATGATATAGTAACAAGTGTAGTAATAAGATTAGTAACAAAGATACTTAAACATACGATATGATACTATCGTGATAGTATATCACTTTGACATCTGGATTAAATGTCAATCCTGTTTCACATGCTATGCTGGCTTTTGATTTTCCTATATGTTTTTTTTGAAACAGAAACTGTCTGTTTAAATTACTGACATCAATTGTATCCAAATCTAGAAAAAAATCAAATTTAATAATTTAAATATTTATAATAAAAGCATCATAAGTATACATGTAAATGGAAAATAAAAAACAAAAAAATAAAAAATAAAAATTAAGAAAGATGAAATTAATACAATATATCAACATATATCATAAGAAGAAATTTGATATTGCCTGTCGTAGTCGAGAAGCATTAGAAGCAATAGTTAAGGAATTTGTCTCAGATACTGGTATATTTAAGACAGAATTAATTATGTCAAGAGAAAACAAGTCACTTTGCTTATTGTTAATAAATTCTTATATTACAAGAATATATTATATCTTTTTAGATGATATACCTATTATTCTGGCTGATGTAAAAGATGAGATGTCTCTCAGGAAAATGACCGAGCGAGCAAAGATATTTATTAATTCTTGTGGTCCATATAGATTTTACGGAGAACCAGTTATTAAAGCTTGTATCGCTACTTGTACTCATTACGTTGATGTCACTGGTGAAGAAGAGGTAATTCAATATACGTTTTTATTACGCAATTCGCAATGAACAATGTTAATTTATTTTACTATTTTCGATATTTTGTCGTTTATGCAGAGAATGCAATTTAAATATAATCAAGCAGCACAAGAAGCTGGCGTTTACATAATAAACGCTTGCGGTTTTGATTGTATTCCAAGCGAATTTGGGAATTATTTTCAACAGAAGTTTGGAGGAAAAATCAATGCTATTGAAATATATTGGTCATTTTCAACTGACACTAATGAGAAAATTTTTATTTTAAATTATGTAACTTGGGAGTCCGCAATACATAATCTAGCTAATATACATGAACAACGAGAATTGCGTGCAAAGTTATATCCTACCAAACTACCCGAATTAATACCTAAATTAAATCAAAGTATGCATTTTTCCAGACATTACCTATATAATTACAAAATCGTATCTTATTGTAAATCAATTATATGTCAGTTTTGCATGTATATCAAATGTTTAAAAATTTTGTGAGCTTTATGAACTCGAAAAAGAGGAATAATGCAATTGCATAGATAGCAAGACTAATAATTTGTTAATTGCAGAGGTATACATCGAAGCGACGCGTCTGGAGGATGGTCTATACCATTTCGAAGTACTGATCGTTCCGTAGTTCTTCGCAACGATTCTTACACGACAAATATAAAGAAAGGCCCGTTCAAGTTCAAGTTTACATCACGTTTAAGTTAGTATAATAAAAAATAAACCATGAATATTGGAAAATAATTTTGATTAATGTACACTTATCATTAGGTCTTTCTTTGTCTGCCTGGCAGTTGCCATCCTCGACATGATTTTATTTTTCACGTCTCGCACAGCATATAGTCGCAATTACTTCTAAAAGTATGTATGAAATTAATGCAATTTTTAAAATCATTTAGATCAGAGTATCAGAGAACAAGATAATTAAATTGATATTTGCAGTATCCGACTTTATTTTCATACGGTCTTGTGGGCCATAAAAATCCGAAATTAGAAACACAAAAATCAACACATTTTTCCATAATATTTAAAACCTGCGGATGGACTAAAAAGTTGGCTGAACCTATTGACAAATATACAGATCCACTTAATAAGAAAGTAGTCACGAAAGTCAGCGGTGATTCTCCTGCATATGAAATGACTAGTATTGTAGCGATTTATCGGCAATTACAATTCTTAATAAAACTGATAAGATTTAGAATTTATTATTTTTGAAAATCTGAATAAATTTACGGTTTATAACGTAAGATAAATATAAAATAACTTTTATTTTGCTTTTATATATTTATATTATATTTTTATAGCGGAGGAGTACTCACTCCTGGTGCTGCATTCGTAAGACATCTCTGATCGAAGAAATGAATAAACATAATATTAAATTTGAAGTGATATCATCTATCGAGAAATAGAAATAGAATGGACGTTCTATGTAAGTTTAAATGATAGAATTTTTTTTAATGCTTAATAATTATGTTCGATTTTATATTAATATTTGTCATTTGAGTCAGTTGAGTAGAAATTTTTGCATATTTACGTTTCCTTTTAAAAAGGAAATTATAAAATGTTTATATAATGTTATTATATAAATGTTTATATAATTAATAATAAGAGCATAGCAATTTCATAACAAAGAGTATTTATAGAGAGTATTTATATTTTTAAAAAACGTCTCTTTAAAAAAAAATTAATTACTAAAATGATAGTTATATCAATTACTAAAGGAAACAATAAAAATAAATTAAAACAATATCTTCAAATACAATTTCAATAAAATTAAAATAATTATATTTATTTAATTTCAATTTTATTGTATATAAAACTAATTTATATTCATTTGTTTTAAGATAAAAAACATAATTTAATAAAATATAATTTTTAATTCATAATATTATAAAATGGCACATATACGGAATGTCCTGTAGCACTGTCCTTATCGCTCGGGAGAAGATAGAGGAAGAGGAGCGAGATAAATCAAAATGTCTTATATGTCTCCGTTTTGCAATAATTATTATATTCGCAATAATTTTCGACTTATTAAATATTAGTTGTACAAATAGTTGTACAAATAAAAGCGCGCGGGGAGCTCGAGCCATGCTTGATGCAATCTCTCCTGTCGTGCTCCAGGAGGATTATTTGTATATTTGCCAATGGCGTAGGAGGGTGTCGCCGCTGCAGTCCGACCTGCATCCATCGAGAGAATAGGACCATCATCTCTCTGGAGTACCGGTCGTGGGGATTTGAAAGAATACATGTATATATGTATCATTGTATTGTTGACGTGTTATTTTAAACACGTTATTTGCGATAAATATCATCACATGCCTCGGTAGTCGAAAGGATAAGATGCCTGCGCAGTAAGCAGGAGATCCAGGTTCGATTCCTGGCTGAGGTGGTATTTTTTCGCAAAATAATTACGAGTTTTCACGACTGGTTCGTGATCGGGCCCCGCCATAACGCACACCCTCCCTTCTTATTTGGGGAGAAAGCGCACGCCCGCTTGATCTGCGCTCTTACTTGTGTAACTTAAATATTTAATAACTAGTAAGTATTAGTGAAATATCATGTAATTTAATCCAGCCTTGAGAATTCGTATAACTCCCATTTATCACAGTAAGATTGCAGTATTTCTGCATACATATATATATATATATATATATATATATATATATATATATATATATATATATATATTTGATTGAGTGGAGGTGTGTGTTGTTCAGTTTCGTCTTGTTCGTTGCGTCGGAGGTATGTGTTGTTCAGTTTCGTCTTGTTCGTTGTAACATTTAACGCCTTTAAATTTTAATAAAGTCAAAAGATATGATTCGTGTTTGGAAATAATTTATTATGAAGAAAGAAAGAATCTTTTTAGTTTCCAATATTGTTAATTTAAAGTGTTTTGATATAGAATTATGAACATTGTAAGTAACAAAAATATATAAATAAATTTCCCATTTTCAATTTTCAGAATGTATAATAAAAATAGGTATAATTTTTAAATTAATTGCTTAAAATTTTTTAATTGTTTCTTTTATTTAATTAGAAGATAGAAAATTTAATATTAATATTTTTAAAAATGAGAAAGTAAAAATAAGAAATTTCAGAATTGTGCATTTCATTACTTCTATTTCCATGTCTAGCTAAATATAAATGTTATTAATAATTTAATAAATCTAAAATATATGATATACACAATAAAATTTTAGTACAAACAATATGGTACAAATAATAAAAATTTAGTTCTTGAAAAATTATGATAATGAAAATACAGTTAAATACAGTTTGTAATATACAGAAAATACATTTGTAATATTAAGAAAAGCAATATATAAAGAATAATAAAACGAGTAAATAATAATGTAGACAAGTCATTGTTTTTAATTTAAATATTTCGAATTTATTAGTTTAAATAAACTTTTTTATATATTTTGTAAATATTACAAAATGGAAAACTAAACAATATAAAGGAAGTATTTATAATGCATGTACCTATATAATTTTACATATTTCATAAGTAAACTGTACATATCCCCTAAAAATTCAATGAAGAAAATTATTTTGTAAAAGTGATATGTATATGCATATGTGTCTGTATATATGTACACATTTCTTTTATTGCATGCTAAAATATTTTATAAATGGTTTAAAAATAGTTTATAAACTATTAACTCTTTATAACATTATTTTAATATTTTTATATTATACAGAATAATAAAAAATATTAAATTATATAGAAATTTTGTAGATTATTTTGTATATTATATTAGAAATTCTGAAATATGTATTCTATTTAAAATATTTTGAAATGAAGTATAAATTGAAATGAAGTATGACATTATACGTATAAAAATTATATTTTTTTCTTTTTAAAATATATACAAAATTTTTTTCTTTTTAAAATACTTACAAAATGTATTTAAAAAATAAGAACTATGAAAATAAATTATTTAGAATATTTCTAAAATTAATTTCAAAGAAAAAATTAACTTTAAAAAGTAAGTAAAAAGTGTTTAATTTAATTAATTATAATCAATAATGTACTTTTATATCTAAATTATGATTAATTCAAAGAGCTAATTTATTTTATTTTAGATCATAACTATTCTATTTCAAATTTTAAAAATAAAGTGCTTTGTAAACTTTATCTTTATATACATCACGCAACTAGCAAGTTTTAGATAAAATCTAAAGATAATCCCTCTTTCTCTCTTTTTTTCTTTCGATATTCAGGTTAAGCAAGTTATCTTTATTAGACAAATTCTTATTCCGCATATTAAAATTTCTCAACCAGGCATAACCAGATAACGATTAAGAAGTAGAATTAGGAATGCGGTTAATTATAGAAGTTTATTTATAAGAAGAATTATAATTACATTTATTGATTCAAAAATTGATTTGGTTTTGAATGATCCCTTTATTTACAGTTTAATTTATTTATTAACCCAATAAACATACATGCATTAAATATATTATAGAAATGATTAATTGAGTTTAATAATATTTCTTTTAAATAATTTGTGATCTTATCTTCTCTATTAAAATATATCGAGATATTAGATTAATAAAATAATGACAGGATTAAGGTTCGGCTTCTCTCGCGGCGCGGATATGAGTTGTGTGACATCAGAGGTGACTTGTGGCAACTAGATCTAGTGATCTGGTAATTTCTGATAGTTAAACAGTGTACCATTATTTCAAGATTTATTTTACACTTTTACGTGATTTATTGGACAGATATCTTACTTTCTGATATTTTTTATAAGTTTTAAGAATACGAAAATATCATGCTTTTAAGGGAAATGTACAAGACAAAGCTGTACGACGCAAGAAATTTTTTACATGTCATTTCTCGCCTCTGACGTCATAATTCAATATGGCTGCAGAGAGACAACCGAGTCTTAACAATAGAACAATTCAAAATAAATTCATATTTTCTGTAAAATAAATGTATTCAAGTAGAGTAGTAAGAGATAATTTATTTCAATTTATTTAATTTCAAATAAATTTAATAAATTTTATAAGTTTTAATAAAATTACTAGGTATCCGGGTATTTAATTTAAAAAATTAGAAATTAAAATAGAAATTATAAATATTGCAATTTAATAAATTTCTTCAGTTCTTTGATATTTATTTTAAAAAAGAATCAATAAAATAATAATAATATAAATAATATTAATAAATAATATTAATATCATTTTCAGGTTTCTTGAAGTGTAAATGAAGATCGGTACTTCGAAATTTATGTTAAATAATACTGTCATTATTTACTAATTATAATTTACAATCGTCAACATCACTGTGAGAATGGATATAAAATTTATTTCCTTCATAGTTATGCTTACAGCAGTATTGTTGGAAGCAAAATTAAATCTTTGGAAAGATTTAGCATTTTCTCAAAAAGCAATAATCAACTCTCTTTTGCCTAAAAATCCCGATATAGTGAGAATAAACAACTTGGAAGAAGCTAAAACGAATAAAGTAGCTACATTAGATTTTGTAAGTACAACGAAATTATATTTTTAGATCATATACTGAGTATTTTGTCATGTTGAAGATTCATTTAAAAAAAGTAACAACAATCTAATTCTATATAAAAATGCATTGCAAAATTTGTAGATGTATTTGTAACTGATAACGTATCACACAAACACATATCCAAAATCTTATCAAATGTCCGGAATCACATATGAGTCATAAAGAGATTAAACGAATTTTTTTATAATAGGTAACATAACAATAGTAACAGTCAAAGTAAAAGGCACAAGTGATCACGATGAGTGATCACTTCTTCTACCACTGGTCGTCATCACACGAACACATAAAAATTAATCATCACGTTTGTGTACAGTGCTATTTTTTTATAATTCCGAATTTATTTCTATATTTCGTTGAAGATAGCTCAAAAAAAAAACCGAAACGTTCGAAAACTCGAATTATGTTATGAATTACGTTAAGAATAAAATAAAGTTATATTTTTTGTTTTGCATAAATAAACTATTTAAAAAATAAGTACACACTATCAACTGCGTTGATTCTTACTGGCCATTTGATTTAATGTTTCGATTTATAGTTTCGAGAGTTATTGTGGTATATATTTTTGACAAGAGACTTAATCGTTTAGACGAGAAATTGTATTAATGTAGGAAATATTTTGTTATCCTAATTATTGTATATTAATTACTAACAATAGTAGTACAACAGTTGTCAAAATATTTTTGTTTAAAAACACAACGAAAAATATTATAAAAAAAATGTCTATGAAATGTCTCAACACTATTTTGAACTGTACAGAAATATTTAAAGAAGCTTCACAAAAGATTGCTGATAGCATCTCATTAAATTAAATAATTCAAATTAACATCTATGGATCTATGAATTGACTGTGTGATAAATAAAAACAAAATTTTTGTTTTGATAATTCTTACTTTTTTGCATAAAATGACTTCTTTGGCATAAATAAATGTCTCTCTTCATTTATAAAAAAAAGCAAATAAAGTTATAAAAAAATGAATATTTTATGAAACTCTTTATATTACTTTATATTTAAGCTAATACCGCAATAAAATATATCTTAGATAAAAAAAATCGTATATAAAGTACTCATCTTTTTCGATTATTTTATTTCGATAATATAATTTTACTTTATTATATAATATTATTATAATTTTATTTTATAATATTAATGTTTTTAAAATGTTTAAAGAAATGTCAATTTATTTAAAAAGAGACCGTACGAGTTTAAATGAAAATTATTGCAAATTATTTTTATTGCTAAAAAGCAAAAAGAATATCTCTATCTTTGAAATTTAATTTTTCTATCGCAATAAGTATTTTTATACTTAATTTGATGAATATTATTATTAATTCTTCAAAATCATTTCTAAAATCATTTCTTAACATCCTCTATGTTTGCACAGATCGGTTTGGTAGAAAGACATGGTTATCCCGCTGAGAAACATTATGTTACAACGGAAGATGGTTATAACTTGATAATACACAGAATACCTGCGAGTCCTCTGTCTAATAATCGCCTAAAAAAAAAAGTTATATTTCTTCAACATGGTCTCTTATGTTCGTCTGATTGTTGGGTGTTATATGGCGCTGACAAGGACCTTGGTAAATATTTGTCAATACATATTGCGTCATTATTTAGCATATTAATTAAATTCAGCATTATTATTTCATGTAGATAACGATATAACTTTGATCATAACTCTTGGCCTTTCATTTTCTACTCATTTCAATTTCATGTGCTTTTATAACACATTGAGCAATTTTTTTCTTGGATATACGAAAAGTGAAATCGTGAAACATAGACTGATATGACATAGATAGACATGGAAATTAAAAGAGTTATAAATATTACTAGCCATTATTATATCATAGAATTTTCAATATTAGAGATCAGACAGAAAGTCAGAGTTCTGAACACAATATAAAATAATTACATGTATAATACTTACATGTATAATAATTACATGTATAACACACGCACATACGCACATATTTTCATTTAGTTATGACCGCTTTTGAAGATTATAATGAATGTGTTCACCTTGGCAAACTTAAAGCAAGATTTTTATTATAAAATTAAAATTTTTCTAAGAAAATTATAATATTTTTGCTTATATGTGAGAATATCTATTTTGAGAGAATCTATACATATATTACGAGTTATACATTATACATATAGGAGAATATATACATAACGACAAAATAAACGATAACACTTTCAGATGTATTCAAGTTAAAACGATTTTTGTCCGCGATAGTGTGCTCTTGTTTGTAGATTAATAATTTTCTCACTTTTTTTTATCAATTAGGATATGAACTATTAGAAATGAGAGCACAATCATGTTTTATTAAGAATACTAGAAAGACATAAATTAATACATTTGCAAAGCTCAGTGCAATAGTAATTTGTGATATTAAATGTTTACGCTGATATTTTAATATTTTCTCGAAAAATTAAAATTTTTTTAAAGATGAAAATTAAGATTTAGTAATTCATAAACTACAAAAACGCACTATTACTTGCCGCTTCGGGAATCAAAATCGACTGATTTTGTTTTTCAATTTAACTTCTTCTATAAATAACATTAACATATAAATTAAAGTGACAACATTGTGTATGCTTTAAGAAAAATAATTCTTATTTATCAGCAATATTATTTTGATTAATATAATTAATATTTGTTTCGACAATATGATAAAAGGAAGAATTATTTTTGTTACAGCATTCTTATTAGCTGATCAAGGATATGATGTATGGCTTGGAAATGTCAGAGGAAATTCTTATTGCCGATCACATATACAAATGTCACCACAAAATCATGACTTTTGGCAATTTAGGTACAATTTCATTTTATAAGTAATATTCTTACAGAAATTCTGTTAATTTAATTGTTCTTTATTTATATTTATTTATTATTTTAATTTGTTATTTTATTTGCGCTAGATTTCTTAAAATTTCTAATCTTAAAATTAATTTCTTTTTTAATGAGATTTATAAAATTTTTTTTAATGAAAACTTATAAAAATATATATAGATTTTGTATGCTTTTATATTCTTATTACAAAAGAATTCCTAATTAAGTTAAAGGATTTAAAATAAAATTAATATAAAAGATTTAGAATAGGAATCACTTGGAGTTTTTGTCATCGTTTTCTATTAGGTAATAAAAAAGAAAAGGAGAGAAACTAAAATATATTTTTATTATTTACCTTTTTAGCTACCATGAGATAGGAACAAGAGATCTACCAGTTATGATCGATTATGTATTGAGTTATACAAAACGCAAAACTTTACACTACATCGGTCATTCAATGGGAACTACTGTATTGTTTGTTTTGCTTTCTATGAGACCCGAATATAACGCAAAAATAAGATTAGGAATCTGTCTTGCTCCAATCGCCATGTGGAAGGAAGTGACTCCTGTATTAGCAACACTTGTTAAAAAAACGCCAAAAATTCAGGTAAAGAGATATCAAAATTATATTTTGATTTCTATTAATTGTAAATAAAATTAAAGTATATTCAATATATAAGTTTTATATTAGTATTAAGACCGATTCATGAAGATCATTCCATGGAGTTTATTGTGCGAGGAATTTGCCAAATATCATAATATCAAGAGACACACGATCTTGATTCGTCCCCAAGTGTACGCCATAGCGCTTCTCGAGCACGAGCAATGTACTGGCAATGTCTCTTCAGACGAATCAATAAGTTGCGAGCACCCGTAATTATCGATTCTTGATAACAGCTGAAATGATCAAATTCTGGATAGGCGCGATCGATAAATTGTATAATAAATAATTGTATAAAAAAATAAAAGTGTTTATATCGTTTTTCGTCTATGTGCTCTATAACCAGAGATATTGCGATCTCAGCAAATGTTCAACAATTGTACATAATAGCATATGCTAATTGTACATAAACGCAATGCTGTAACTTGTTTCATGTTACGTGCACAGTGTTATATAATTATAATTATTTGGCACTTTATCTTGTTTTTTGTATTACGTTTACTGTATGTAGCCTTTATTATAATTTTTTGTGATTATATATTTTGTATTTATATTTTTATTTGTTTATCAGGAATTTTTTGAACAGAATGAAATATATGAATTAGCTCCATTGTCATCAACGAGCATTACATTAAGGAGAACATTATGTGCGGATAAAGCAATTACTCAGGCTGCTTGTATCGCAATACTATTTCTATTTTTTGGATCCGATCCAGCACAATTTAATACAGTACGTTATATATTTTTAATTTTGTTTTTGATAATCATACAGGGTATTCTGGAAATCAACAGATAAGGAGGTGATTCTTCAAATAAAAATAAATTGAAAATGTAGAATAAACCGAAACACATCCTACATAACGCTTTTAATTGTTTTTAATATCTTTTATACTTTTTAGTATTTAATTAAAAATATTATTCAAAGGATTACAGAATATTTTTTAATTTTTTATCTTAATATGAGAAATTAAAATTATATTTAATAAAGCCATTTGTTATAGACAGCATTTCCGGAATTATTGTCACATTTTCCCTACGGCGCTTCTGTGAAAACAATACTTCATTATTTCCAAAATATTATCACACGTGAGTATTTCGTATTTTTTTAGAAAAAAATTACAAAAATTACAGATATAAACCAGTTGCCTCAAAAAATGAAAAAGGAAAAAGATCATCAAATATACGTTTCGATTTCATATTAATATAGAATAGATATATACTTATATACTGGAACCTCATAATAGTGAACCTCGAAATAGCGCGCAAAATTCCCTCCCATACACATTAGACGCATTCAAATAGCATCAGTAAGAATAACGGAACAATTGCATAGCAACGCTATGGGCATATATTAAGTTGTTTTGAGTTACACTTTGAGCGCGCATGAAATTAGACTTGCCAATATCGAGCAAAAATATCGAGTACAAATATATTCAAAATATATCATGTAATACGATATTTTTATTTAAAAAATTATACATTTAAATAAATATTTAAATAAAATTAGAATATACATTTAATTAATGATTACAATTTTTATAGTTTGGTCCCATTTTTTAAACAAATATCTTTTTCAATTTCGCTGCTATATTTATATAGATAATTAATATTGTTTACAGACAAATTTGAAAGCTACGACGATGGATTTTTCGACAATTATAAAAGATATAAACAAATAGCACCCATACAATATAATCTTAAAAGAATTACTGCGTCCTTGGCTTTATTTTATGGCGCTAATGATCCGCTTGCTACGGCATCGGTAAATATATTTTTTAATTTTTAATTTTGTATATTATAATGTTTTTCATTTTGTGAAAAAATATATTAAAGAAATAAAATTTCATTAAAATTACACACGTACGCACGCACGCACACATACCGAGTGGTCCATTTAAATCGAACCCCTTGAATATTTCTCTTATTTTGGATACGAAAAAATGTTTCAGATGAAAGTAGAACGATGTCGAGAGGAACACATTTTCATACCGGTTTTTTTCTAGGTTGAGATAATTTAAAAGATAATTTAAAAGATGAAGATCATCTTCATCTTTTTAAATGGAATTGTATGATTTTTTTTACACGATATGATTCCTCTATTTATTTTATGTATAAAGTTATGTATAAAATTGTCGACAAATCAATAATTTACGAGATATTTTATATTTTATTCCAATAAAAAATTTATTCAAGATGTTCAAAATGATGTCCTCCGACTTTAATACACTTTCAAATACATAAATAATACTCTTACATTTTTTATCGTTTCTGAATTTATATTTGCTTCCAAAATACGCTCTTTCATATTCTCTTGTGTAATTGGTACATTGAAAACAATGTTTGATATACATCATAAAAAATTTATTATTATCATACATATTCCTTTTTCGACTTTCTCTCCTGATACTCTTTGTTCAATCTGTATTATTATTTATGTACATATGTGGAAATAGTCTTTAAGTAATAATTGCTTACATTTTTTAATTTATTATTGTTAATATTTTATCATTTTTCATATTTTATTTTCGCAGAATGCTTTTGAGACATATAGTCAACTGCCGAATGTTATTTTGCTAGAGGAAAATCCATATAAACCTTTCACTCATAGTGATTTTCTTTGGGCCATCGATGCGAAGACTCTATTATATGACCGTGTAATGGAGGTACTTGAGAGGTTTGATATTAAGCAAAAGAACGAATGGAATATTAATTAATCTATTATTAAATAATTGATGTCTTTTGCGAAAAAAATTAAGTTCTTTCTGATTCATAAATATTGTATTCAAAGTGTAAGGACGGAAGAAGTACAAGAGAAAAGAATAATTATAAAAAAAGATAAATGGAAAATAACAATATATAATGAGCAAGAAATGACAGAAATGTTTATCGGTTATATACCAAGATACATCGCCCGAACACTGCGAAATATTTATATTATTATCTAACTAAATAAAGAATCACGAATGTCTCTCTCTCTCTCTCTCTCTCTCTCTCTCTCTCTCTCTCTCTCTTTCTATTTCGCTTCTCTACTTTGACAATCGACTGAAGTCTATCCGCACGAGGAAAGTGAGACCGTTTTAAAGTATGATGCATCTAAATCCTGCCTGTGTATAACCGCATATCTTAATACGAAATTAATTGTGGATATCATAGATATAATTAAAAGAAACACATATAAAAGGAAGAGATTGTTTACTTTTTCGTACATGAATCATTTAATATTTAATATAATATTCAAATTAATCTTCACATAAACGATTCTCTTTTTGTAATCTTTTTTATCTCTTTATTTTTTATTCTTCACTTTAAATATTTTCAAATCTTCACTTTTCATTTTGAATCATACCTGTCTTTATTTTGAAGCTCATTTATTTTACTTACTTTTACCATTAATAATTATGATCATCAGATACTATCACACAATCGTTATCGTCAGAAAATTTCCGTTTGGTCAATATTGATTTCTTCAGTTCGGATGAATTATCATGAAGTATGTTGTCATTACTGATAATGCAAACATCATTGCTATCATCATTGTTATCAACTTCTATTTTAAGTTTTTTAGTTGGCACTTCAACTTCGGTATCATTTTTGCGTTTTTTAGCTGTATCTAATATCTCGATTACGTTCTGCACAAAAATTTTTAAATTTGTTTAAAATAAGCGGTTAAATCAATAATCTCAAAAAAAAAGAAATATTATTAAAAAATTAATCAAAAGAAATATTAAAAATACTCACTTGACCATTAGAACTGGAAGACTTTTCCGTTTCTTCTTCTTTCTTTTCCCGCGGTTGAAGTATATTTTTATCCGTCAATATTAAAAATTGTGGACTATCATCCTTTGGATCGGGTTTTTCCCGATAAACTACAAAGATAGTTAATGAATAATTCTGATGAAAGTCGTCAACTTTGAGAATTGTTCCATCCTTGATCCCTAATTCCTCCAATTTTTTGTTATTATTGCTCTCTGTTTCACCTTCTTCACTGCTAATGATGACGGCACCAGTTCCATCAATCATTACATCAGGAGCGATCATATTGAGTCTATCTTTGAGTATTAATTCTTCCAGTTCTTTAATAGTCATGTTGGAAGTATCAACCATTAGCATAGCTTGTGGGCTAGGTGCACAAACGTAACATTGCGGATTGGGTGGATTCACTGCTTTTTCCGGAACCAATAGTTGATTACGATGATTCATCTTTAAACGCAGATAGACAGATTTACAGGCTCGTAGATTGTTCTCAAGGACCCGAAAAGCATGAAGAACTACCATACCCGCGATTATAGCGTTGGTAGTAGCGATTGCTGGGATTATATTGCCAGCCATTGCTGAAGATTAAGAATTATGTTAAAATAAAAATTAGAATTGAAATTTTATATAATATACTGATTGATTTCAATGATTCTTATATTGAAAATAAAATAAAACATATATTGAAATTGTGAAGAAAAAAGAAGAGTAAAACTTGAGAAAGGTAACTGAATAAAGTTGTTCTCATATAATTGCTAACATTTGATATCAAATCTGCTTTTTTGAGGAATTCCGAAAATATACGCGCGAATATTGGCACATGCGGCGACGAAATCCATAGCATGTTGATCATCTTTGTCCCAAATCAAATGATTGTCTGGTGATTTTGCTTGGGAAGCTTTCAATGCCAGACTTAAATTTTTTATCGATTCCGTAAAAATCGAACCGCATTTGGAAATACTCCATCGTTGTTGATCCTTTAATCCAGGTTGATTGATTTCTTTGCTACATCCAGCCACTTTAGAAAAATATAAATACATTATTCTCACTGAAACAATTAAAAAGAATATTTGAATATAAAATAAATAAGAGCAAACCTCCGTCTGGCAATTCCCTCCAATTTAATGGCGTTGGAGGTCGACGCTTTTTCCATAAATTATCCATGCTCAACAGATATTTGATATCATCATGAAAGAGTTTAACGAACAGTTTTTCCGGATCATAATCACAAGACTGAGCCCAAATTCGCGTGGAAATTCTATTAACATTACCCTTATCATTAGCTTCCGTTTGCAAAGCCCCTTCTCCTGCTGTATCTGTAATATCAAAATATATTTATTTTGCATAAACAATAATAATCATAATAAATAATAATAATAGTGATAAGACAAAATAAAAATAACACAACAAAAAATTTAATAACTTTAGAAACATTTTTATAATTTTTACGAGTTAAATTATTATGCAAAGTAATGTTCTCTGAATATTTTAAAAAGTATGCATTTTCAGAAAAAGTATACATTTTAAATAAAATGTTGTAAGGTTCAAAGAGGATAATATAATTATGACATTGATTCCTTTGCAAATGAGATGGAAATACTGTTGATATCTTTTCATGATTGCTATTTTTTTAAGATATATCATGATTTTAAATATATTATTATCACATAATATGATTCCCTTGATTATTCTGGATATAAAAATATTAAGGTATAATTATTAAATAGTTAGTAGTCTACGAAATATTTTATATTTTATTTTGGCATATTTTGATATAAAATGTAACGTATCCCGTAATCCATTTTCTAGTGGATAATTGTATCATAATATTTTTATGCCTAGAATAATGATACAAATTAGTGTAAAAAAGCTTAGTGTAAAAAAGCTTAGTGTAAAAAAAGCATAGTTGATTTAAAAAAAAATTATGCAATTAATAGTACGCAAGTATGTTATTTTTTTAAAATAACATACATTTTAAAACAACTATATGCTTTCTCAGATTAAGCACTTTTCTTATTATTTTACATAAAAATATTAACGTACAATTATAAAAAATAAATAATTTATGAGAGGTTTTATATCAGAATATGTCAAAAAAAATATAAAATTTTATGAACTATTAACTTTATCATTAAGTAGGGATCATCCATAGTCAGATCTATAAGAATAAAAAGATTGAAATGGTTGGGCCATGTGGAAAGAATGGAGGAGGGAAGTGTAAGAAAAACAATTTTTGGAGATCTGGAGGAAAAAAGAAAAAGAGGAAGGCCAAAACTGAAACGGTTAAATGAATCAAAAGACTTATGATGATGGAAATGAGAAACTGGAAGAGAATGGCAATGAAGAGGGTAGGAATGGAGGGAGGAATGCTGGAGAAAGCTAAGACACTTTAAGGATTAGAGCTATTTAAAAATAAAAATAATAATAATAATTTATGATGATTATATATCTCATACTTTTATATCTAAAATAATTAGAGGCATCACATTACGCGATAAAGACATACTGCATTATTTAAAATAATACTATCTAAAAGAACAGCGATCATGAAAAGATATCAACAGTATCTCTATGTCATTTGCAAATGAATCAATATTATCATGCTGTCCTCTTTGGACTCTTTTATAACATGTCCAAAATACATACTTTTCGAAATATTCTGTCTCAAAATATTATAGATATTGTAACAGTATAAAAGAACAAAATTGCCAGTTCTTCAACTTTTTGGATGAGTTTTCGCTATTTTTGTAAATGGATAAATCTCCGATTGATCACTCTGAATTATAATGATCTTTAAAAAAAAAAAATTGATATTGCATATACAATGTAGTGGCAAAATATTAAGTATGCTAATAAATATAGCAAATACTTGTATTGAAACGTCTTTACTTCCTCTTTTTTTTCAGAAAATCACTTTCTAAAGAAACAGACGTGTTATTCTATAAACACGTCTGAAGATAACTATAAATTGCTTCACGAAACTAAATATGCCTAAATTATAAAAAAAATATGACATTAATTATGAGTTATACATGTACATAATTTTACACACCACACGCACGCACGCACGCACGCACGCACGCACGCACGCACGCACGCACGCACGCACGCACGCACGCACGCACGCACGCACGCACGCACGCACGCACGCACGCACGCACGCACGCACGCACGCACGCACGCACGCACGCACGCACGCACGCACGCACGCACGCACGCACGCACGCACGCACGCACGCACGCACGCACGCACGCACGCACGCACGCACGCACGCACGCACGCACGCACGCACGCACGCACGCACGCACGCACGCACGCACGCACGCACACACACACGTTGTATTATGTATATACTTATAAATTATATAATTATGAATGTCACAATATAACGATTTACATTACCAGTTGCTTCTGGATCTGCTGTATCTGGAGAAACATCCTGGTCAGGATCTTCTTCTCCAAATAATTGGCTGCAATATTTACATTATAAAATAAATCATTAAAAATTGTTTAGAAATCAAAAGAAATTTTTGACAAATAGAAATGAAAATTAAATCAAAATCACAAATTTGATTAAGAAAGCATAACATACAAAATTTTATTTTAATGCAGATTATTCTACAATAATTACTTAAAGAGATGCTTAGCCCATACTATACAGTGAATGGGTTCGCTGGGTGTATTGCGAATGGTACAGCCAGGATAAGTCTTTTGTACAGCTTTAGGTATACATTCATAACATTGACTTAGGCCTTTTTTAATGAGTTCAACTTGACCTTCATAACCTGCAGTACCAGATTCAATTAATGGTATATCTGCTGACAGGCACATACGATTCACATGATTTCTAGCTGCTCTATTGTCAAGAGCATTCAAAACCATAGTAAACCTTTTGAAAAAAGATAGGCCAAATTCTGATCTGTAAACATATATAAGAAATTTTAAAAAGAAGTTCTAAATAAATAATACAAACACTGAGAATCAATGATACAGTAACAAGTGTAGTAACAAGATTAGTAACAAAGATACTTAAACATACGATATGATACTATCGTGATAGTATATCACTTTGACATCTGGATTAAATGTCAATGCTGTTTCACATGCTATGCTGGCTTTTGATTTTCCTATATGTTTTTTTTGAAACAGAAACTGTCTGTTTAAATTACTGACATCAATTGTATCCAAATCAATCTAGAAAACAATCAAATTTAATAATTTAAATATTTATAATAAAAGCATAGGTATACATGTAAAATAAAAAACAAAAAATAAAAAATAACATGGAAAACATGGAAAATAAAAAACAAAAAATAAAAAATAAAAATTAAGAAAGATCAAATTAATACAATATATCAACACAAATAAAAATAAGACAAACAAAAAATAATTAAATAATTTTTAATAAGAAAGAAATGTATTATATAACGAAAACGAAATCACAAGAACAGTTTTACATACATAGAGAAATAAATAAACATGTTACAAATAAATAAGACAATTTTTACAAAAAAGAACCAATTCAGCAAAAGCGAGTGCAGTTGCATGAATATATAAATTTTCACATGATTTCCATTATTTAAAACAATATACTCAATATTTTTATTATTAATATAAAAGAAAAGGAATGTAAATATTTATTAGATTGTTACTGCTACACATGTAAATTGTAACAGTGAAGTTACGTCAGTTATTACAGAATTGTATACTTACAATTTCGATATCGGCAAATCCAGACATAACAAGATTTTTTAGAATCTCGCAACCAATACCGCCAGCACCAACAATGAGCACTTTACTGCGTAAAACGGAATCACGTAAATCATTTCGATATACTCCGTTTATCGTAGTCGCCATCTTGCCAAGTAAGTTATTTCATAGCTGCCGGCAGAGAAAAGCCTCGGGCTGGCGTTCCATGGCGCGGAAATCTACGACAAAACGGAATGCACGGACCAATCACAATCACTCTCTTATCTTTCTGTCAAAAAGCTTAACGGAACGAACGAACAAATGTTTCTTTATGGAAAAACGTCGTTTTATGAAAAAACAAGTGAACTGCCTACTGTATCTGCTTATACTGTGCTTGACACTTGATGATTACATGTAAAGGCGCCTTAACGCATAACGCGTCTCTTGAGCAATGGGCTTTGAGATGCTGGACTTGTCTGTTTTATCGATCAAATATATTTCTCTAATTTCTTCGCTTTCCTTAATCCGAATAAAAAAATTCTTTCTCAAAATGAGAAAAAAATATCAAAATAAATACGGATAGCTATAAAACCATAAGAAGAAACAAAAAAAACTTCTATATTACTTCTATATTTTTGTTACTGCCTAAGCCACTTATTCACTTGATAAAAATAATGACAAGTGTGTATCCAAACAGAAACTATCCACTCATATTTATTCAATAAATAAAAATATTTTAAGACCTCCAAAACATAATTTGAAAACTTATAACAACGTATATCCTTTTTCAAAAACAACTATGTATCTTCATTACAATTGATTCATCTTTCATTCTGCACATAAAAGTAAGATATAATTGTTAAAAAATAAAGTTTATTAGGTATTTTATACTTTATGTCTAAATTGTTGTGTAAATTCAAGCCTCATAACTTAGAAAGTACTTTCTAGAAAAAAACTTATTATAGTGTTTTGAAAAGTTCTCGAAGTAAATTAGAAGTATATATAACGAAAATTGAGATTTCCATTTAAAAAATTGAAAGTGACTTCATGTGACTCTCAAATGACTATCCAAGATCAAACCAATGACATTTTTTTTATTCCCCTCGAATTTACAAAACATTTTTTTGTCTAACATTTTTCTCTAAAATGCACTGTTCAAAAGAAATATTTGAGATCATCGTTTAAAATGGTACATTCTATATAATATATAAATAATAAATATTATTATTTTTTAGTTTGGCGTTTTTATTTTTTTGAAATAATGTTATGGCAACGTGAACGAATATGATACTTGTAGTGACAATATTAACAGTAAAACAATTGTTATTATAACATTTCTAGAACAATGTTATATTATATGTTATGTACAAAGTGACACGTATATTTTAAAAACCAAGTTTTTTCAATTGAATATACATCCTCAATTATGTTAAACCAAACTAGCAGTACCGATGTTAATGACAACATTATCAGTATTTCGTTCATAAATTGTTAGATTGTGTTTCCTTGGCTGTTTCAATAAGGCGGTGAGTTGTCCTCCACTTGTGAATGATCCTATTGAAGGTGATAAGATCACATCACATTCTAACTGACCTATATAAGAAGAAAACGATTTTATAATGTTCTACGACATAATGTTCTATTTTTAATATAAAAATTCTTAATGACAATGTCTAATTAAATTAACATTTTAGTCATCTTATTAAGAGATTGTGCCTAGTTCGCAGATTGAAAAAAATCGAATTTCTGTGAACTTTTTTTAAAGGAAAACGTATATTCTCTCTGAAACGGGCGTCCCTCTGCTTAAAATTTATTTACACCAAAATTTTCGCATGGGCACTAACATATCTACTTTTATTACCCGCCTGACACCTGTCAAAAATTCAACATGGCGGTCCAAAAATGGCGGCAAAACGTGGGAAAAGCTAAAAAAAAAGTTAAGTATTTATTAAAATACATGTCAAAAACATATTATTAGAAAGTTCCATTCGTGCCTGAATTATATGTTTACATATGTATTTTCATAAGCTATCTGATGTTTTTGAAAATTCAAAATGGTGGATCCAATATGGCAGCATAATCTAACGCAGAATAGAATAACGAGATTCTTGAATTTCATAAAGATCTCTATTGGGTTCGAAGAAACTGTTTTGTACTCAAACTGAGTATATTTAAGTTCTGTTTTATTGAATAATGTTTTCGAAAATTCAAAATGATGAATCCAATATTTTGAAAACATAATTTTGAGAAAAACATATTTAAAGTTTAAAGTGCAATTTAAATTAAATTAATAAATTTATTTTTTAACTTACAGAAAATCATCTATACCAAGCCCATACAGAAGGCTGCTGCAGCTAATGTCTCTAAAACATTAATTTAATGTTGCCACATTTTTCCTTTCCAAATATTCTCTTGTACGCGGCGGTCAGATATCTTTGTGCGTTCAGCATCTTCTCTTATATATTGGTGGGCATTTGGGCTGTGGTTTACTTTCATAGCATCTTCAGTAATGCTCTTAAATTCTCATAAAATATAGTAATGTATGTGGGTGATTCGATAACAGACAGCGGCTAATTCGATAATAATTGAACTATTTAGAATAATTTTCGAGCTAATTTTTTAGATCAGTTGATTATAACTCTTGTCTTATTATTTTGAATGAAACCGCCAGCACTTTCTAGCAAAAATCTTTACTAAGCTCTACATAGATAGACTTGATTGCAACCAAAACATATGTAACTAAAGATTTTATAGTCATATTTATATGAAATTAGCTCTCCGTTCGCTAAAACGTACTGCTAAGCACACTATAATTTAGTTCCAGTTGAGCACATGTTATGACACGTTTCTTATTTGCAGAACTATAATGAGCTCTACAGTTGATATCAGAGTTCATATCAGTTTATATGTTGCTCATATCGCGTTATATAAGTTTTTCAATATGTAATTTGTAATACGTCTGTAATACGTCTGTAATACGTATACGTTTGGTCTGAAAGTTCGTCGAATTTGCTATTACATTATTATACGAAATCCTTCATATTGACTAATACAAGTATGTACCTTAGCAACATATATCAATAGATGACTACAAATAAGAAGGAAGATATTTGTCTCTAACTCCCACACTATATCTATGCGAAGTACTTTGAAAAAATATATATTCACGGTTATATATCCTCATAAAATTAAAGCAAATCAACTTGAAACTTTTAAGAAATATTTCTAACATTATATACTTCAAAAAATGTGATTTTTGAAAAAACAATTTTTTCAAAATTTCTGACTAGGCATAACTCTTTAAATAAAATGTTTAATAAATATTTAATAAATGTATCTACTTCATTGCTTATTTAAATAGTTATTTTGGAGTAATATTATTTTCTTACATTTACCTGATAACGAAGGCGACGCACCTTTGCTGGAGCCATACATGCGTGTGCTGTATCCAGAATCATTATGAGTGTCGTGTAAAAGTGATGTTGGACTGTACACAGATTTACGTGATCTGTACGGCATTTGTGCAATGTCATACGACATATCTTTGGAGATATCTTTCTTGCAGTTCATCTCTTTATATGTTTTGGATTGTTCAATCTCATCATCTTTCTCCTCACTATTGTCACTATCTACGACATTAATATTGATTAGAATAAATTATGTAGAGTCGGTGCAAATTATGCACAATACTTTACTATATAAGTTTCTTTTCATCTTTTTTAATAATATAATCTAACTCAATATTATATATGAATTCAAATTATGCAATTATATATGAATTTAAAAATGGGTATAATAATTAATTTCTGTTTCTATCGTAATTTATATTATAAATTTTAAATTTTCTGAAATGCTTAAATAATAATCATGAAGAAGCCATTTCTTTTTAAAATTTAAAAGATCATTTCTTGTAGTGCAAGATG
The DNA here is from genome assembly GCF_055798465.1 of Pogonomyrmex barbatus. NCBI lineage: Eukaryota > Metazoa > Arthropoda > Insecta > Hymenoptera > Formicidae > Pogonomyrmex > Pogonomyrmex barbatus. The sequence continues at coordinate 159,274 of NW_028297127.1, read as the reverse complement.
AAATTTTACGGTTATTTGAAAATTATGTACTTCCATATAAAATTAATCGCTGAATCCAAAAATGAACCGAAAAATTAAAACAATTTGAAGAGAGCAAAATATAAAAATAAAAAATGCATTTTTAATTAAAAATCGCTCAAATGTTTCCTTTTCTTAGCTAGTCTATTTTCTTTGTGAATGCTCGAGAAAAAGTAATAATACGATCGAATATAATCAGATTTAATCTTTCATATATAATCATATTCGAAAAGTGGCGCGATATGATTTTATAAAATTAAATTTGAATATATCTTATCTCGTAAGCAATCATGTCATTTTCACAAAATTTTTTACAAACAATTATATATAACGAAGTATAATTGTAAATAATTTTATGTAATTAAAGATATCAAAATATTCATTAATATAATTTAGTTAATTTATTAAATATACTAAATAGAAGAGATATAATAAAATGCGTAAACGATTATAATATGTCTTATTATTGATATTATATTAATATATATTAAAACATTGATATTATATTAATGTATATTGTATATTAAAACACACACGCACGCACACAACAAAAAATGTAGTATCTAATTATTTTAGAATAGATATTATTTAAAAAGAAAAATGCTTTAATGATGATTTAGCTAAAGATACAGTTCTAATATTTTTGACTCGGTTATTACTGAATTTAACATAAACATAAACATAATTACGTTCAACGATTCAACAATTTAATGTGATTTGAATCATAAACTCTCCGCCTGGATCGTTTTGATCCAGCGGTGCAGCGTATTAATGGCCCGCCAGCAAACGCCTGTTTTATTTACATACATACGCAGTTTGTTGAGTCGACAATTACGTTTTTACCTATGTATGTATGTAATAGACATATCGTGGCTTGCACGCGTCGAGAAAGTTATGTATTACACAGTAGTTTGCGTTTATCATCAGTAAGTAGGAGAAATATAGTTTACGCATGAAGATAATTCTCAAGCGAAAATATGGACATACTTATATTGAAGAATAAATACTTTGTATTTCGTAAACATTTCGTCAAAAATCTTATTTTAATAACCAACACGAACGAAATTCCGATATGGATCAAATAGACCCGGCATTCGCCGTGCACGTGACTGTTTCACCCGCCTTCCGAGAATTAAAAGAGAATAATAGACATCAAAACGAAAATCGCATCAAAAATTGAACATAACTTTTGAATGTGACTGCTTTAGAGGCTAATAAGAACTTTCTAAATATTTCTTTTATATTGAACTATATTATCTTTATTGATATTGTTTGCCTTATAATATTTTAGTCATTCAAAAAATATTGTCACCTTGAGTGTGAACTCTTCGATTTTGAGAGCATTTGATACGTTCTTCCAGACTGGCCTGTTCATCGCTTTCGGAGTGACTTCTTCGCCAACTATTATGTATATCAGGTACTTGTTGAAATTGTTTTATCATCTCCTGGACACTGCCATTCCATTCTATCATATTCCCATGGTTAATCTTTTGGATTTTGCTCTCGTCCATGCACATGTTCATACTAAGCATGTCATGCGACACACAACTCTTAAAAACACAAGAGATAAACAAAAACTTCAAATAAGACGTCTGAAAGACGTCTACAAAATCTCATTTATTGAAAAATAAGACGTCTTTGAGATATCTTAAAAACGTCATAAATCGGGTCATAAGACGTCTTAAAGACGTTTTTTTTTTTTTATAATTTAATAAGACGTCTTATAATATTTAAGATGTCTTTTAGACGTCTTTAAGACTTTAACAACAAAATATTGTATAGCGTAAAAGTTTTTATTAAGCAAATCCTTAGTCTTTTTATGAGAAGGCAATGTTCCTTCGGTCAGACGCATCCAAACCCTTCATTCTATCAATGAAATCATCAAAAGAATGACATTAAAATTTAAGAGGATTGTTAAAAAAAAACTGTTTAACAGATTTTTATCTTTAATCAATCATGAAAACTATGTTACAACATTTATACATATTTATCAATGTGCATTATTATTACATATGCATTATTTATTATATTAACTTTATTTAGTTGTTTTATAAAGTTAGGCTTTTTAGGACAGCTAGCATTTTAATTATTATAAGTATACAATTACAATTATCTAGTTACAATTTTGTTCTCTAGATAGTATAAGCTATGAATAACATGTTTATAATTGGCATAGTTGTGCAATAAAAGAAAATGTTTTTTATTTTTTCTTTGAAATGCCTTTATTTTCCCTTTAAATATTTTTATCTTTTAAGCTTATGCTTTGATATCTTTTTTATTTTGAGAGAATTAAGTAAGATATGTTTGCCATATTGTAATACAGATTTTCAAGAATTAAGAAAAGTAAGATTCCTTCTCATAAAACAGAAAAATAACATGTTTACTTAACCTTTACTCAAATCATTATCAATTATTACAAATTATCATTGATGCATAACTACTTTTTGTTATTTATTTCAAAGAAAAACAATAATGAATGATAATACAGTTCTTACTCTTTGTTGTCTTTCGTTCATAGGAGCTGATTCTATCGCAACTATATCTGGGGACGAATTTCCACTCTGTTTAATAATTCCATGGAATGTTTCGTTCAATTTTGGAGAAATATCCAATACTCTGAGTTCAGATTTAGTTATTCTAGATTGTGAAGGCAATTCTTTCATGGATATACTAAGTCTAGGTATAGCTGGTATATCGAGATCGTCTAAACTTCCACGATGAATGGGTGTTTCTCCAGGAATTTCAAAACTACGATCTTGTGGTCGGTCATCCAACAAATCCTCTAATGATCTCGTCCTTATTGGAGATATAACTTCCGATTGATTGTAGTTGGTTTTTACTAGTCTCTCGCTATATCTACCTCTCCCACCTCGCTGTAGATGTTGCTGAAGATGCGAATACTTCTCATTACATCTAGAGTGTTCTTCCTGAACGCATTTAGTTAATTGCGAAATTTGTCCTCTGGTCCTCCTTTCTAAATTGGCAACTTTTAAATCTAACTTTTCGTGAGCCTGATCGATATGTGCTTTTAATTCGGCCTTATCTCGTTCCAGCTTTGCCTCCATATGCCGGAAAAATGGTGCACAATAGCATGTGTATCCCACACCAACTGGACCCTTTCTGATATTACCTGCTAGATCTAAGTAATACTGTTCACCTCGACCTAAAGGATCAGCTGGTAGCGAATCTAGACGAGGTTGAGGAAATGATTCTGGATCTGGATAATAGTGACAACCATAAGGTGACCATTGTCGACCCATAATAGCTCTTTCAAAGCGGACTTTATGCTGTTTGCTATTGGCCTTATACTTCTTTCGATCTTTCTTTGAATTACTTCCGCCGCCACCACTTGTGCCGCTTCCACTTTTTTCTCGCTTTTTATCAGATCTCATCGCCTTATCTGATAAAATTATTAAATTAATCAGATACTTTAAATAATTAATTGCAATTTTGTACTAATTAATTATTTAAAGTCATTTATGAAACAAATCAAATGGTTAATTGTTAATATTATTAATATTATTTAAAAGAAATAATGATAGTACAACGTTCACATATGAGTAATAGCATTATTCTGTGTAATATAATTATTAATATATTGATTTCATATTACTTATACTCATAATTGATTTCTTATTTATAGTTATAATTAAATTTGAACTTACTATCATCTATTTTGCCATCTACTGAATCACCCTCACGGCTTTTACTGCGCGTTCGGCTTTTACCTCGCGCCCTAGAAATAATTTCTAGAATTTCAATATGATTCTTACGGCGGGCAATATCTTTAGCCGTTTCATTTTGTTTATTGCGCAGATTTCGATCACAACCAGCTTCTAAAAGAATGCGCGTCAATTTTCGGCGCCCCATAGCTGCAGCTATATGTAAAGCAGTATCCCCATTCTAGAATAGATAAAAAAAATGATATATAAATAGTGATTGAATGAATATATTTGTTACATCCTGAGGATTTCACGATTTTCCTTTTCCAAAGTAATAAGATGAATGATAAGCTTCAAAGAACAAATTGGGAAGAGTATTACTCCCACACACATCCAATCGTCTCCTTCCATTTTAAAGTTTCGAATTCGAAAATATTATAGTTTCGATATTTTCGCATTAAAATTTTCGTTTTAAAATTTTCCTAATGCTAAGAACTCACACAACTACACATATAAAATGACAAATGTATAGATTTTGAAAGAGTTCGTTTACAATCAAAATCACTAGCCACTTTAGATTCATTCCTTATTAAAGCAATTTTTAAAAAATGTTGAACTAACATGAATATATTCTTAAATTGACATAAAAAAGATTATAATAATTTTTTACCATTGCATTCTTTGCTAAAAGGATGATATTTAAACCATTCTCATAAAGATGATTTTTGTTCAGTGAAATAAAAAATATAATTTAAAAATTGTTCTGCACTCTATTGAAGTACACGCACGCACGCACGCACGCACGCACGCACGCACGCGCACATGTGTATAAATATAAAAAAGTTAAAAAAAAATTATTATATCTAAAAAACTATAGCCGGCTTTGCTGGCCGTTGACATTACAACACTTTATAATTATAACATAATGGCAATTTGGGTCTGTAATATGTTTTATCGTATTTAATGTGTTAATATGTGTTATATGTAAACGCACCAGTTTTGAAATCTATCATTATTTGCGAGAAACGAAATGAATTTTTTTGTTAAGCGTCCAAACAACCTATTATTTTTGGAAGGATTCCAAAGCTTTCTTGCGTAAATAAACTTTCTTTCATAAATATATGGACTTTCAAAATGATAAATGCGATGATAAATCCGTTTAAAACGACTAAAATTGGCAATTTTTATTCCCGCTTTTACATTTTTTGAATTTAGTTATAAATCCGCAGTTAACATAACAGATGTTAACAGACAATAAATACATAAATTAATTAATTAATTAATGAAGTAAAATTAAATAAAGCAACTTTGACTATTACATTTCTTAACACAAATGTTTTATTATTGTATATATGTTTTTTTTATTTTGTGTGTGTGTGTGTGTGTGTGTGTGTGTATATATCATTTAGTAGAAATCTTATGCTTACTTTATTTTGATCAGAGACTTTGCACAAAGCTGAGATTAATATACGCATTACGCCGGCGTGACCATAACGTGCCGAAGTGTGAAGTGGCGTATCGCCATACTGAAACAAATAGATTGAATATTCTTTAAGAAATGAATAAAATTTGCTGAAAAATAATTTTAAAATAAACACAATATTTAATATGTTTTTCTTACTTTTAATTGTTTCTGCAGTAATCAGTTTTAAAGATTTAGCTTCATATTATTAATATTATTTCCTTATTTTATCCTCATCTGATCCTCGATTGATAAATACGATAGTCATTAAAAAATATTAAAGATTACTCACGTTGTTCTGAAGATCGGGATTGCTGCCGGCTAGAAGGAGTTCTCGACAGGTTTGATTATGACCGTTTTGACAAGCCAGGTGAAGCGGTGCAAATCCAGCAAAATTCCTGGCATGTAGTGAGGTCCGTTGAGTCCCAAGGGCTTTCGCCAGAATTGCCACAGTCCGACTGTAGCCACGCCATGATGCTTCGTGCAATGCCGAATTTCCATGCTAAAAATATGAAAACATATTTATTGTGAGTTGCTTAGTGTTAAGATCAAACCCCAAAGTGTCTCAGGAGAATTATAGCTCAATCTCAGATGGAATTTGTATAACTACTCGAGAAAAAATAATAATATATAATCGAATATAATTAATATAATCCTTTATAATGTATGCCAGCGTATGGCACATTTTAAAAATTTGAGAATAAAGAATCATACTTCATCAGGTAACAGCTTAACATTTTCGTTGAGCAAGCGCACAACTCGATCAACATCGCCATGTGCAGCTGCTTCACGCAACTTTTCTGCCATTCCAATCGCACATCTGTAAGAAGAATAATATACATTATTTTGAAAATAATATACATATACAGTATTTTATGAAAATAATATACAGTATTTTATGATTACACATTTTAAAATAATTATGATTTTAATAAACGTAACGTACCTAATTTAATTACGCTTTTTGTATCTCATTTTATAATTAGGAAATCTTCATTATCGTTTGACTTTGAGATATTAGATCAATTTAATAAAGAAAGTCGAAATATTTTTAAAGTTTTTAAAGAAACGAAAGAATAATATACAAGTCTAATTCATAAATTCAATGTAGATAAAAATCTTGCAATCAATAATAGAAACAAAATATATTTAGACTGTCGAGTAGAAATATATCAATTTTAAAATATAAAAGTTTAAACGGTTTTCTCAATATTATGTTGTATATTATGTTTTTTGTAGAACAATTAAAATACAATACTAAGAATACTAAGAATTTTCAATACAATATAAATATTTTATAGAGATATTAAAATGTTACTGTTTATCATAATAAATAATTATAATAACTAGCTATTCATTAAAATCAGAATTATAATTAAGAAATATTTTATGCTAATGATGGAGAGAGAGAAAGAGAGAGAGAGAGAGAGAGAGAGAGAGAGAGAGAGAGAGACTTCTTATTTATTTACTTCTCTGTATATATTAAAAATAATTTCATTATTTCAATAATTTCAATAATTTTAATTATATTATATAATGATTATATTTTATCATAATGTTAAAAAATTTTTTTTTAATATTTTTTTCTATTCTTCCTTGTTGCCTTCTTCGTTCTTAAAATTTAATTTTATTCTTATACCGATTAAAAGCTATGTTTAACTTTTTCAAAATTTCAAAAAATTATATAGCAAAAAATTAGATCAAGATTCCAGTTGATAGAAATTTTAATGCTCATTTTATTAAATTGATCATATCTGTTTTAAAAAATTTTGTATAACTTTGCATAAAAATTGAATTTCTCTAGAAATATCATTTTCGTGTTCAGCCATTCGTAATTATATTTGATTTTAGTAATACAAAAATTTTTTCCAGCACATTAAACCAGCATTTTCAGTATATAAAGTATATAAAATATACTTTTTAAATCTTTTTTGATACAAATATTTTTGACACATACATGCATAAATATCGTGCGAATGATTAGTAATAATTTTGTATTGTTTTTGAGCAATAATAATATGTTAGATACAATTCTTATTATAATTTATAATAATATAAAGTAATTGTTAAATTATATGGCACAAATCTTGTATTACAAATCTAATTTTTCGAATTTTATCTACATTATTATATATGTTAATAATAAAACACATAAAAGATTTCATAATTGATATTGATTTCAACTAAAAAATTCTGCTATATTTTGTTCGAATTATTTTTTAAAATTATATTCTTTAGAAAAGTTTTGGAATTGATATATCTTATTATATTTATTACATTGCATTCTTTTTTTCTGGCCGCGGTCCGATTCATGGTCAAAGCATTTTTGACGTTCTATCTTTATTGTTCATTAGATATAAAACAAGGATAGAATGACGCCAATAGTGCTTTCAGCGTGAATCGAACCGCGGCCTCTGTCATCTAGATAATAAAAATCTTTAAAATTACATAAATATTGGATTATAACAAAAGTAACAAAAAGTAAGTTTGTTTAGATATCATTAAACGCGTAAAAGTTATGTGGCTTAATCATCTGATATACATATACACATACGCACGCACGCGCACGCGCCCCGCACGCACACATACATCACACACACGCACGCGCGCGCGCACTAGACACATTCCGCCGAACAGTTTAACGCATTTTGTATACGCAAGCCTAATCGAATTCAATCCCATTTATTTTATATCCGTCTGAAAATAGAAGGAAATAAAGTGCATTTTCGACATCTTATGCTATTTTACTTTTGGAAAAATGAAAACGCAATACAGCGAGACAGTGATTTTATGAAGATGCTGTAGGCGTGATGACTGAAAGTACTGTTCGCAAGTGATTCGATTCAAAAATGGTGATTTTAACCTCAAAGATCAGAAATGCTCAGGTAAGTCTTCAATTGTTGATGATGATCAAATTCAACAAGTCGATTGAAAAAGTAATCCATTGAGTACGACATTGAGATATGCCACATATCTCATATGAACACGATGTAATAATTGTCTTGGAATTTTACTAAAAAAATAATACGACCCAATAATTTGTTACAGTCCAATAATTTGTTAAATTAAAATTTTTTAGCAACTATATTTTGTATTCTTTAATCACTTTTAAGCACTTTCAGTATGTTTCCATCTTCTCTTTTAAATTCTTGATACTTCTAACACAAAGGTCACATCACCATTCACAACTACACACAAATATATGCGCGAGTGCACTATTTTCTTTCATTTGTAACGATATACTATGAATTTGCGACATATATCATATTTACTGGATACAATTGGCTTTTCAATGCGCACTTTCGTAGACGTATATTTTCGAACGAAAGACACAAAAAGGCGATCGCACCAAGACTGGTCGTGTATCGGGAGAAAGCTACAATTCGCGAGCGAGTGATTCTACAAGAACTCAGAGCTCAGTACCGTCGCAAGTTACTAACTTTATAAGAGCCAAATAACAACAGAAATTAATAAAACAAAATAAATAAATGTAATTAAAGAATCGAACAAAAGGCAAGAAAGAAAACAGATTTCAAATTTATATAATTTCATTGTAAGTTGTTACTTTACGATCATATATATATATATATATATATATATATATATATAATATATTATATATTATATATATATATATATATATTTCTACTGATATAAAATTATGCAATTCTTAAAATCTGTTTTTTTTATTTTAATCAAATATTATTCTAATTAAATAATTAAACGTATTTTTTAAAACACACACACACACACACACACACACACACACACACATTTTTTATATAATTTGTAGAATTTATTTAATAAATTAATATATTATACCACTATATACTTAGATGTTTACATCAGATTTATCTTAATTATATTTAAGAAAAGAGAAATTTCTTATTTTAATACAAATTATTATTATGCAAAGGTGCTACTTGAAAATTAGATAATTTAAATAATAATTCATAAAAATTTCTATTTTTAGTTAGTTTTTTTCAAAATGACTATATAATAAATAACAATTCTTTGGTAAACAAAACATTTACAATATTGATTATAAAACAAAATCACACGCAATAATTTAAAAAACAAAATATTTTATTTAAATGTAGGTAACTAAAAGTTTGTTAGCCGGTACTGTCCCCTACTACCTGACAATGTCACCCCTTCCATCATATCCGTGCCGTTCCGCTACAACAACCGGACTATCCCAACTACTATGGGTCTGTTATACCTCGGTCGTAACAGTATAACTAATAATGACACTGAAATCAATATTCGATCATATGTGAAAAGAGAATTTATGTGACCACTTCTTTTAAAAGCAATTCTATAGTATAGTTTATGGAATGTTTAATTCATTATTATATTTTTTAAAAAAATACATAAATTGTAGCTGTAATAAATTCACAATGTAATAAAAATGTTTATGCGTTTATATTTAAAAGTTTATATAAAAGATTCAAGATTCATAATTACATACACTTTTGCCGAATTTGATGTGACAAACATTTAGGATGCATCAAATTCAATTAACATAAATCAACGATAAATCAATCGATAGTCGATTGCCGATAGCAAACTTTTTTCGATAGCAAACGTATTTCGTTATTCATAATTTTACAATTCAATTTCTTCAAATCAGTGATGCGAGAAAAAATTTGTCTACAATTATAATAGAACAAATACTACTTCCCTTATAGAAATTGAAATATTGTAAATATATTATAAATTATTATTATTATTATCATTATTATTATTATTACAAAGAAATTGAATTACAAAGAAATTTAAAGTAATTAACAATATTTCAATAATTTTTAGTCAGTATTGTATTGAATCATTGATATTGATGAAAATGCTGTTATCTAACCAAGTATTAATCCTGCTAAATTTTATAATCAGACAAAAACTAAGTATTGAAATATATATAGTAGAATTGCATTAAAGTAAAAACATACAAAGATTTTATTAAACACACGCTATCACATTGTTAGTTTTAAATAACTTCAATGTCATTTAAATTTCGTGCGCATTCTGACTGCAAACTGAGCATACGGTATGCGGTATGCGATGTGACCACCGCGCATGCTCAGCGCATACGTCGCGTTATACGTCGGTATGACAGATTTCGTAACCTCGAAATTGCTCGATTAATACTATTTTTACTTTAACGATTAATATCTTAGTTCGCGGCAGAGCGAACTCACTTTTCTCTGCCAGATTCTTTCGTCCCATGCAAAAAGGCATTGAATGAGCCTAATTTCATTAAAATCAGAGGTGAGGCCTCTAAACTGAATAATCTTCTTATCTTCTTCAGTTTTATCTGTTTCAATTAGGGTTGCCATCCATCCTCTTTTCCCCGGACACTGTCCTCTTTTTTAGGGTGTCTGAAAACCGTTCAGGGGGATTTTTTGAAAGCGTCCGGGATAATTATAAGCGTCCGAGGTTTCAAGAAATCTAAATATTTTGTTTTGATTCCTCTAGCATTACTCTGCATTAGCACAGAGATCACATAAAAGAGTTAAAATTTTTTAATTTTAATACCTAATAAAACTTAAACTAAACTTATAAAACTTTTTATTTTAAATCAAAATAGTCTGTATTTATTTAGTATTCAGTTCAAATTTTTCTTTGCTCTGAATGCTAATAAACAATTAGATGTGAAATAACGATTCATTTACTGTTCTAATAAATTTTATTAATTTAAACGCATTTTTGTCCGGGGTTGTAACCGAAATGTCCAGGATTTTTGGCTTGTAAGTCCTAGTTTTGAAAATTTTAATATGGCAACCCTAGTTTCAATCCATTTCCGGGGTACCTATCCATTTGCTGGATACCTTATTGAAATACAAATGTAGGAAATTTTAATATAGAAATGAGAAGTAATATAAAATAAAAATTAGTTTCAGAATATCTTTTGTCAAAATTAATTATAGACTATCTTTTGATTAAAAAAGTTAAGTTAATAAATATTGAATAAATGTTTTCACAGATTCTAATATGAATAATAATCATAAAACTGATGAGATGTTTCAAGAAAATACTCTAATTTGCAAACAAAAACAAAAGAGGAAAAGAAAATTTAGAATCCAAGAAACTGTAGATTCGCTAACACAATTGAAGGAAGGCTGGTAAGACATTTTCCAATTTTATTATATAATTTAATTTGATATAAATTAAATTATAAACAAATCAATGTATCATATTAAGATGTTATGTTCATCATATAACAGAATATAATGGATAGTATTACTTAATGCACAGCATTTTAAGTGTCTAACGATTATTTTTTTTGTATACTATAAATTCAAGATAATTTATATAGATAAATTCAAATTTATATCACCATCTATACGTCATTCTTTAATGGACTTATAGCAGTTTAAAATAAAAAAAAAATGCTTAAGAGCTTGTCTACTGAATAATACTATTTATTCTGTTGAATTAATCTTTGTAAATTAAAACATTTTTATTAAATTATAAATTATTTTTAAAATTTCAATTAGAGATTAAAAGATTTATTAATGAAAGAAATATTAATATAAATGATATGTAAAGATATAAATATATTTTATCAAAGTTTTATTCAAGTGTCTAATTAAATAATTAAATAATATAGCAATGATGTTACTATTGATAAGAGTCTATCAAGGGATGATTCAAATGAGAATGTAAAGATTCCAAAGAAGTTATCTAAAAGACAATTAAAGAAACAGAAGGCTCTCCAAGTAGCAATTCAGAAGAAAGAGTCTAGCAGAATAAATATCATGCAGAAGGCATTGAGTTATGTACACAGAGTATGTTATTGTTAGAATTATTTATTATTCATAATATATATGTATATAGAGAGAAAGAGAAAGATATATGAGTTTGATATTATCATTAGATTTTTAATAATGATATATAATTTCTTATAGTGATTCTAGTCTAGTAGTGATTCTAATCTTGTAGTGATTCTAATCTGTCTATGAGAATAGATAATAGAATAAAAAAAAAATCTGTTTTTAGTATATGTGAGTGATTTTTTGTCATCTATTTATAAGAAAACGTGTAATGAATAATTTATAATAAGTTCTTTCATTTTTTTTACAAATTACAAATTACTTGTGATTTATTATAATTTTAAATGTATCCAATATATTCATATTTTTCATTTTTTGCATTATAAGACTCATGAAATAAATAAATAATGGTAATTGCTGGATAAGATAACAAATGTCATATAACACATTAATTATTTTTATTTGAAGTTTTAGTAATTTTATTTTTTCTAATCAAATAAATTTTTTCTTTTTTTTTTATAAAGATATTGATATAATGTAAGAAGTTTATTGCAATACAATTTATTGAAATGCAATTTTTTTACTTACTACTTTATCTTACTTTTATCTTCTTATCTAAAAAAGTTTATTTTTAATTTGACCTTTTGTTTTTTTTCTTTTCTAAGAATCATTTTACTCACATATGAAAGTAACATGACGAAATTGACATGTTTTTAAAAACTATAAATTTTTATACATTCATTTATGAATTATTTAATTTTTATTATAAGCAAGATTTATAATAAAAATTATAAGCTTTAGTAAATTTGGAAAAAAATCATTATTTTTACGTTATCACAAAAATTAAAAAAAAAATCAAATTTTTAAAGTTGTTACTTTTTTTTTCCTATAAGGTTGATTTCATGAGCTATTATGTATATACTGTTGTATGTACATACAATATATAAACACGTTTTATGCACCCAATTATCCATGTTGTTGATTTGTCAGTTAAATATTAAATCTTTTGAAAGGTGAAAAATTTCTAAACATTGGTCTAAGTGGATATAAATATATTTTTTTCTATTTTGTATAAATATTTTTAAATATTTTAATGATTTATTCATAAAACATTTTATATATTTTTAATATATGTCGAATTTTTACAGTGGAAACATTCTAAAAACGAATGGAAATTCGAAAAACTCAAACAGATTTGGCTAATAAATAATTTGTTAGATGAGAATTCCATTTCTGAAACATTTTTTCCTATTGTTCTGGAATACTTCAAAGATTGCAGAGGCAAGGCACTAGAAATACTATTACAAAAGGCAGTAGAAATGATAAAGAAAGCTGAGAAAGAAGAAGATGAAGAACATAAATGCAAAATTATGAAGTCAATTGCTTATAAGAGAGCAAGACAACTTTTGCAGACTTTACCAACCGATAAATAGTTTTAATAATATGTTAAAGGAAATATTGATAAAATTGTTTAGATTTCCTACATCTCGTCTATATAACGATATGTAAAAAGCCAACAGTTTGTATAAAAGTTTTATATTTTCTGCAATACAGTAATATATATCAACCACATTATATCAATAAAGAAACATTTACTACAATTCTTGATTTTAAAAGTATATAAAAACTCTATACAAGAATTAACAAAATACAAAATTATTATAGATATTTTAAATAATTTTCAGCTACACTATGCATATTTATTAACAAATTGTCTTAGCTTATCGGTATCTTGAAGACCAACTATTCTTTCTAAAACTTTTCCATCTTTCACAGCAATGAGTACAGGCACAGATCCAACCTGAAAATTAATATGATCAGATATAGTTTAGACAAAGTTCAAACTTAATTGCAGATGACAATTTTGAATAATTATTATAATTTTTTATATATTTATTTAGGAAATGATTAAATCAATTACAAAGGATACAAAATTGACTTTAAATAAAATATAAATAAATTCAACTTACAACTTTTAAAAGTCAACAATTAATTGTTATAATAAAATTATAAAAAAGACAAATACTTACGTGATAATCAATAGCAAGATCTGTGTTCTCATCAATATCAACTTTCGCCAACAGAATCTTTCCTTGTTTTTCAGCAATAACGGTTTCTATTCTTGGAGTCAGCATGCGACATGGGTTACACCATCTGACATAATAGCAAATGTAAACATAAATAATAACATAAATATTATAATTTGATTCTCATCAAATTCTATTCTAGACTATGCAATATTAATTTTTTCTATACAATTTATGACTTAATGCATAATATATCCCAAGTTTGAGTTATCTTCTAATCATTATATTCATATAATTATAAATAAAAAAATAATTGTCTCTAAAGATTACTAAACATTATGAATAGTTAAATATCCAATTATTATTCTATGTAATGCTTACGTGGCAAAGAAATCCACGATAACAGGTACTTTGGAGTTCATTACACGTTCATGGAAATCTTTATGATCTTGAATCTTAAAGGTAGCAGATACTATTTGCTCCTGTACAGGTGCAGTAGTATACATTCTATTGCCTAAGAAGGTTCTATTACTACGAATCATCTGAAGTCCAAGACGCTGCATTTTTCAATTTTTCAATCTATTAATAAATAAAATGTGCAAACCTATTAGATCATATATAAAACAGTTTTCTCTTTTAAATTCTTTTAATATTTTCTATTTTTTTCTATATTCCTTACATTGACATTGTCATATATCCCTATTATATTTGTAGATTTTATTTTTTAATATATTTTTAATTTTGTGTTGAAAAACTTTCTTCTTTCTCTTCTCGTTGACATTAAATGAAATACTCGTTACTTACTCTTTTCCTTTTCTTTTTGGTCTTGGTTTAGCAGAGGATCGACACAAACCAGGCAGCAAATTCAGTATTAAAATAAATAAATCAAAAATAGCAAATAGATGAGACAGAGTTAGCAATGATGAAGACAAAATTGCAAAATGGCGCAAAGACGCAGATCATTGAATAAGTGTCGGTCCACAATAGATGATTCAAGCTTTAAGAAGTAAGAAATTGATCAATCGAATATGAAAAGAATAAATAACTGATGATTGGTCAATTTCTTACGGCTTAAAAATTAAATATCTATGTAAATCGAGACTTATAAGCTATAAATAAGGGCTCTCTCACACTGAACGTGACGAGCGACAAGCGACGAGCGATATCCAATGAGAGCTTTGCTTTTCCAAACGTCACGGATAGACGTTTGAAGAAGCAAAGCTCTCATTGGATATCGCTCATCGCTCGTCGCGTTCATTGTGGGAAAACCCTAAGCAAGGAATGTGAACGGGTGGCACCCGTTTGACCACGTCTCGATTGACCACTAGCCACTCACAGCGCTTGAATAATGGAAAAATTCTAGACACCGGCCCCTGTGAGTGGTTGTGATCAATCGGGATGTGGTCAAACGGGACTCTCCTATGTGGGACTACGATCTTTTTACATCTATGGTATAATGTTCAATGGTGATGACCTTTTAAAAACGAAGAAATTGGTTATATAAGAATCGTGAGAATAAATTATTAAAATACATATAAGAATTTATTATAAGCAGTTAAAATACTTATTATAGTGTAAGTTCGCATCGAAACAAAAAAAAATAAATTGCTATATCACAATAAAAAACAACTGTTAAATATTTACAAAGAGAATTCACACACGTACGCGTGCGTGTTTGTTTATTTTTATGTGTACAAAAAATACATAATTCTATTAAAAAAATATCAATAATGACTTCATCTATAATTCATCTATATGAATTAATATATCATTATGTAGCTCACATATATTATGTAACTCCTTCAAAATAGTTTTATTTGGAACATTTTTCGCAAATAACAAATAGTTTGGGAGAAAATCGTGTGGAAAGATGTGCAATATCTTCTGCAAAAATTTTTTTCTCTCTTTAAAACTATAAGGTCTTGTGCGCAATGGAAAAATATTAGGCATAGGAATAAATATTAAATTTTGAAAATGAAAATTCAGAATAAAGATAAAATGTAATATACAATAGACACAAATAAATTTAATGATATGTCTATATCTTGTACTTATTTGTGTCTATTGTGCATTATTTTGTGTTTAATTATTGTGTCAAATTTTTATTTCTAAATTTAATATTTATTCCTATTCCTGATATTTCCTCCATTGTGTTGTTTTATTGAAATATTTATTGAAATATTGAATATTTCCTTTCTTTTTTAATATATTTAGTTAATTAAGAATTTTTATTATATATTTTCTTGCTTCTAATGTCACAATTTGAGATGATAATAATGATGGTAAGTGAACAGAAATGCTTTAATGCTTAGATTTTGAATTGTGATTGTATTCTCCCAAATTAATTTGTTGAGTCAATTTTGTTATAAATATAATCTAACAAGTGTACATGATATAATAATTGTATTGTAATATATTTTTCAATCATTTCAGAAAATATGTTCTTATTAGGTGCTTTGTTATGGATGAAACCACAACGCAAATAGAAATAACAATCTTATTTTTCGCAAAAGCACGCGAATTAGCTGGATGTAAGGAATGTAAATTTCATGTACCAAAAAAATTATCATCTGCTGATCTTTTAGACAAGATTATACATACTTTTAATTTACAAAGTATACGTGATCAAATAGTGTTAGCAGTAAACGAAGAATTTCAAATCATTCCAAATAATATTCTTGTATTATCAGAAAAAGACAAAATTGCAGTTATACCACCGCTCAGTGGAGGTTTGTTTAGTAACAAATTAAATCTAATCACAAATTAAAATTTAAAATCAGTTGTGTTATTGTTATTATTATTATTATTATTATTATATATTTATATTATTGTGTCTGAAGTATTGCTTTCAAATAGGCATATTTTTTTTATTTGTATTTTATTGTAAAGCTTGATATCAAAATATTTGAGATGAATTAAATATTGAATTTAAAATATCTGCCAGAATAGTTATTTTAACTCTTTAAAATTTTTAAAAATGATTCTTGTAATTATGTGATGTTAAATGAATTGTGTTAAACATCTGAAAAATATTTTTATTTGTCTTGGACAAAAAGTGACATTTCATTTTAAAAATACTTCTATTCTTTTTCTTTTACAATCATTTCATTATATATAACAAATGTTATTTTGACAATGAAATAATTATCATATAATTATTTGTTTTTTAATTTTGTTTGTTTTCTGTTTAATTTTATGAAAAATTTTGATATTTCTTAAATTGTATATTTGAGTGAAAATTGTTTTTTTTAATTACTATTGAAATAAATAAAAATAAGAGAATATAGGAGAAGGGTAAAAAATAATGGATTTAAAAAATTATATAAAAATGAAATGAACAAATAAAAGATAAAATAAAAGAAAATATATATATATATATATATATATATATATATATATATGAGAAAGGGAAGACATGTAAATAAAAACATCATGTAAGACTGTTGCATTCGCGGCGATGATCCCTCGCTCGATAGACATTCTCATATTATTCGCTCATTCGCGAAAAAAGAGAGTTTCCGCTAAGAAAGAAAATAAACTCTTTAATTAATAAAACGATATAAAATTCAATGTAATTTTCACACTTGTTTATGGCTCGCGCAATTTTCTTCGTTATTCGTCAAACACGACGCGTTGTCAGCATTGTCTTCACTGCTTTATACAAGGGGCAGGATGAGCGGATCTTCGTTGAATCGTAATACATAAATTAGTTCAAGCTTTTAATAAAATTAGATACTGTAGAAAAAAATTTCAATACATAACATTAATATGAACACATTAATGTTATGTTATTTGCAAAATTAATAGAAATCATGTTATATACAATTAATCTAGATATTTTAAATTAAAATAAAAAGATACTTTGAATCTACATTATATTTTTTCTTCACAATCATATTTATAATCATATAAGATCAAAATTGGTTTTGTAGTGTTAACTCTTATATTCATTAAAATAAAATATCACAATAATATAAATGCAACATTAAATAAAATTAAAATTGTATTGTTTTGTTATTTATATTAGGATAACATGGACATATCAAAGAATTTTGTCAAGTTACAACAGGCAGAATTAAATATTGCAGAAATAATGGAATTAGTGACATTTTCTAATTGTGGAGCAATATCAAGTTTTGTTGGAATCACTCGAGATAATTTTGAAAATAAAAAGGTAAAGTATATTATAAAATTTAATTAATCTAAAAATCTTTTTTATCTAAAGATCTCTCTTATGTATTCTTAAAAAAAAAGTTACTCTTCATTATGTTGTTAATTTACTAAATGTACTCTTTCAATAGAAAGTTATTTATGACAAATTTTGAATTCCAAACATATATATGTTTGAAAAATATAAAATATAAAATAAAAATAAATGTAATACAAAAAAATGTAATATAAAATTTCTGAGATTCTATCAGTGAATTGATGAATGATAATAAAAATTGTTTTTCCGAGATACAATCAAATATTTGTGACTAATGATTTTGTTATTGATATTTATTATAAATATAAAATTAATAATTGAAATTTTTTAGGTAATTAAGTTAGAATATGAAGTTTATGAATCAATGGCTTTGAAAGAGATGACTAATATCTGTAACAAAATTCGTTCACAATGGGATGTAGAAGGAATTGCAATATATCATCGTATTGGAGAAGTACCGATATCGAAAGCAAGTGTCGTGATAGCAATTTCTTCTCCTCATAGAGAGGAGGCACTGAAAGCAGTAGAATATGCTATCAATACATTAAAAGCATCGGTGCCTATTTGGAAAAAAGAAATATACGAAACGAAAGAACAACAATGGAAGCAAAACAAAGAATGTAGATGGAGTAGTAAATAATTTATTAATTATCAATTATTTCAAACTTTCTCTTTCTCTTTTTTTTTAATAGCATGTCTTTTAAAATATGTATAACAACTATGTTTCCTTTATAAGATTTATATTTTGATTCGAAGGAATTTTAATAACAAAAAGGAAACATTCTATTATCTACAAGATTATCAGTATTGCATTATTACATGGATACTTGGAGAGTTATTTATTTTTATATTCTTTCAATCAAATTTTTCTAATAGAAGTTTATAAATTTTGTTTGCTTGCATACTACAAGATTTTTTTCCTTTCATTGAATAATTATTTTTTCTATAAATGCCTTATATTTTCGCTATTTTTAGCGCATATTTTTTTGTAATTCTAGATTCTATTAATCGTGCATGTATACTTTCTCACTATATGCATATGCATGCGTACACATACGCGCGCACATATACATATACACATTTTCTAAAGTTGCATACACTTTGAATTTTTTAAATAAAACTCCATACTTTTGAATTAATTGAGTAATGCTCAATTACATATTTCTTTTTTTATAAATTATGAGTCTTCTATACAGGGTGAATTATTAAGATCGACCATCTACAGTTTTGAAAATAGGAAAAAATACTTGAAATATTAAAAGTTGTTTAATATTAAGAGGAACATCATGTAATCATGAATATTTTTTCGCAGGTGAAGACGCTTAGAAGATTTGAAAGTCATTTTTTGTAAATGAAACCATGCATTGTCGGATATCTAAGATTATAGTCTTTTTAAGACAATTTCAATAATTATAGATAATCAAAATCACT
This sequence comes from Pogonomyrmex barbatus, assembly GCF_055798465.1. Classification (NCBI taxonomy): domain Eukaryota; kingdom Metazoa; phylum Arthropoda; class Insecta; order Hymenoptera; family Formicidae; genus Pogonomyrmex; species Pogonomyrmex barbatus. The sequence continues at coordinate 139,694 of NW_028297127.1, read as the reverse complement.
CAAGATCAACAAGAGTTGAAAAATGAAAATTCATCATATTTCCGGAAACAATATTTTGTTTCCAGTTACGAATTTATTAATTATGATTTTATTAATTACAATTTTAATGCATTTAAAATCGTAACATGTAATGCAGTCTATATATAGGTGAACATTTAGATAGTGCCTTGCTGTAGACGATCACCATTTTGAATATCTATAACGGATTTTGATTCAATTAATAAAACCGAATATTCTGTTTTAAAAATATTCAATGAATATTCATTTTTCAACTTTTTTTTTATCTATAATTTTGAATGACTTTTCTTATCCACAACTATTCAAACTGTCTTGGAGAAGATTACAATCAACAAATAAGTGTCCGATGATGTATAATTCCATAAAAAAAAAATTTTAGGACCTTGAGTCCTCTAAGTGCTTCCACTTGAGGGAAAATGTCCACTATCGCATGATGTTTCTTTCAATATCAAACCAATTTTAACTTAAAGCATTTGTTTCTATTTCCAAAACTGTAGATATAATTCAGCTGATCACTCATCTCAATGATCTTACCTTGTATACTGATTGATTTATCTTTTTATTTTGTGCATACAAAATTGCAATATTTTTAATCTATACAAAAATTTTAAGAATTAAAAATGTTGTAGAAAAAATTAAATTTTAAATATTTCATCTTAAAATATGTCAAAATAATGTGTAAAATTACTTTTAAATTAATAATCTTTAAGCATAATTTTATAATTTTTTGTAAAGACAGGGAAACTATATTGATAATATATTCAATTAATTATTAATATATTCAAAAGTATAAGGTTTCATTTAAAAATTTTAAGTTAAAAGATTGAAAAGTATGACATTTTATACCAAAATAAAAGCAATTATATATTTATTTTGAAGCTCTAATACTTTTGTCTACAACATTTATAATTTACTGAATAAGCATTTATGTGTTTTGACATTCTCATTATAAACATAAATTTAAATTAGAAGTATAATTCTTAATCTTATTGCACCATGTTTTGTTATGAAATATGCATCATAACATTAACACGAAGATAGATGAAGTAAATCTTTCTTTAACTATAACATAGAAATAAGAAATATTATTAAATCTACAGCTTTGATGAGAGAAGATTCAGAAGATTCAGAGATTCAGAGATTTCAGAAAATCACAAATATAAATGAAAAAATACCAGATAAGGATATTATTGATCCAAGTATCATACAAATTCAAGCAAGTTCGGAAGAATTAAATCGCAGAATAGACTCATTTATTGAAAGAAAACGTCAACAAGTAAACACTATGAATGTACAAGAATTTTGTCATCACAGGTTAGTTTAACGTTATAAATTTATATACGCAAGATATACGTTATAAGAAAAATTTATATACGCAAATAAACAAATCATTTTCAAACAAATATTTACAAAATCTTATACATAATGACTTTCACCTAGACATTATAGATAATAAAGTTTTGAATCATGTTATCTTCTTTACATTATATGATGATCGCTTATGATTTCTAATATATCATTTAAAATATTTTATTTTTTATGTAATGTTGAGTGGTATTACATATAAATTTTATATTGTAACTATTACATATTTTTTGCAAAGTAATCGTTGAAGAGAGAAATCTCCTTTCCTTGAAATCATGAGTCAATGTAAACCGAATTTTATTAAAAAATTAAAAATTTTATTAAGTTTTTTTGAAACAAGATTATAAATGAAAAGATTTACATACATACTTCAGAATAGATATATAAAAATAAATATCTAAAAGTTACAGAAGAAGTTATTGCCACGTAATGAAAAATATATGTAACTCGAGATTTTATGCTCTACACACACACACACACACACACACCACACACACGCGCGCACACACCCCACACACACACACACACACACACACACACACACATTACGCATGCATACGTGTTTACATGCGTGTAAGCATGTATATATACACGTGCGCGCGCACATATACATATGCACACATTGGCTACGTTCGGAGAGCACGTTATTAACGTTATCACATTTCATCATTTCATCTTTATCGCTAATTAGATGTAAATTAAAAAAATAGAATGCGATAGTACTCTTCTCGAGTGCGATAGTATGTAGCTCTTCCCGTATGTAGCCAAGGTATATAATTTTAAAAGTGGAGATCAATCACTCAGGAGATAATTAGAGACCCTAAAAAATAAATTACATATGTATGTAATTAATATAATTATTAAAATTCTAATTAATATATATAAATTTAATTACTTAATAAATTTAATTTTTTATAAATTTTTTAATAAATTTAATTATTTTGCAGTGAAAAATATAGCGATAACGAAAATTCTTGTGCAAGAGTAAATGCTATTCTCATTCAACGCAAAGATTCTAAAAGTCATGTAAAAGGTATAAATGCAAAATAATATTATTTTTAATCTTTCTATTTTTTACCATTTTGTATTTGTTTAATATATATTTTATTTGTTTTGTTTTTTTATATTTTTTTTTAGTTTCTACGAAGATATTGATTAGTTATAAAATTTTCCAAAATCTTACAATTTCATTTATATTGATATATTTCATAACTTACTCTTCACTCTTTTGTCGAAAGAAGTTTTATATGCATGATTCCCCAATAATTATTTCCATAAGATTTTTTTGTCCTCATATAGCTATATGCTACATGATGCAAGTTTTAAATATTTGTGTATAATCCACACGAAATATTGAGATATTGCTATATCGATATACTATATTTAATGTTTTATGATATTTAATATTTTATGATATTTAATATACGAATAAATTGTACATAATCAAGTTCTAATTACGAATAATTTACGAATAATAGTAAAGTTAACTTGCTTAATTGAGTTTTTAATCGGTATCTTAAATGTAGGAATATTTGCCTTTTATTCATTTATTTATTTTACTTTTTTATGAAAATGTCGCACTCCCCGCGAGTACTCGCACAATTCACTCGCGCTTTTATTCGCAAAATGATGAGAGCGTTTAATAAAAGAAGCGAATTTTATTAATAAAGAGCCTGAATAGAAAACATCAGGAAAATGCGTATTGTACGCAGCTCTATCTCTCTCGACCGAAGTCCCACAAATAACAATCGCTTCAGCAGGGAACGATCTTCTCGTAAATCAATACTCGAATGGGAGGGGAGGGAAGCGGATCACTATTCGGTTGTAACATACTAAAGAGCATGCAAAAAAGTTTAATAATGGAATCTATAAGATATATTTGTGATTATTTTTAGTTCACAGAGTACTAAATACGTGGGGACCTCAAACTATTGATCAATCAATTTTATCCAACTCAGTTACAATTAATGCTTCTGACTACTCTTCTATATTGGATGATAGAATTTCTGCGACAGAACGTATAATAGGAATTAATAAACCAGTACCTAAAGATATTTACAAAAGATTGAAAAACATTGAAGATCGAATATTATATTTAGAAAGTATATCACCGGAATATAAAGAATTTTGGGTATACCAATTTTATTCTTTATTTTAATTCGTGTGTGTGTAAATATGCGCACACACGCACGTACACATACGAGCGCGCGCGCGCGCGCGCACACACACACACACACACACACACACACACACACACACGTATGTATATGCAAACAAAATGTCTTATTTTAATAAAAATAGCTATATATTTCCTAAACTTAATGTTATGTATATATTTTTATAATGTCTCTGATAAAAATTACAGAGTTTCGAAAGGAATTTATGACAGTGCTATTGACATTGTCTTTTGAATAAAGAATGAAAATGGAATTGAATAAATTTAAAGTAATAAATTAAAACAATAATGAAATAATTGTAATAATAATAAAAATACTTTAACATTACCTGAGATTATCAGATCTCAGAATTATATCTTGACGGATCAAATTCTTACAATCAGTATATTTAATCGATAGCTTGAGTTCAAGTGGTATCATACAGAATAATTTCTTTATTTTTCTCTATGTAATATGTCCCCCCTATGGGCGGAGATATTACGATGCAAAATTGAAATGTATAAATTTCTTATTAAGAAATATCTTGATCATCTCCATCATCATCATCTCTATATGGTTGATTTTGTATCAACAGCTTTAATGATGATAGCTTTAACGATGAGTAATCCTTGGGTTGATATTATAAACATATAGCTACATACTCAGTTTTACACGCTCATAAATTTGAAGTTTTATATTTTTACACATTTGCATTATGCATTTACTTACATCTCTACACTTCCATTACTCTGTATATTTAAAAATAATTGTTTTTATATGCAATCTATATTATACACATATCTAAATTAATTAAAACCTAATTTTTATCTTTATAATTATAAATATATAATATACATAACGTATAATTTTACATTTACTATAGGTAACAGAGCAAATGAATAATTTGAAAGATATCTCAAAGCCTATTCAGAAACGAGTAAGTATTTCATGCATTATATAAGTATTATAATTATATATCAAATGAAGTTAGATATCATTTCTTTTGTTTTGTATTATTTATCAAATTTATTTTTTATAACAATTTCTGTATTTATATATTTTTTTTTCTTTAATGTTTACATTGTAATTTATGTATAAGAAAGAAATTGAGAATATAATTACAGATTTTATGTATTCTTGTAAATTAGATATTTATACATATAACGACGCGTAACAATATTAATGTGTACATATTTTAGACTTATTCTATGGCAGAACTTGATTTCAAATTAGACGAACTAGAAGACAAATATTGCAAGAAGATAAAGTAATAATTATTGTAAAAAGGTAAAATAGGGGTAAAATTGAGGTAAAATAATATTATGAAAATGTTATTATTATATACAAATTTTTGAAATAATTTGAATTTCTTGAATTATAAATAAAATATGTAATACATGAATAAGGACTTAATAATTTGTACAAATAAAAATACGTTATCTGTACATATTTAAAATACATAAAATAATATTTTATTTTCCAAGTATTTTCCGTTTCTCGATATTTTATTTAATCTAAAAAAATTAAATATGATATGATCCGTATATTTTAAAAAACTCAACAGTTTTGCTGTTCTTATTTACCTTCTGCATTTTTTAAATAAATTATTTCTTTTTATAATTCAAGATATAAGATTTGAATAAATTTTAAGACGTAAAATTATACAATTAGGAATATATCTTTTGAATGACAAATCGTTTATTCTAAATCACGCTGTGTATTTGTTTTTTTCTACAGTTAAAGCTGCGATTTGTATAGAAAGACTATCGTTTATAGATTATTAATCAAAGATTAGCTACAAGAATAGTTATTCATGTTTCATAAAAATCTTGCATTTAAAAGACCAATCTTTAATTTATATGAATGTTCACTTGTACCTCAACTGTGGTAAGTTTATATAATTGTACAATATACAATTTTATCATTCTAATATTAAAATGATAAAATTTTATTTTAGCGTATATAAGCGTATATAAGCGTATTTTATTATATAAAAATATTGACGCATTGAATTTCTATTCCTTATTGCCTGTTCCTGTTGACCAATTACAATGATTTAGTCTGTTTAACGTTTACCTGTAACCTTTTTTTTTGTTTTTTGTTTTTTTTTGTTTGATGTTCCCGGACGAGAACGGATAAGCGCCTTCAATCTTCTCCCTCGGGTTACAGCACAGGCCCTCTATCTCCCTTGTCTCGTACTTGTAACCTTTTATATTATTGTAAGTTATGTAGAGAATTTATATCGCTGAGTTCTGATTGGACAGTTCTTGTTGCAATTTAATATAGGCCGGTTATTCCATTGGAATTGACCACTCGTGATTTGTCTACAAATTTAATAACAAATACGATTTATTAATTTCAGTAAAATAATCAAACAATTATAATTAATCGGAGTTGGTGAAAGTGGCTCTAATAGTCAGTGCATATAAGGAAATTTTAATTACAATCGTTAAAAGTTAAGTAAGCAAATTGACCAATCACAAATGTTTTTGGACTGTTTTTAGACCGTAGGAAGTATAATTAATATTCTCGTTGATCAATTTCCTCTATAATTTTATGACTACAACTAAAATTTGTTCATGTACAATAGCCTTAACAGCTCTAAGCCTATCTAAATCTGTACACCTCGAAGAACGATCGATCCATCGTGCCGCAAACTAAAGTGTTGCGCATGCAGCGTGCAGCGTAACTTCGCGTCTACCTCTATCGCGCATGTCCGCAGTTTGGGTCGATGTTGCGCGAATCGAATCGAAATATTATATCGCTCGTACGTATGTACGGCACTGCACTAGTCTGCCGTTTCCGTCCTGTCGGAGCTTGTCAGCCATTAGCAGCTCCGTTCGCCGGTTCCTGTGGGTTGAGTCCGTGGATTTGCTGTCGAGTCGAACCGAACTGTATCGCGCTGTAAAGCGTATCGAAATACGCTCGTCCGTGAGTTTTATCGCTCGCGCGACAGCATTCGAGATCGTGGAGGAGGAAGTTCGGGAGTTCGGGAGTTCGGAAGTTCGGAAGTTCGGGAGTTCCTCGACGTCTATACGATTTCAGACGTTTGGCAGTTGTCATTCTCGATCACAGTTTCAAAAGTCTGACAATTTTCCTATCGATCGAGAACGATACGTACCAAAATGTATATCAACTACTCGCAAGCACAGAACAGGTACGTCCGCTGATATCTTTTCCAACATCCAACATTAATTTGTTGTCGTGCAAAGCTTCAAGACTTTGCGATAGATTTTGTTTAGCAACCGCCATTTTACGATACAATCTTAAGAGTTATTCGCTCCATCTTCTGTAAGATATCCGGCGGATTTAAGAATTCTGTTCGCCCGGCGGATTCTGCTTAATCAATGATCATAAATGTATAAAAATAGAAATAATTCTTAAATATAAATCATTTTTAAAAAATTAAATATAAAACTATGTGAAAATTATCGTCGAGAAAAGCAGAAGTGTTTCTCTTTGTTTAAATAATTTTTATTAACGAGGAAGTTATAAATATTATCTTTTAATTTTACTGAACTTTTAATTTTACTTTTATTGGCATTTGGCAGATATGTTGGAAAAAATTGATATACAAAGTGTCTTATAAAAATGGGCGATCATTTATCGGCATACAGATTTGATAAAAATGTACATTTTATACATTTTTTTCTTATGACGCACCTTTTCCTAAATATTTGTCTTCAAAATTTGTATTTCAGAAACATTTCTCTTAAATAACTTCTTTACTATAGATTTTGATGATTTTTAATAATTATTTCTATATTAAGTAAAATTAAAATTGGTGTATTATAATTTTTATATATCATATCATTGGAAAAAAAAATCAGAGGCGAATCTTCTTTAAATCTTTTAGTCTCCAAAATTTTGAAGTAAATGGAATTTTTAATTTTCGAATATCTTTTTTAGATTTTCTACATCTTTCTCAAAAAGGAGACCTCTATAGTGAAAGCGTACCGCTTTCAACAAAAACTTTAACGGTAAACAAAGTGAATTCAATCTTACATTATGTGAAATTACTATTTTATTATGCGAATAAAAAATTTATCTTGTATCAATCAAATGTGTTCTTCTCGAAAACTGTTAGTATTTTTGGAAGTAAGGAAGATTTGTGTTAATATTTTTGGAAGATGAATCTTTTTTCTTAGAAAATGATGTATAAAATCTAAAAAAATTTTTTTAATTGAAAAAAAAAGTTTAAGAAAATGACCCATTTCTGTTTTTGTGTTATCGAAAAAATCTGTCACACTAATTTAAACAAGTAGGTAATATAAGAATATAGTTATCACATATTAAAATCTACAATATAAACAATCTGTATTAAGATAAATATCTTGATATTTTATAAAAATGAAATGATCTCTATCTGACTTGTATCTGATATTCATTGGAGATTGCTCATTATTCCCGGAATATTCTGCAAATTTTACCAGTTGGATAGTAATTAGTTTAAAAAATAATAAAGGTTAACATATTGGGTTGGTTAACATATTGGGAATTTTAAAATCACTTATAAATTTTAACTTTTTTCGGTTATTTTTATTTTATTCATATCAAATTTCTGGTATTATCTTTTACAAAAAAAAATTTGAAAAATATTTTTATATGAAAACAATTTATGAGAGGAAATTTAACTATTTATCATATTGATATTAAAAGCTTTATTATTAAAATTTTAAATTGGCATAAAAATTTTGATTAATGTAAAAATGTAATATTAAATTTTTAAGTTTAATGTTATAAAAATACAATCTCAAATCATGTATAATTTGACATTAATTTGATGTTTCATGTGATTTCATGTTGTTATATGTTCTACAAATTTTTCATTCTCTTCATTTTTTTTTTCATTTTATATTTTAAGAGTCTAAATTGACAAACAATTACAAAAAATTTCTTAATTATTGATAGATAAATATATATATATATATATGTAATCTTTAATTAATTTTGTTTTACATTATATATCACATTCTATACATTGTTTTTTTTATTTTAATAATAATAATAATAATAATAATAATAAGAAATTTTTCAGTTTTAAAGTTGTGATGAAATATACGTTTTTAATTAAAAAATGCATCGATAGTACATAAAGTTCGAGTAGAAAATTATAGGAAATGAACGTAACACAGAAAATATTATAGTGCTAGACATTTCTATCAATCTATTAGGATTTCAAATTAGCAAAATCAAACCAGATCTATTCAGTATTATTTAGTATCCATTTTGTTTTAATTTGTACTATCAATAAAAATTATGTATTCCGTATTGAAAGAAAACGTGGCACTGTTTAGCTTAGTATTAAGCTAGCAGGACTACATCAAAAAAGAAGAAAGAAAAAAAGAAAATATGGATAGAAATGCAAACTGAATTTGTACTAATTTATACTATACGAAAAAATTCAAATATTTCATTTCTATTGAAACAATTCCCAATTTAACTCAAGCCTACTATCATTAAAGGTAAAGTATCTTTCGCCACAAGTAGAAACAATCTCTATCATACTTATGCTATAACATATATCATTAAAATATAAAATTTCAAATTTTTTATCCCCGCCATTCCTCCGAAAACTATCTCTAAACTCTAGTAGCTTAAGAGTAAAGTATTCTTTTTTTTTTTTTAGCAGAATCATTGTTCGATTCGACTAAAAAAATAAAAAAAAAAAAGAAAAAAAGAAAGAAAAAGGATAATTTTGATACCATCAAACATTAGAGATGATTTCGAGAGAAAGAACAAGAGTACAAATTCTTAAACTTTTATATTTCAGCGATACAAATTACTGCGCATCGAATAAGAGCAGTATCGTTCGATTCTGCTGAAAACAAAAAAAAAGAATAAAAGAATACTTTATTCTAAAAAGAATTTTAGACTTTATTCTTAAGCTAATAGAAGTTCGGGATAGTTTCTGAAGGAACGTCGTGAGAGCAAAAATTTGAAATGTTATATTTCAGTGGTACATATTCAAGTTTCTGCTTGTGGCAAAAGATACTTTACTCCAGATGTTGTTAACAGGCTTGAGTTAAATTGGGGATTGTTTCAATAGAAATAGATCAATATTTTAACTTTTTTCGGATAATACAAATTAATACAAATTCAATCAACTTTGCACTTTTATAATTGTTTTTCATTATAAATCATGATAAATATACATTTGGACGCATAATACACTCATAATACACAGACGCACGTATGTGTACGTACGCTTGTGCATATGTGTGCATATTTTTTTCTTAACTATGTGGTTTCTTAACTATGTGGCTTTTTGACAGCATTATTAAAAAGGCTTGTTTTTTTTTTTATAACTACTCTAGTGTACATACACTTTTAGAATGAATAATTATATATTTGATTTCAAATTTGGTGAAAATATAAAAAAGGAAATTTTAATATCGTTTAGCGATAAGAAAGTACAACAATATCTTGTGTTATATTTGTGACAGTTTAGGCGATTAAGTTGCAATTAAATAGAACTGTCATTACGCGATGTCAAATGCAGTTGTCAATCTCAATGCTTGAAATTAAATGAAAATTCACTCACTCATGAGATGATAAGCTGTATTGTATATATTTTGGCAGAGAGAATATTTAATTAGTATTTATTTTTTTGAATGTTTTTATGAAATATTTTATTAATCGTTTGATGCATATGTTATAAAAATTTATTAATATTTATTAACATTTTAAAATTTTTTGTGATATTTTATAGATTTGCAAAATATGTAAGCTTTTTTATTTCGTTTGAAAAAATAATTAAAAAAATTGTAATAAGTGATAATGTGAATATACTGTATTAATTGGTTATAATAAATAAACAAAAAATATTTCTAAAAAGTAGTCCTGAGATTCTGTATTAAAAAAATATCTTTTTAATTTTATTTTTGTCTTACAATTTTATTTATTTATTTATTTTTTTTTTAATTAGTTACAGATCTAGAAATAATCGAGATCATAGCAATCGCAGTGGAGGAGTTAGCGGAACTTATTGGAACAGTCAGCAACAGAATCAAAAGGAATACAATACAAAGAAACAAAATCACAAGAAAACTCCAGGAGATTTACTTAAAAAACCTAGTTGGGATATGTCACAGTTATACAAGATAAAGAAGGATTTGTATGTTCCACACAGTAATATCTTAAACAGAACGCCTGATGAGATCAGCAAATATCATGCGGGCAAGGAGATCACTGTCAAAGGCAATAATACACCTTCTCCTATTCAAACCTTCGAAGAAAGCAATTTTCCAGATTACGTGATGGAAGAGATTAGAAAACAAGGTTTTTCTGAACCCACTGCAATTCAAGCTCAGGGTTGGCCAATTGCACTTAGTGGACGGGATTTAGTTGGAATTGCTCAAACTGGTTCCGGAAAAACTTTAGCAGTAAGTTTTATAGTATTTTAGTTAAATAAATTAGAGTTTAAAGATTAAGAAAATAATTTGAGTTATTCAAACTAATTGAAAACTTTAATAGAAAAAGTATACATAATAAAATATATATAAATCTAAAATACACATATAAAAAAAAAATATATATATATATATATATATATATATATATATAAAATTTAATTTTCTGTGTATGTTAAATTATATGAAAACAATTTTTTTTCTCGATTTCTTTTAGTATATTCTTCCAGCAACAGTACATATTAATCATCAGCCTCGCCTTAGCCGTGGAGATGGTCCAATTGTTCTGATTCTCGCTCCCACTCGCGAATTAGCCCAACAAATCCAAACGGTTGCACGCGATTTTGGATCATCTTCATGTATCCGCAATACATGCATTTTCGGTGGTTCGCCGAAGGGACCTCAAGCTCGCGATCTTGAGCGCGGAGTGGAAATTTGTATCGCGACACCTGGCAGATTAATCGATTTTCTCGAAAAAGGTACCACGAATCTGCGTAGATGCACATATCTGGTTTTGGACGAGGCAGACCGCATGTTAGATATGGGTTTTGAACCGCAAATACGCAAAATCATTGAACAGATTCGACCCGATCGACAGGTACTCATGTGGTCTGCCACTTGGCCTAAAGAAGTACAAGCTCTCGCCGAAGACTTTCTTACTGATTATATACAAATTAATATCGGGTCTCTAACTTTGGCAGCCAATCACAATATTCGGCAGATCATCGAGATCTGTCAGGAACATGAAAAAGAGATAAAACTATCACAATTGTTGCGTGAAATTGGAAGTGAACGTGGTAGCAAAATGATTATTTTTGTGGAAACAAAAAAGAAAGTTGATGACATCACGAAGGCAATTAAACGCGAGGGTTGGTCTGCGATCTCGATTCATGGTGATAAATCACAGCCGGAGCGCGATTACGTTCTGTCAGAATTTCGCAATGGAAAAACTATGATCCTAGTCGCGACAGACGTGGCAGCGCGTGGCTTGGACGTCGAGGATGTAAAGTACGTTATTAATTTTGATTACCCCAACAGTTCCGAGGACTACATCCACAGGATCGGTAGAACTGGCCGCTGCCAAAGTGCAGGCACTGCCTATGCTTATTTTACACCAAACAATGCGAGACAAGCGAAGGAGTTAATCGCAGTGCTGGAAGAGGCTGGTCAAGCTATAAATCCTCAATTGGCAGACATGGCAAATTCTGTGAGAAATCAGTATGGCAAAGGACGACAACGATGGAGCCATGTACGAGGCAATAAGGATAATAATTCTCATGGGAGTCCTAGAAGCAATATCAGTCCGACGATAAACAACTGGCAGAATCAGCACATGCTGCAGACAAATCCAACACAACATAATCACCATAATCAAATGATCCAGGAAAAAACTGTAGCACGTCATCAACGTAACAGTGGCTATCAAACCAATCGACAGAATAATTACCAATCACAACATTCGTATCAACAGCAGCATCAGCAACGACAACAATCCATTACCAGCTATCAGAATACCGGCTATCAAGCGGCTAATAGTACATGTCAGACTGCTATGCAGACTGCTAATGCGCCCAGATACCAAGGCAGAACTGGATATCAGGGTAATCGTTTCCAAAATCGACAAAATGGCTTTAATAGCAATCAAAACGGACCCAACGTTTATTCGATGCCACCACCGTTTATGATGCCATCTAGTGGACACGCTGACTCCGGTATCCAAAATCTCGTGAACAACAAGTTCTTCCAGACCAACCGACCGCCGCCTAACACTGGTGCTTGTGCTTATCAATCCATGGGTTATGGCCAGTTTCAAGCAGTACCACCGTACGGTTACCCATATCCGCCTACGCCCGTGCAGCAGTGACGTTTCCCGCGATGCAAAACCATCGGGGTTCGAGCTAAATGAAAAGTAAGCATGTCCCGCCTATCGGGCCCTATTGAATCGCTCTTATATTTATAGCGGATTCAATTATAGTGGACTGTCGATAATGATTAATTAAATTATAAAAATAGAGACGTTTTATTTTATGAATTAAATTCAGATTTCAGTTTATCATAATCCTAATTTGAATTGAGGATTGTAACAGTTTCTTGAATTGAAAAGCTAAACTGAAAAAAGATTTGTTAATTTAATTAAAAATGAAATTAGAAATTAATTTTTTTTTTCAATTTTTCAGAAAGAGGAGAATAGAAATACAAAAAATACTTTTTGTGTATATACATGATTAACATTATATTAGTATCTTGTCTTTTAATTTTTTGTCACCAAGATTTTATAAGTCGGCAGTCTACTACACTATATTTAATATAATATTTGTTTCTATTTTTTTTTCATATATTTTTTTCTGGAATTGTGCCGGGGTTTGTTATAACATTTATTTTGAGATATTAAACAAAGGAATTATTTAAGAAGTTATATTTCGGTTAGAAAAAAATTCAACTTCTTTGTCAATTTAAAGAAAATGATTTAATTAAAAGAATACTTTAATAATTTGAGCTTTATAATATTGAGATATTAAAAACGCATGATCAAATGCCAAAGTTAACAAAAAACTAAGAAATATGAGAGTATTAAATTATGAATTATTGAAAGTACAAATATAAAAGCTATTAAAATCGAAATTATTAATTTTTATATATGTTTATATACACGTAATAAATGTGCGTGTGCGTGTGCGTAGCTGCACGCGCGCGCACGCGCGCTTGTATGTGTGTGTGTGTGTGATGTGGGGGAGTGTATTTGCATATGTATATTTATATATAAATTATATAAACATATATACAATTTATATAAACTTATATAAATTAATGATTTCAAATTTAAAAGCTTTTATATAACATATTTAAAATTCTTATTTTATAAATTATATTAAATTATTGTATTGTGTAAAATTATTAAAAAATTAAAAGTAAAAAGAGGTATGTTTAAACATAACGTATATTTTGTTCGTAAATTTTTCTCATACATCTTATTCTCTTTACCTATCTTTTTTTTTTATTTTTTTTTTTTTTTTTTATTTAATTAGGAAGTTTTCTTCAGGAATTTTAAATAAGCTCTGGTTATTAAGTCAATGAAAATAATGGAATTAATTGAGGCACATTCCAGTTTTCAAATTCTTGATGTAACATTTAGCATCATTAGCACAATGAGCATATATAATATAATATTAATTCTAGGTGTTAACCATCACGTTGGTGGTTCACGAATCCCTTTATGATATAATTGAGAATCAATAATAATCCTCTATGCGAGTATTATTGTAGCTATATTATAAATGCTTTTCTCCGAAATGCACGAAACATATAGAAGGGGGTGGATTAAGATACTATCAGATATACTAATTTATAATTTATTTATATATATATATATATATAATATATATTATATATATAATATATATATATATATGTATATATATATATATATATATATTTCGCGTGATTGCACATACCCAGACGAAAATCCGAAAAAAACGCGCGATGTGTTCTATAGGAAGAAAATTTGTAAGGCCTTTTGCATAAAAATTAAGCCGTTTTTTATGTGCCTGGTATAATAAACAAATTGTCGTGCCCTTTGTTTAGAAGTGGGAATTGAGAAAGACAAAGAAATAAAATAGAGAGAGAAAGTCAAATTAGAACAGTTACGAATGTCTATTTATCTATGAAACAGCTAAAACAGAACTAAACTAATCTTAGTCTCTCTCTCTCTCTCTCTCTCTCTCTCTCCCCTCCCCCTCTCCCCGTCTCCCTATCTCTCCCTTCTCCCCCTCTTCCTATTTCTTCCCTCTCCTTCCCCCTCTGCTCCCTCACTGCCTGTTCCCCCTCTCTCTTCTCCTCCCTCCCTTCTCTCTCTCTCTCTCTCTCTCTCTCTCTCTCTCTCTCTCTCTCTCTCTCTCCTTCTTTGTGTGTCCTTTCCTCATTTTCCCCTCTCTTTCTCTCTACTTTTCCTTTCTCCCTTTCTTCTTTCCCCCTTTTTTCTTTTCTTCCATTCTCTCCTCTCTGTTCCTCTTTTCCACTCTCCCTCTATTCCTATATTTCTATCTCTATTTCTCTGTCCAATACAAATAATAATTGTAGCGTTAAAAATAAGTCGCGCTCTTATCTGATAATCTTATAAAAATTCAAACAAGTTTTGAGATTTCTGGATTCTTCAAATTATGAAGTCAGTGGCTTTAAAATATTTGAAATATATAAGATCTTTGAGTCTTTAGAATATATATATATATATATCTTTATCTCTAAGTTATAAATATTTTATTAATCTTTTTCTTTAATATGCGATATATTTAAATCTTGGCTTTTGAAAATTTTCAAAATGTTCATTTTTCTAGACTCACGCAAGTACTTACGCACGCACGCACGCACGCACGCACGCACGCACGCACGCACGCACGCACGCACGCACGCACGCACGCACGCACGCACGCACGCACGCACGCACGCACGCACGCACGCCCGCACGCACGCACGCACGCACGCACGCACGCACGCACGCACGCACGCACGCACGCACGCACGCACGCACGCACGCACGCACGCACGCACGCACACTTATTTGAAGAGGCCTGTATGTTTCTGACTGAAAATTTGGATGTTCTAATTTTCATATATTTAAAGACTTATTTTCTTAAATGCTTCAATATTTTTTAATCGTTTAGTTCTTAAAATTCTGAAAATTCTTTGGTTTCAAACTTTTAAGTTCGTTTTAATCTTTTTGTATATATTCTCTGTGAATATCATATATTTAATGTTTTGGACTTCTTAATTCTCAAAACTTAGAATCTAGAAATCTTAGCGAGATTTGAATGCTGGATCTCCTGAAGAGATACAGATGGCTTTTAGAGGACAACGTAAATTAAACACGTAGTCATGATGGCTGTGTACCTCGATGCAAAGTTTGATACCTTATTTTTATATATATATCGAAAGTGATTTGTTGTTGAATCAACGAATGATTATATGATACATTGTTGTTTGATGTTTATGCAATTGGCCACTGAGTGGTCTTGTCTCTGCGTATCGTGCGCGCAGGCTGACCGCCATTGAAACTAATATGAATTTCAGTTGTACCTGCTATTTTAGTTAACAAGCAACGGTCCAATTATTGCACCGACGAACAATAATGATTATGCTACTTTTTGCCAATACTTCATTTTTTAACCGGTAACTTCGTTTTCTATGGTGTTTATCTCCAAGATTGTCATGATTCGATAAATTTAAAGAATTTTGAATTTATTTTCATTGTTTGAACATTACGTCTCAGATTTGATAAAATTAAAAATAATATCTCGAGATATGAAATTCTTGAGCATTAAAAAAATAAAATCCTTAGAAATTCAAATCTTAGAATTTTAGAATCTTTGATTTCTGAATAAGATCGAGTTCATATTCTGATTTGTAATTGATTTAAATGTATGTTTAATGGATTTAGGAGATACTGGTTAAAAAATGAATTAACTTATGCATAATGAATTAAGGATATAACATATTGTTGTATTCTGAAGCAGCCCTTTGTGGTACCGGAGGACGTTTTTTGATCAACATGCTCATTTAATTATTAAATTAATAATTGACGCACGCTGTTAGAACGCATAATACATTTTATTAGCAGCGTGTAGCAATTTTGCGAGCCTCCAGTTTACTCTGCACATACCACCGTATATCATGTAATTATTGAGAA
This sequence comes from Pogonomyrmex barbatus, assembly GCF_055798465.1. Taxonomy (NCBI): domain Eukaryota; kingdom Metazoa; phylum Arthropoda; class Insecta; order Hymenoptera; family Formicidae; genus Pogonomyrmex; species Pogonomyrmex barbatus. The sequence goes on along the minus strand of NW_028297127.1, from coordinate 123,063 downwards.
GGGAATAGAAAGAGACAGTAATAAAAAAAGAAAAAGAGAGGAAAATAATTCTCTGGTTTCATTCAGGAAAGAAAAAACAGCTAATAAATTCATTAACTTTTTAAAAGAATATTTTTTTTATTTTAATTTTGTTTGTTGGTGACACATTATAGCCAGATAGATTTTTCTCTTTCTCTTTTTATTTTTAATTTTTGTTTACTTTCTTCTGAATATTACTTTTAACTTAAAAATATGAAATTAAAGTTTTTTTATCTTAATTTTCTGAAAAGCCAGAGAAAATTAATACAGATAAAATAAAAAACATAAGAATGCTCTCGCACAGAGATGCTATTAATTACTGATTGTTAATTGTTGCCGCGTTGCGATTCTTCCCTCGCAATTCGCTTACAAAATAATTAATAATTAATAGCACGCGCGCGCGCATGCATACAGTATGAAATTGAATATTTTGTTAAGGTGAAAAAGTTAAATTTAACTCGTTTAAGTTTGTGTACTTTACATATTGGTGCATACTGGTGAACATTAACCATGAATTAATTTCACACACACACACACACACACACACACACACACCACACACACACACACACACACACACACGCACGCGCGCGCGCGCGCATACATACAGTATGAAATTGAATATTTTGTTAAGGTGAAAAAGTTAAATTTAACTCGTTTAAGTTTGTGTACTTTACATATTGGTGCATACTGGTGAACATTAACCATGAATTAATTTTGAATATTATTAATTATCATAGAATCTCCAATGTTTCTTTACGAAGAAAAAAAAAAAAAATAGTCAATAATGTTCAACGAAATAAGGTATTTGTGATTCCTGGATCATGCAAAGATGTTTGTGTTTTTGGATCCTTGCATCTTTGAAGATTCATATTTCTGAATTGCTGATATCTTAGTTGTATTATTAACGTTTAGTGAATAGATTTTAAAAACGATATAAAAGTCGTTTCGAAATTGTGTTGTTGAATTTTTCAGCATTCTAAACTTTAATCAACAATTTCTAAATTGTTTGCAGATTTACAGGAAATATTAATACTTTAAAAATTCGTGAAAAAATTATAAAATTCCATAACTGGGAATCTCACAGAATCTTAGTATTCTCGAATCAGGTCTAAAAAATTTTTTAATTTTACAATTACAGCATTTTGAAATTTAATGAATTGGGAAATTAAAAATTTTACAATATATATATATATATATATATATATATATTGGCATTTTTTCGAATATAAAAATTTCATACTTTAATATGCAATTAACTATTTCAGAAACTTGTAATGTTCTGAATGTTTCAAGTTTTATTTTAAGCTGCAGAATATGGGTACTTATTACAACATTAGAAGCTTCAATATTTTAATATTTGTTACTCCCCTTACTTTGTTTTTTTTCCCTTTCTTTTTTTCTTTAAAAAAAAATCTTTAATAAGAAGATATTTTACTTGATTTTGTCTCTGGGAAATAATGTTTTTTTTTTTTTGCTGAATTTTGAATATTTGAATCTTTGAAGGATCCTTGGATTTTAGGATTTTTGAGCGACAAATATTAAGCTTGACGCGCCTATTTTGTCAATCTGATTGCATACGTCGATAAATAGTGATATAATAATAGGAAAACATATGTTGCAAGCGTGCAAAAAATATTGAATACACTCGCATATGCCCGCTATCAAATTTCTTCAATCATTTTGCGATTGATATGAAAGAAATCGAAAAAATTGCACAGAATAATTCTCTTATAAGATTAACCGATTAATATTCATCAATTAACTGAAAACTATTATCACACAATGTTGAAATATAATATTTTGTTGATGTTTATTTGCATTTTGTTATTAAAAAATTTAGATTATTTTACAATATTACACGAATATATATTGTCTTATGATTATATTATCAAATATTAAAAAAAATGTTGCCTTTTTCTTTTTTATCTCTTCTTGTTTCTGTTATGTTTAAATAAAATAGCAGTTCTTGATGAAATAATATTATGGATAGCGGGTGTATGTATAGCTCTGTGATATGTAAAACATGGCATATTTCTAGCTCTACCTATTATGCATCATGATTAAAAGTAAGGTATGTATCTCATCAGTTTTATATTTTTATATCTGTTATCAGCTTGTAATACAGAATTACTAATATCTATTTAACTAATGAAAAAGGGGGAATAAGATCGAATACACTTTTCTCTTACTTTTTTAAAGTAAACGATATAACGATGAACTATAGTTATTATTAATGTCTGATTAGATTGTATAAATAGTTTTCTGACGAAAAAATAAGTAATAACGTTAATGATATTGTTACTTTAATAATATTTTTTTTCTATATTAATCTGCATCTATTAAGTAATATCATTATCGAAGAGTGTGTCAATTTTCTAAACAAAAAAATAGTCTAATTGTAATTTTCTATAAATCTTAAAAATCCGAAAATTCTTTACGTACAATTTAATAATTAATTTTCTATTATTTATTATTATAAATTATAATTTTTGTATTTTCATATTAATTATAATTATATTTTTATAGAACAATTATATTATAATTATATTATATTCTAAATAAAAATCTTGAAAAAATAAATTTTTATAATTTAAAATTTTTTGATGGCATTTATTAGATTAGAGTGGGTTATAATTTATGCACTTGTTGAAACATAAATGGCAAAGTATTATAAATAAAAAATGATTTTAATTATAAAAAGAGTCAAGAAGAGATAAATATTGAACTGTCTTTTTCAAGACAGTTTTTTTAATTATTTCCTTTGCGTTACAATTTTGTAAAGTTTGGGTGCTTGCGACTATAATGTTTATTCGACATTATCATAGTAAATATTTTTGATATATATCATTTAGTATTTCAGTCTTTATATTTAAATTAAAACTTTAAATTAAAAAAAAAATATTGAATATTGGTCAGATTGAAGATATTTTAATTTAATTTTATTACATGGTATTAATAAAATACAGTAATAATAAAATATGAATTTATACCTTGAGATTGAAATTATATAATTATGATTATTGATTATGATTGTGTATGTGTGTATATATATATATATATATATATATATATATATATATATATATATATATATACGCGCGTGCATGCGTCCATATGTATTTGTATGTCATGTACGCATACATACATGTACGCGCGCGCGCGCGCGCGCGCGCGTGTGTGTGTGTATGTATGTGTGTGTGTGGTGTAAAATCAAAGTCAAAAGATTCCAAAATAGTATATAATCTCAGAATTTAAATGTAATCTTATCTATATATCTTATTTATTTTGTTGATTTAGTTGATTTACAATTATAGCTTACGTTTTCTTATTCAATGGATTTTTCATTTGTTTCCATTTAAAATAAGATTAATTTTTTTATTGATCGTGAAATAGCAAAGTAGAATGTCATGTTTTATTTAATAAATTTTTGTTATTTAAAGCTATTAACTAATTAAATTGTTGAGATTCCTATTGATCGCACTTCTAGAATAAAGCCGAGAATCGATAATTGATTGTCCTGCGATAGAACAGAATCGATAATTAGGAAAGTACCTTCATATTCAACTTTTTTTCTTCTCTTCTTCGTGATGAATACTGTGATATTACATGAATAAACATTTTAATCAATCGCAAGTAAAAATATCATAAATTTTAGTGTTATAGAAGCTGTTCTCTTTTTCACACACAAAGACTGAATCTCGCCAGCTTGTACATGAATTTAGTAGCCCCTCACATTTTTATAATTGCTCGAATGTGATCGATGACAAAGGTGATATCTTTTTTGCGATGAGCTGGCATAAAAGTCTCAACTGTATGTGCAGACTCGATCTAACAATCTAATAAATCAGGATAAACTTACAGAAGAATTTAACAGAAGAATTGTGAAATAATGTCCTTGCTTATCGAAGAGAAAAAAGTTATAATCATTTGTCACAGGTTGCATGCACTGTGTTATGCCAAAATATTGTTAATAGTTTATTTAGTTATTTCGCGTTGACATTGTCCTAGATGGCTATGGTTGTATTATTATTAGTTTTGATTATTTATTTATATTACTTTATTAAAGATGTTCCTAATCTTCAAGTACTTTATAGTTATAACTTCTCCATGGATGTGGATGCGAACTAGAATTTTGGATCTTTCCTTTCTTCCTTCGCTTACTCCATCTTATTCCATTTAGAAATATGTTAAGAATATGTTTTTCGTATCATAGAATCTTTTTTTACATCTGACATGTTCGAAAAAGGGAAAAACATAAAAATACAATGATACATTACATATAATTTTATAATTTTGTAAATATCATAAAAATATTTATTTTCTTTAAATACGAATATTTGTTAACAAAACAATATTTAAGTCTCAAGTACTCAACAATTTTACATGTGTAGTGATGTATTAAAAAAATATATATATTAAATATATTAATATCATGATATCAATATCATGATAAATCTAAAAATCCAGAAATAAAAAGATTTCATTTTTGTTCAAGAGAGAAGTAATTCGTACAGATTTGTTTATTCATAAATATAGACTATATTTGTTATAAAAACAATCTTAAAATCTTAAAAAAAAAATTACAACATTTTTAATTAAAATCCTTACAATCCAACACATATAATTTTCTTTTATGTTGGAATTGTATACATAAAGTTATTATTTAAATCATGAATTATTTGTACCTTTCAATTTGGCATTTTTGGCCACTTTTTGATCCAACGATTTATCGTCGTACGAATCGTATATAGTAATTATAAAGATGATCAAATGTTCACAGCCTAGCGTTTTAATTTGTATTTATTACACATGCGGCTCATCTGAAATCGCAATATTGTTCTAGTAATTGACATCCGATTAAAATATAAAAGTCACCAAATAAAGACAATGAGCCATTAAGATAATCGAGTTGAGCCGCCGCGAGATAAGCAAGGTGGAAAAAAAGTATGTGCCGAATATGTAATCTGTTGCTCTCAAAAAGTATCACGATTATTAGCCTTTTTACTGACGCATCTCTCAATGATGTAGATGTGTAAAAACTTAACCTTCGGAAACTTCATTTTTTATGGTCCTTCGACGGGTGAATCCTTCAACAACAGTATGGTATAGCGCGTTAATCAACCCGCATTTCTGGTACAATTTAGTACCGTAAAATATTAACCGCTCAATTTTCATCAAATTATAAGATTTGGATTTATGAGATGTAAATTGTTAGCAAATGAATAAACGAAGTTGCGTTTCTGTAATCCGTGTTTAGTGCTAAATATACGCCGGGAATGTGGTATTCATTCTAATTCGGATGTTTGATGAATCATGTGTGAATTTATTACAAATAAAAATGTAATCTCTGTAGCGATTAATTTTTTCTTTTTTTTCTTTTGTTATTTTATTTCCGAATATGTTGATTCGTACGCGAGAGAGAAATGAGTATGTGTGCTCGTATGTGTGCTCGTATGAGTGCATTGCTTCGGTAGGCGGATAGAAATTAGATTGCACAAATTTGTATTGTGCAACTAAATCCAACATGCGGAAAAAAGTGTATGCGAGTGAATAGGAATGCGAAAAATAGAGATGTTCTGTATGTTCCAACGTCATTTTTGTTAATGCGATCCATCTGAAATTAATGGCAGCATGTTCTAGTGCACCATGTGCTATCTTTATAAACATCTTATGTTTAAAACATATTATGAATGTTATACAATGAAAACTGCGTGCTCGTTATGTGAAACACGATAATGTGCGGACATCAAAATATTATACATTGTTCTAATTTCTTAAACTCTCCAGATATAATGTCGGCATTTTCTTCTATTTCTAAATTCGAATTAGCGAAAATTTCAATTCTAATAATTCAAATACTATAACCATTCCATCTTTATCTTTAGCGCAAACATTAATACTTTACTCTTTCGTATATTTTACTAATTGGTCGATTAAATTAGAATTTATTATTATTATTATTATTATTATTATTATTATTATAACAGCGATGATAATTGACAAGATGTAACTTTTGTGTCTTTCTATATCTTGCTATATATTACTATTTTTCTTTGAAGGAGTTTTCGCATTTGTGGAATAAAATTTATATTTAATTTCAGCATTCAAATTGACAAATTATTACATTTTTTTATTTTTGAGGTTTCTTTCTAGCACAATATTACAAATCAAATCGATCCATCATCAATCGATTCTTTTTAATCTCGCTGAAAATAATTGCAACTGCTGCAATGATAACATCATTGCAACAAATTGATTTTGTTTAAGAAAGTACCTACATTATTATAGCATTATACTTTATGTCGCGGAATGGATTACAAACTTGAACAGTAAAAATATCTTAAAAATCTATCTATGAATCTATGAATTCACTTTTTAAAGCGGAGCTGAAACAATGTCGCAATATAGCGACAAAATTTTTCATTTCACTGGAATTATTCACAAAACATTAAGAACAGATATAATTTTATTTCATCAAAATCACGATAAACATTTAATCACGATAAACATTTTATAATTGACTTATATAAGTTCTTTGCGCTCTAAATAAAAATATGCAAAAATGGAAAAGAAAGAGCTTAAATGTTGCACATAAATAATATACATACTTTCTATATGTATATACATATGTATATTAATTTATTTAATTTTCAAAAATCAATTTTCACCAACCACTCCTTGGTCGTTTCTAGTTAAATGTCTGTTATTATAAATATATTAATAACAATTTGAATAATGATTACAAAGTCAATATCAGATCAATATCAGAAACTTTTGAAGTGCAAAATTTTTGTGATTATTTAGACTTTTAATATTTTTAGTATTGTAATCTTACTTATTTTCAAAAAATTTTCATTTTTTCTCTTTTTATTTTTATATATATATGGAATAATTATCACAACTGTTTATTTATTTTTCCTCTAATTTTATGAATAAATGCATAATCTTTTGGAGTTTTTAGTCTAAGAGTTGCCTATATTATGACAGGTGAATTTCGTTATAATTCATGATATTAAACATTTATATCTAGTCAGAAATCAGTATCATTTTATAATGTTATTTGATTATTCAAGAAATGTCAAATATTAGATCTGTTATTTTATGGCAGAGTAGTAGAAAGTCAGAAAGTAACGATAAATAATTTAATTTAATTTATAATGTTTTCGTGACACAATCACAAAAAATTAAAAAAAGTACCTGCAAAATGTAATAATTTTAAAAGAAAACTATTAGAGTTCATTTCAATTGAAATCCTAGTCTTTAAACAAAATTATAACACAAAATTTACAGAAGATTTGAGTTTCTAATCTTAAAAACTGCTTCTTAAGAAAATAGAAATTTAATAAATTTCGTAATCACTTTTTCTTCGCAGGATTATTGATTTTTGTAAAAACAATAAATTATTAATTTCGCCAATCATAAATTCACTTTTTCTTTCTTGGAGAAATGTTACTATTTTGTTTTATATAATTAAGCTTAATATACAAAATATTATTATAGACACATTGTTAGAAAAAACATTAATCGAAACATTATCGTCGAAATCGTGATGATTTCACTGAGCAAATATAATAAAAATATAAAAATATAAATTTTTACATGTTTTGATAATGTTTCAGATGTGTTGTATAAAAAAATATAAGAATAAAAAAGTCGTAAGTAGAGGATAAGGAGATGAAATTTCCTGATGGCTAGCCATTTTAACATCATTATAACATCATTTGATTAGTTTTTACGACCAAAGAGAGGTAATGCAAAAAATTAGCTTTTTCGTTGTTCTACCATGACATTTCAGAATGGCAAGTGTATATTAATAGTGCATTGTGCGTACATGCGCCCTCGATTGTATATGTTAAGTATGCGAGTATTTGAGAAATGAGAGAAAATGAATCGATTATCGTACGAATTGTTTATGTCGATTAAAAAAAAAAAAAACAAGAGATATGTTGTGTTTGAGATATGTTTGTGTTTTAAGAGAAAAAGCACACATTTGTTACACATACACACACACACGTAACATACATACATACATACATATATACATACATATATATATATATATATAAATAATGTGTTGTGTGTTATGTATTATGTATTTATGCATACGCATGTACACATATATGTGTGTGTGTGTGTGTGTGTGTGTGTATACATATTAACGGACACAGAAACAAAATACCGCGAAGCGATATTAAGTGTCTGACTTTATATTCAGATTCTCTTCTGTAGGTTTCATTAAAGTGCATTTCTTGTATGTTATTACAGTATTATAATAGAACATAAGTAAATAAATGAATGCAATAGTAAAATGCGTTTCTTTGTTTTATTCCTGTTTTTATAAGTGTAACAATATCTATTTTAATTTTAATTTTACGCAGATATAAATACAATATTATAAAAATGTATAAAGGTATACACTAACACCTTTAAATGCTTGAAAAGTTGAAATTGAATAAATACTTAATTGTTCTTAATAATCTGAAAAATGTTTTCAATAATCTTAAATTCATTGATATCTAATGTACAATTTTCTATATCTGAAATTGAATGTGATAAATACAAAATAGAGATAACAATCACAAATTGTTTAAGTAGTGATAAAGATATTAAAAAATAAATGTTTCGTTTTTAAAACAACTACTAATAATTAATAAAGAAATAATGAATATTATTTAACATCTTCGACGATCGTACTTCATATATGTATATTATTGAATTTCAGCTTAAAATATTTAATATCAAATACACGTATCGAGAAAGTATATTAATTTACATATTTTATTATATTTTTCATAATACAAATTCTTAATACAAATCTAATACAAATCTTAAATGAATATCTTAAATGAATAATTAATTCATATATAGTAAATATCTTTCTTTTTATAAAATAAATATCTTAATGGTTAAATTAATAAGAAGGCACGATAACAATATTATATTGTTATCAATATTAATTGATAACAATAGTTTACAAAAAATATTTTTTTTAATTATTTTGAACCAGGCAAGGTATTTCTCATAGATTTTTGAATGCTGAAAACGATATCAAGGCAATTTGCAAGGCAATTGCAAGACAATTTTCAAAAATAAGATATCGGAATGAAAAAATGCCTTTTATAGCGAATGAATAATATATTCATAACATCTGATCAAAATTTCTAGATAACGTTAACTTTTTTTATAAAAATATTTAAAATCTCAAATATCGCCATTTTTTACACATTAACTTTCAATTGAAAAACTTATGTGCTAGTGAAATTTAACATTCATTATAACATGTTGATTTTCAGCATTTTTTTCAGCAAATCTATAAAAAACGTCTGATTTAAAATAATTTTTGGTTGTAAATTAATAATTTGCGGCGTTATTAAAAACAAAAAGAATTAGTATCTATCTGAAAGTTTATTTTCGATAATCAGAAAATACTAACATAAATTTGAAAAGCAATATTTATGTAAAATTTTAATGAAATATTACATTAGATTGTTCATATGAGTGATTGAACTGAAAGAATGATGTTCCAACAAGGAATACAAATGCATGATGATTGAATATTCATTTAAATAATATTATAAAAGTAAATAAACATAAAAGGAATTTTCAATAGATTTTTAAAAATATTAAGATTATAGTTTTCTCTTGATAATCTTGTAGAAATAATTTAGCAAAAGGTAATTTATGACAGAAGATTTATTATTTTTGAAGATAAGTTTGAGACAATAAAATCATAATAATTGTAATTTTACTCTTTGATATAGAAATTTTTTTATGAGATAAATTTTTTGTATGGAAATTTCTCTACAAAATATATATTTTTTTTTATAGAAATTAGAACTAACGAGTGTGTAAATTTGTATATTAGAAATAACGAGTGTGTAAATTTGGCGATGCTTTTTACTTTTTAAAAAATTATGTTAATTATTAATTAAGCAAAATTGTATGATATTTAAATCAGATTTTATTATTTTAAATTTCATCAACTTTTTTCATTTTCTTTACAAAAAATGAAACAAAGGAGGAATATTAATAGGCAAATTATAATTCTTGATATTATCATAATATATCGATATATATATATATATATATATATATATTGATTGTTATTATGAAAAATTGTTTAATGGCTTTCTCCTTTTTTGCCGGATACTCTCTTAAACTCTCCCATATTGGTAGTTGAAATTGGTGAACCGATTACAACCAGATGATCGATTCTCGTTGTTTCCATGCCGTTTTGATTATCTATTACAAAGATTTGAAGATTCTGCACATTCTGAAACTTGACGTAACGCAATGGAATCGGATTTCCTTGCTCGAGGTCTTTGGCTGATAACCTGCATCAAAATTACATTAATTTTTTATCTCGTTTAAAAAAAAGAAAGAGAAATTCTGTTTTAATATTAAAAGCGATAATAAAAATATATTAAAATTTTAAAGATATAAATCAATAATTAAAATATTAATTAAAAGTATTGAAGATTTGGTAAAAAATTGGTCAAAAATGTTTATGGATATTTATTTATTAAAATATATATTTAATGATACATATACATTTAGTATGTGCATTGGCTTTTATTGACATTATTAATTAAAAACAAAATATTAATTATTAGAAATCCATCTTAATTGACATTTGAGCATGAAAAAAGTATTGCAAAAATATTTTAAATTGGTTAAATTGCGATTAAAAAATATTTAATTGTTTTCGAAAGGTTTTCAAAGATATTCTATTTTTATTCTTCCTTTTTATAAGATATATATCTATTTTTGAAAGAGAGAGAGAGAGAGAGAAGGGGAGGGGAGAAAAGAGAGAAAATGAAGGAAAAAAGAAGGAATAAAAGATGAAGAAATATCTTGCAGATGCATTATTAAAGACTTACGTTAAATTTTGAATACTCATATTGGAATTCGCCATCTCAAAATCAATCGTTCTGGGCTGATTGATAAATAATTTAATATTTTTCGGCCCATTTTCCGTGGGTGCCCTGATTTTGAGCGAATGAACTTTAACAGGCTGCGAGAATGCAATGGACATTATCAGCTGCTCATCTTCATCACTCTGAAGATATCCATTATCAGAGTTCAAACATTGAGAGAAAGTGTGATAGTCCGACTCGTTTAAGCACTCACACTGCTGCTTCATTATAAAAGTAGACAAGTCAATCTAAAAAAAAAAAAGAAAAAAAAAGAAAAAAAAAGTAAAAAGACAATTCTTCAATTAATTAATATTAACAAAATAGATGAAGCAAATATTAAATAAAAATGGAATATAATAAAATTAATATTTTGAAAATAACAAAATTTAATGTTAGTCCAAAGTCGCGATACTAAGTGCATAAAAATTATTTCTACATGCGCGTGCGCGTGTGACTTCCCTCATACATGCACATGTCCCTCCCCTTCCTCCCTCCCTCCCTCTCTCCCACGCACATACGCACGCACACCACACACATTCATTTTCACGCACTTATAAGAGAAGTATCGCAAGTCTCCGAGACCGATGGAATTTTTCTGAAATATATCGTTAAGTGTTATTACTAAAATAGTAAGAGACACACTGTACATAATGTATTAGTACTATATCAAAATGACACCAAATATAAAATTAGTGCAAGTCTATCAAATTCGCTATTAATTATTTAAAATATAAAAATAAAATTAAGTGTCAAAAATTAATAATTGATGAGATAATCGATGATATATTTTAGTATATTTTGAAAAGGCTTATAGTCATTTTGCGATTTTTGCAATAATTAAAAAGTTATTAATTTATACAGATCCGCGAATGAGGAAGTATTTGCAAAGAAATAGCTCAGCGCTACATAACGTTTACGGTTGTTAGCATGCGGCAAGATGTTGAATGTGATTTACAAATGACAGAATATTTGTTTATAGTGTACGCCTCCAACATATTGCTGTGCACTTTGTTAGTAACCATGAGCGTGCATATCGTTGGGCTGTCCTCTTATACAAAATGGATATAAGAGTTTTTTTCATTCGAACCCACTTTACTACGAGGGATGATACGGTTATTATCGGATACTCTGTATATGCATTATAAATGAATGCTCCATCATTTGTAAATCACATCATCTTTAAACACCTTGCCGCGTGCGTACATTTGTAAATGCGAACGCGTTCATTCAACGATTCTTATTAATTGATAACTCTTTACTAATTGTGAAATTTGTAAAATAAAATTTGTAAAATTTGTAAGAGGATAAGTTTTAATCCTATACTTATTAATTAATCTACAATATATATTTTAGTGTATATTCTCTAAAAGTTCGGAAACACTAAAATATCTCGAAAACAATCAACTGTAGCAAAAAATATGTAAGAAACAAAATGTGTAGTGCTAAAGAAACCTATTTATTGGTGATAAAAATTTGCCTTTGCGATCAAGTCCGCAAGATCATGTGAAAAGCAAATTGATTTTTTAACTGGAATCCTCATTTTTATTATATTATATTCTTGTAGCTTATCTCAAGATTATTTCTTATTTAAAATATTATAATAGGGGGGAGAGGAGGTATTTAAAAAATTCAACTTTATATGACTTTGTGAACTCCATTCAAAATCAACCTCTTATTATCATTAAGCACATTACTTTTAGTCCTTTGTATCTTATATATTTTCCACTATAGTTAATCATTTTCGACATATTTTAATGTTTCCGGACTTTTATAAGACCCTGTAAGACGTTCATTAAACTAGTTATAGTAAATAGATTAAAATAGATTAAATTAGATTAGAAATCTTTCTTGTGTAATACAATTTCAGTATATTCTCATTTTAATATAATATAAATTTTTTAGTAAAAAACATGAATTTAAACAAATTAATTATCCGTGTTGCATAATTACGACATTTTTAATATTGCTAATAAAATTATCATTGAATGATATAACAGCACATCATCGACTTTTCATTATTTGTTGTATTACACCAATAAATTATTTGTTTTATTTATTATGCTGATGGGATTATTCAGATAAAGGTTATTAAATCATTAACAAGTATGCAAGTATCAAAGTTATATTATTTTCTAATACAATATTCTTTAGATGTACATTTTTTGATATTTTGTATGTTATAATTAAATTGAGAAAAAAAAAGGTTAGGATTATCAACTAGGAACAAATCAAAATCTTTAAGTTACATAAAAAATGCAAAATTTTCAAAGATGTGTTAAAAATAATTGAAATTTAAACTTAATTCTATTAAATTTCATTTCTGTTAATTTCATTTCTGTTAAATTTATATTTTTTTTTTTCTAGATTAATAAGTCGTAATTATTTATAGATATATTTCGAAAATATCTGTAATATTAGATCGAAATATCTACAAATATATTAATCTAGATAATATTATCGAAAATATTCTTTTTAAAATTGTATTTTTATTCAAGCATAAAAATGACATTATAATTTTTGTATACAGGATGTTTAGTTTTATCTCCAATAATATTACATAAAATGTCATTAAACGAAGAAATAAAAATAACAAAATTAATAAAATAGCTCGTGAATAATTTCTAGTTTATGCCAAATTTAATAAAAGTTGTCTTAGAGGATGAGAGGACGGCGATAAATTTTTCAAACGGAAACAGAAGTAACATCATTTAGACTTCGAATAATCGAATCCAATATATTTCATAATATTAATCTTGGTTTATCTTTAATATTACAACGTAACGACCTTTCGAGTGTCTCTCACATTTTGTTTCTTTTTCGCTTAAGGCAGTCGTTCACGTATTGTTATGATCTCACAGACAGGATTAAATATTCTGTATAAAAATAAAAATAAAAAAAAAAAAAAAAAAACCATGGGTGTGAACTTTTAGGAACTATTAATGAAATTGTTAGAATAGATCAAGACTTATTGATTATCACCAGCACATTTAAGACAATTTTAATATTAATTTTTCATTTAATATATTATATAAACATAGTACTTTGATATTTGCATATAAAAAGTTTGGCGCGCACTTAATGATTTTACTTTCTTAACTATAATTAAATTAAATTTTCTGTAAATTACACAATTTATCACCCAATTATAAAAATAATTTTGATTATTATTGTACAAATTATTATTGTACATTATTCAATTTTATTAAAACATTTTTTCTTTTTAGTAAAATAAAAAGTTATAAGATGTATATTTTGCTATAAAAAATAAGTCTGAAGTTTTTTCATAAAAAAAGTATTTTAAACAAATTAAGAATTATCCATTTATATGCTATCCAGACTATTTAATGTAATTGAATATCTCTATCATAAAATCCCATATTGTGGTCTTTTCCATTTTGTGAATTGAATGCTTTATAATGCGATATTTTTCCGTTATAATATTTTTCCATTTATTCTGTGTTACCACATTAAAATAAAAAAAACTTATGGAAGACAAAAAACGTACGAAACATTTTCATATTTTGTGAACGTACCACTAAATTGAAAATGTGGTTAAGAAAAGATATGATAAATTAAGAAAAGATATGATAAAAAATGAAAATTCAAACAAAGACATGTTTGTTTCTCCACAATAATAAATATTCAACTACGATGACATATTTGACTACGATATATAACATAGATACGTGAAATAATTAGCGCAATAACAAAATCAAAAATATATTGCTAAATATAAAAATTACTTGATAAAAATTATAAAGAATTAGATTATTTGATAAAAAATTATTAAGAATTTCCAACGCGCAAAGTTTTTAAAGTATAAATAAACATTAAAATTTTATGTGTTTACGTATGATTTATTAAAAAATATATATGTAACTGAACTACACAAATAATGCCAGATTTAAGCTAGAGCAATCAAATTAATTATTTTAATAGAAAATTTCATTCATTTCCGTCTACGATCGATTAACGTTAAAATAATGCCATCAGTAACATAGTAGAAAAGTTTTCATTGATACTTATTCCAATAATACAGAACCATGGCGAGAAAAATCATTCCAAAGATATGATAATAAGCATTATCAATATTTCGTACATGGCCAGGCAGGGAATCCGCGGTCGAGTCATCCACGTCATCGGTATCCCCGCTGCCATAGAACTGCTGGATCTTAGATTCCAATCCCACTGGATCTGCACCTTGGCAATGGCCGAGCCTCGTACATCTACGGTAGAAGATGAAGGTTGGCATTGCGCTAACCTCTTGCATCGAAGCAGTGTCTGCACATTTGTCCACGTCTACTTTCAGGAATATCGCCTTAGAATATTTGAGCGACAATTGTTCGAATATTGGAGCAATTCTCTGACATGGTCCGCACCTGCACAATCAAATCAGACAAGATCGATTATTATAACTTGTCATTCAGGACTTTGGCATGTGACATTTCTCAGCTCGTTACTGAAACAATACATCCATTGCAAAATTAAGATGTATATACAAGTAACAATTATAATCAATAACGTATCAATAACGTACTTTTAGAATATAAAAAATATTTCATTATATCATGTTCAAATCATGTTCAAACTACTCACAAACTATCGATACGACATTTAAATAAAAAGCATCCTTAATAGTTGCTTATCTACTTCTACAGTGTCGAACAAGAAAAAGTTTGTATTTTTTTTTCTTTTTTTTATAAAAAGAAAAAAAAGTAAATATGTTTTCGTCTAAATCATAAAATAAAAATCTGAATTGAATCAAGCATTTAACATTCGCTCTCTTTTTCTTTAACAAAGATGTAAATATACATTTCAAGAAAAATATAGTTAAAAATATTAACTTTTGAAAATATCAACTTTTTAGACTAATCGCAAAGAATAGATCTTTTTGTCCGCACCTTTTGAATGTTCCAATATTGACAAAGATATTAAATTAGTTTTTGCATGGTTTAAATGATAAAAGCGATTGAGAAATAATTTAAATTTGTTTTATTTGTCTTTGAAGCTACGATCGGGGAATTATGCTAAGAACAAATTCGGATAAGTAGCTACATGGCAGGGTATGTACATTATAAGTAATCAAAATAATTTCCGAATGACAAATAAATAAGCAATCCTGGACAAATATTGATCTAATTTACAGACTTATATTTAATATACATATTTAAAATACATAGTATATTTGTATTATATTAATTTAATTTGATGGTCTAAGTGTAAATAATGGCTAACTGATATGAAAAAAAAAATATATTGAATATATAATGATGTTTACATCATCATTTATTACTCTCTCGAGTATCATCTCTCTATCATCTCTCGAGTTAAAAGATTTAGAACTGAATATACTATTTAATATGAATATTAAATTACCTATATAAATAATTATAGCCTACACTTTGATTGCTAAAATGAATTGATAAAGTCAACTTTAGTTTAGAAAGCAATGTTGACAAGACAGAATCTTTTGTTTAATAAATCACAAATTTATCTTTTATCTATCATGATAAATATCATTAAAAATCTCTAGATGTCATACAGTATTCTTTACATCAATAAACAATTTGTTTTTCTTTTAATAAATAAATAAATAAATAAATAAATATATATATATATATATTAATTTGGGATACGTATTCCAATATTCACTGTCAATACTGAAAATATGTATAGTTCGTGTTACATATATTATACACTTTTAATACTTACAATAAATATCAGAACACAAGCTTAATGATAAAAAAACAACATAAAAATAGGTTATTATTTTAATTTAACTTTTGCGATGTTTAAATGCAGAATAAGAGAATGCAAAATGACTCCTATTAACTTAGAAAGACTTATTAACTTAGATAGAACTTATCATAATTGAAAGTAAAATTCTTATTTCAATTTATATTTTGATTCTGATAGCTAATTTTTGTCATTCTAGATTGAAAAAAATATTGCTTCTTTATATCAGAAAAAATATATAGATCGATACGATTATGTTAAAAATTATCGAAACATATTGATGAGATACAATTTACAGGCTGAGTTCCATAAGAGTTATATAGCATATGCAGTAAAAGATATAGTACAGTAAGCTAATTAATTAATTGGATTTTTATAATGCTAGAATAATTGGCATAGTTAATCAATTGGTTTACTGTTTATCGCATATACTTTTCGCTATTGTAAAGTGGTCTTGAGACGCATTTTTTACACAGATATATAGTACTGGCTACATCTTTTCCTTTAGAATGGAAAGAGATAGTAGATGTATCGTATGTCCTATTCTTTAATTTCCGAAATTATACGATAAAGAATATAAGATATTACTCTCTCGCTCTATCAACTCGAACCTCAATTTCAAGTCAGAGGGCATATCCAGTACTACAAGATCTTTTTACAGTATACGTTATAATACGTATACGTTATAAATAAATGTTTATATGCATTTTATGGAACCCAACTACAATCGAATTAATGATAAATATAGATACTTTTGCATATAACAAATTTTTAATCTTAATTATAAATTAATTCCATGAGAAACTAAATCTATTTACAATTGATATTCTCCTATTTCGAAGAATTAATTGCGATTCATTTTCTCATAATTATAATTTAAAATTTATTACGTACGAAGGCTTTAATATGAATATAACCTAAAAGATGCTCACCAACTCGCTGTGAAGTCTACAACGACGAGTTTTTGACCGGCGTTTGCTAATTCGCCATTGAAATGGCGATCGTCATTAATTACACGTACCGCTCCCATTATTTTTATTAATTATTTGATTACATTAAATGTTTACTAGATCAACCGTTCTACCTCTTGCACGGGATTGACACTCGTCAGTTCAAGAATGACTGGCAGTTAATAAGGAGCCAGTGTGGCCGATACGTTGATAAAATAAATCTTTAAATCAAAATTGAAAAAATCTCTAGAAATTTCCAGTTATTCACCAGAAATCTCAAAAATCTACAGTTTTTTATCAGAAAATTAAGAAATTGCCTATATAGTAATTAAACTGGCGAAAAATTTAATGGCTTTTGAATTAAAAACTGCGTTCCGATATTCACTGTCAATACCAAGAATCTAACTTATATCACGTATGTACAATGATGGATAGAATAGCTGTAAAATTTTAACTTGTAATGAGTTTCAGAATAATTAAATATCCCATAAGAGAATTGATTTTATGGAGATAACTAGGAGATAACTAGGAGAAATTCTTTAATTAAATATTTGTTGTACTCCAAAACTCATAAAAAAATAAAAATGTTGCGACTATTTCGTCCATAATTGTATGTACGGGAGCGTCCCGTTTTGACCACGCTGAAGATTTTCCATTGGATCAACGAATGAAAAAAAACTTTATTTTAAATTGTTCGCAATGGTAGTGTCCGATTGCCCACGTTGTCGATTGGCCAATTTAAAATAAAATTATTTAATTGGTTGATCCAATGGAAAATCTTTAAGCATCGATCGCTGTAAGTGGCTGTCCAATTGCAACTGGTCAAACGGGACGCTCTCTTCGCACATCATCGAAAGAGTTATAGTGCTTTTTGCATTGATAATGTTTGATTGGTTAAACGAATTGACTACTGCGCCTCCTTGAATTTAGTTCATTTGATCTTCTTAGATCATGATTATGTCTATGCGATTTGTTCTTTGCGTGTGAATAATTTCGTCGTCGATTTGTACCTCGTGTCAACTAATTTTATAGATTTTTCAAAATGGCGCAAAATAAATTTAGCGAAATGGCCTCGCGTTTTGGAAAGGGCACGAATGGTATACCAGTAGGGTTGAAAATTCTTGCTGCCACAGGTGTTGCGGCATACAGCATTTCTAAGTCCATGTATACAGGTTAACTTTAATTCACGCTTATATTTTTCCTGAACGTTGTGATCATTGTTCTCTCTCTAGACGTTATCTCCTTTGAATAACTAATGTTAAATAAATTAGCAGATGATGTTTTTAAATAAATTAGAGTTTACTAAATGGCTCATATTATCTTCACAATAGCTTCAGGCATGCCTCTTCATTGTTATTACAATATTTTTGACTATGTAATTTACCATGTATTTCTCTAAAGGTTACAGCACATAGAAAAACGTAAGTAATAAGATTTAAGAAAATTGATCAATTATATTCTTACAATCAAGGAATAATCATCATTTTTTTTACTTTTTATGTCAAGTTTTTTTGTGTAATGACTCTAAGGTATCTTCTATAGAGAAGTAAGTTTTATGCCATAAGAAATTGACCAATCGATTGACTGACCGATTGATTTATAGGAGAATAATTGTAATAATTGTATTTAATTAATTTTTTATGCCTTCTCTATTCTAGAAGAGATCTGTACTTTAAACATATATGTATATGTATATGTATAATGTATAATATATAGTTGCATAATTTTTTTATGTAATAGATTTTTAACTTATATTTTAATATATCTACATAGCTATTTTTTATATATGTAATTATTTTTTCTTTATAATGTTGATATCTTTAAATTTTCTTTTAATAAAAAAAAAATAACATCTGCTCTTTTATATATGGATTTTAAAACAACGAAGAATAATTTACTTAGATTAAAGAAGATTAAATTTATAAATTTCAGTGGAGGCTGGTCATAGAGCAATCATATTCTCTCGTCTAGGAGGTATTCAGAGGGATATCATGACTGAAGGTTTACATTTTCGCATTCCATGGTTTCAGTATCCAATAATTTATGATATTAGAAGCAGACCTAGGAAAATATCTTCACCCACTGGATCTAAAGACTTGCAAATGGTCAATATCTCACTACGTGTTCTCTCACGCCCTGATGCTAGCACACTACCTGCTATGTATCGACAACTTGGCCTTGATTATGATGAAAAGGTTTATAGAACAATTATAAATAAGAATTTTGATATCTTTAAAATGAAATATTTCAGAATATTAATATTTAGATTTTAGATAATTTTACAAATTTTTCTATGCTATTTAATTTTGTATATTTTTATCTTCAAACTTTCTAATATATAATAAAAGCTTATTAAAATTGTACACAGATACAATTGTATACAGATAAATTAGAATTGAGTGTCGAAGAATAAAATTTTGATAAGTTTCAATTTGTGGAAAGTTTTATATACAATTTTAAACTTAAAACTATATTAAAATCAATAAACAAAAATTAATAATTTAGGTACTCCCGAGTATTTGCAATGAAGTTTTGAAATCTGTTGTTGCTAAATTCAATGCCTCGCAGTTAATCACACAAAGACAACAAGTATCTAATATGGTACGTAAGGAATTGACAGAACGTGCTCGAGACTTCAATATCGTTCTAGATGATGTATCGATAACAGAACTTAGTTTTGGTAAAGAATATACTGCTGCAGTCGAGGCTAAACAGGTAGCTCAGCAAGAAACGCAACGAGCTGCATTTGTTGTGGAAAGAGCTAAGCAGGAACGACAACAAAAAATTGTACAAGCTGAAGGAGAGGCAGAAGCAGCCAAAATGATATCCTTTAAAGGAACAATTTTTCTTAATGTATAATGTAGCAGTTATATCTCTTATGATAAAAACAGATGAAATAATTACCATCATGAAAATATTGAAAGATATAACTAAAGTTGAATAAATTTTAATTGTAACAAATTTTTTTAATTATCACAATTAATTGTTGAATAGTTAAAATTAATAATTAAATTATTGATTTGAATATACAATTATTTGTAGAATATATACAATGATACAATAATTTGCAAATAATTTAATTGACATAATATTAAATTTATATTATTAAATATAATATTGATAATATGTAATGATAATAATTCTTTATGAAATATGATTACCTTAACTGCAGTGTACCTTGGTTTAGCTGTGAGCCAGAATCCTGGATATTTGAAGTTGCGTAAAATACGAGCTGCACAAAATATTTCACGTACGGTAAGCATTTTTATACGTGTATATATGTATGGTGTGTGTGTATATATACACACACACACACACATTATATATAAAATACATGTACGTACGCATGTATATGTGTGTATATATAAAATGTATATAAAATTGTTTTTTAATTTATTCCAGATTGCTAACTCCCAAAACAGAGTATTTCTCAGTGGCAATAGTTTGATGTTAAATATTCAAGATCCTACCTTTGATGAGGGTTCGGATAAGCTGAAAAGTAAGAAGTAAAAGTCGTCAAAGTGTTGCGTCATTTTTTTTTATCTTTATCTTGAATTGAGTTTATATTAAGCTTAAAGATTAATCGGCTCGATGTATAATTATGTTAAAGTATTCTGAATAAGATGCATCATGTATTTTGAACGAACGTATATACTTCCTCATATTACATCGTCCTTACTGACCTCATTTTTGCAAATATCTTTGTTTTACATAATATACACGCGCACATACATCATACATACATTAGTTCTAATACAATATCTCTCTATGAAACAAAATGAATTATATTTTGGTCAAAAAGGTAATGAATGGTTTTTTTTTTATTGATACAAGCTTAATAATTATATGAAATATTAAATTATTAAAAATATTACGTTAAATAAAAAATAGTAATTACTAATTTTCGATTATTAAGCTAATTTGTTGGACAGAACAAGACATTGTACAAAGAATGTATTTTTTACATCTTTTTTGTATAAAAATTTTCAAAATTTTCCTATAGACATAAGAAAGATTTTTAAATGAAATGAAATAGTAAGTATGTATGAAATGTAGTTTAAGTGCACAAGAAATGATTAAAATATAGAAAATATATAGGTTCAATTTTCTACAAACTCATAATATTCCTAGAAAATTATTTAATTCGTAACTCGTAAATTTTGAGTTTATTGGGTATAGGTTACACATAGACGTCCAATACTGGCTTTTTCAGATCACTTGGGTGTGAACTGGAAGAGCTGGGATGAGGCAGCTGATTGCGCTGTCCAGAACCTGAATGTTAATTTCTATCGAGCATTACCAAATGCCGAGAGATCTGGCTTGAAGACATCAATACTTTCTATCATCCCATCCCTCCTGGAAACGGTTAATGATACTGTTAAATTAATAATACCGTTACGATAAGAGAAATCTTGCAATGCAAGCTTAATCTTAGGTGTTTGTTTTTATGCAATATAATTCTAATTATTCTGAATAAAAAAATATTCGGGTACAAAAATCATTAGTTTGTAGGACATTTTAGATTTTATTTTTGCATATTTCGATATAAAATATGAAAAATATTTCAGAAATTATTCATTTTTTGATAATCGTACTTTAATACTTTTATGCATAAAATAATAAGACAAATCAATTAATGTAAAGAAAATACATAATTGTAAAAAAAACAATGTGCAAATACATTTTTTCTTGATACAACTATATACTTTCTTTATATTAATAGATATTTGTCTCACTATTCTATAAAAGTATTAAAACAGGGGTATAAGGTTTGATTAAAGAAATTAATAATTTATTAGATATGTTACATGTTGAAATATACACGAATAAAACATAAGATAACTCTAAAATTAATTATTAACTTTTTGACTGTATTTTGTACTTCTTTATCTAGAATAATTAGAAAAATCGCGTAACAAAATAGCATAACTAGAAAAATAGCGTAACAAAATATATAATTCCATATAAAAAAATGACAATTATAAAAAATTTTGACAGTGGTGCCATCTCAGACTAAACCAATATAGTAATCATATGATTCTTACGAAACTATTTCTTTAAAAATGCATTGTTTAAGAGATATGTAAGGCCATTTAAAATAGGATACCGCGCGCATGCGTGCGTGCATACGGATGTATGCGCACGCACATATTTGTATATTGTATATTTAATATAATTATTAAATATAAAAAAATGTATATTTACGATATGTGTGTATATTTTATTAAAAAATTGTGTGTGTGTGTGTGTGTGTGTGTGTGTGTGTGTGGTGTGTGTGTGTGTGTGTGTCTAATCTGTAATCAGTAATTCAAATGGATTACAGATAGAAAATAGATTCAAAAACTTCATTCGACATCACTTCAATGAATAATTTTCAATATTTTCCAATTATTTCTCGTTTGCTGGGGGGCGAATTCTAACGAGACATTCACACATATGCATATTTAAATATACATAATTACATTTATGTATACATACATACGCTCATACATATATTTCTGCACACATATGAACCTCTAACCTTTTAAAGTTTATATAAATGATAGTATACCAGCACTTAGTTAGTACTTTTCAATTCATTTCTCCTATAAGCTTCCAAATCATGTTTTGGAGGTCTTAAAATATTCTTATATATTAAATAAATATGGGTGAATAATTTCTACTTGAATATTTACTTATGCCGGTATTCATAGTCATTTCTTATATTTCGTCTTATAAGATCGTCTTAAGATAACATTTCAACCAATAGGATAGCTGTATGAGTTTATTTAAGACGATCTTATAAAAACTGATTATGAATACTGGCCTTATTATTTATATCAAGGCTGTGTTCCCTTTTTACTGACAGTACTGGCAGTATTGAAAAATTGTTCTGTTATTAGCATACAGTATGTTGCGCCAGCATCTAGTTCCATCAATGACATCATAAATGGCAGCCATATTGCCACTGCGACTATTGCAGCTTTCGAAGTGAGGCAGTTACAGTGCAATATGGCGTTGAACGCGCGAAAAGTAGATTTGTTAGATGCTGAAACAAATAAAATATTTATTTTATATTTAAAACAATTACAAATAATAAATGTTTACTTTCTAAGCATTTTACACATAAAACTACTCAACTATTTATATTTATCTTACCGAAAATGGCTCTTAAACTCCACATCTGAATATTTAGTTATCACGTCCATATAATTTTTTATACGCGGACTAGAACTAGAAATGGTGTTCGTGTTATTTTTATTTGTTCTTCTTCTTCGGAATCGCTCTCGTTACTATTTTCATTTAAACTTTCTAATGCTATTAAGTATATTGAAAGTTTCAAGTGTTTGTCCATCTTGTTTATAACATACTACTGTTACAGTTCACTGCAGTGCTGTTCCGAAATATGACGTCATAATGCTATTGGCAGTACTACAGTAATTTCGGAACGAAATTGCGGTAGTGAACTGTCGTGACGTATCATTGTGATTGCACTGCCAGTAAAAAGGGAACACAGCCCAAGTAAATAAGTGCTTAGATAACAGCAAACTGTAATATAGAAATTTTTTTGTGTTTTTAATATCCTTCTATAGTTATCCATATTTATTTTGATATTTTCTCTTATTCTGGAAAAGAATTTTTTCAAATAAAGAAAAGCGAAGAAAATAGGAAAATACAAACATATATTCAGTCGGTAAAATAGATGAGTTCAGCATCCTTTTAACGATGTTGCATTGTTTAATGATGAAAGTCACTGCGCATGCTCATGAAATTTCAACGATCGGCATTTGATGCTCTCATGTAAAGACACCTTACACATAACCTGCGAATGCATCTCTAAAATCTACGCTCCATTAGTATGAATATGCCCATGCTGTTGATCTATGTCTACTATGGTCCATTTATACCAAGATATCTAATATTTCTACGGTCAAATATAACCAAATAGTTCGTTGTGTATTCTGTTATGTTTGTAGACTTTAATCCGATTTATCAATTTATTATAATAATATAAAATAATAAATATAGTTTAATGTTGATGTTATCAAAAATGAATTTATTGAGGATGTGCTTTATGAGTTTTATTATATTTCTTCTAATCTTAGGTAAAAACTAATTTTTTCTTTATGCGTACATGAAAACAAAAAGTGAAATTTAATTGATAACAAGCTATTGATACAATTGATTTTAACAAATATTTAAATATATTAATTTCTAAATAATAGAATTTGGATATTAATTGTTATTTAAAACTCAGTTATTTCAAATTATAATCCATCATTTTCTGAAAGTTTTGAGAAAATCACAATGTATTAATTTTATATTAATTTTATTTTATATATGTAAATATGTCAAATAATATGATTATCATTTTGTTGAAAAGATTAGGAGTTTTTTATTCAATTTTTTGAAATCAATATAAAATTTAATTATAATTTTTTTTGTTAAAATTATAGTTAATATTATCAACAGTGAAAAAATTATAAAAAAGCTTACAATGCCTGCAATATCTAAGGATATTTTCAATGAAGAAGAAAGTAAGGTTCTTATAGATGAAAAGGATGGCTCTGTGGAAGTAAATGCTGATGTTACAGTAAATATTACTGAAACACACATTACTGTCTCAAATAATACTATTAAAGTTAATTGCTCATCGGAAAAAATTTATGGTCCTGTTGAGGTATTACAAGTTTATAAAAAACTATATAATAAATGAATCAAATGATAATTTTTTTTTCTTATATATTTATCAATATTATAGATTGTTAATGCAACAAGACTCATGGAATTATTAATTCTGGATCCTGGACCATCAAATCGCTCCAGAAATGATAAAGATGGTAAACAGTTACCAGGAACATGTGTTTTAGTGTTATTTTATGCCAGATGGTGCATATTCAGTAGTCAAGCTGCACCACATTTTAATGCTATACCTCGTTCATTTCCTTATATTAAAACTGTAGCTATTGATGCTATAAAACATCAAAGGTAAGTAAAATTAGGATGAAAATATTCATAAATTTTTCTTTTTCTTAATATTTAAATTTATATGTATAATTTTAAGAAAATATATTGCTTTTAGCTTTAATGCTCAATATGGGATTGTTGGAGTTCCAACATTGATGTTGGTTCACAATGGAAAACCTGTCGCCAAATTTAATGATACAATTTATACTCTGGAATCATTTGCCAAGTTTGTATCTCACTTGACAAATCTGCAGCCAAATGGCTCGTTATATGTTACTTCAGCAGACTTTACAGGACCAGTTTCGAGCACACCTTCCAATGAAATGGATTATTGTTTAGTATTATCATGGATTTTTATAGTCGCTTGTGTGCTGTATTTCACATCACGCAGCAGATGGTGGCAACAATTTGTTGAACTTATTCAAAATACTTGGCTCGAAAGTAATGCGGAACATGAACATGTTGATTAAACAGATTTTAATCAGATCATTAATTATTCAATTATTTATTTATCAAAATTTTGTAAACATGTAAATAAAATAAGAAAAATAAATATATAAATATTAAGAAATTTAAAATAATTTAAATTACAATTATTTTATTTATGTTGTTGTTATTTATGTTATCTTAAAACATTGTAAAATTACAATTATCATTCAAAATCAAAATTAAGAATAAAAAGAATTTGATTATATCACTTGATTATATAATTTTCATCATGATAAAACAGACATACTTTTTAATTAACAATTAATTTGGCATTGTCCTCTTGAGAGATTAAAGCGAATTTTCATTATTATATTTTAAGAATGAAAGAAGACAGTATTGTGTAAAAAAAAATTGTATAGAAAATATTAAAAAAATATCAAGATTACTGAATAATCTCAAATGACATCTTCATCAATTTCTGTTGCAAAGAGAGGATATCATTTGTATTATTATGTTATATTTGTATTATTAATATGCAGAAAGTCTGTTAAGAAGAGAGATACATTTATTTTCGTTAAATAAAAGATACAAACAAACGATGACAAAATTCAATTATTTCAAGATTTATAATTCATTATTTTTTAAAAACTTCGAGAATATTATAACGTGCCTTATTTTAACATATATGACTATTATTAAATAATATGAATGTTACTTTAAAGATTAGGAAATTTACTTTGTCT
This sequence comes from Pogonomyrmex barbatus, assembly GCF_055798465.1. Taxonomy (NCBI): domain Eukaryota; kingdom Metazoa; phylum Arthropoda; class Insecta; order Hymenoptera; family Formicidae; genus Pogonomyrmex; species Pogonomyrmex barbatus. Next base: position 96,321 of record NW_028297127.1, on the reverse strand, counting down.
TCAACGGCTTAACTTATTGAAAAATTTTTGGATTTTTCATAGAAACCTGATAAGCATGAATAGAATAGAGCAATCTGCTATTAAGAACACATGTTTCCTGAATTTAAGCAATATTTTATATATATATATATATATATATATATATATATATATATATATTTTTTTTTTTCAAATATTAGCTACAATCTGTCTCAATAAGGACATTCAGTAATTGTTTTATCACATTTACTTGTAGTGCAGACATATCCAACTATTTATTTCCAATGAAATAATAAGTTTTACAGATTGTCCTGAGGTATCTTTCTTTTGAGTCTGCAAATTCTAGTTTTTCTTATTTATAAGATTACTAGCTAAAGCATTTAAATAAGTTGTTAATCTAAGCTTGTACGCTTTTGTGTACAAGTTTACAATTTCATTTCCAATATGTATACCGTTAAATAGGAGATTATTATATTGATGCATTGTCATTGTTACTGGGTGTTAGCGAATATCGTTGTTTCCGTGAATTAATTTAAAACTGATTGTTTTATGTGTTTGAACAATAATCTTTTTGTGGATTATTTCATAATTGTTAAGAAAACGATAAACAAAAATTTGAATAAACGCGATTGAAGTTTCGAAGAGGCAAAAATAATGCCATGTATGTACAAATATATAAACTTATTTTATATATTTGTTTATTTTTATATATCTATTTTATAAATTATAAATTTGTTTTATGTATTTTTACATGTTTTATATACATATTTATTATTTGAAGATTTGTATTTGTATCAACACTTCGTGGACATAGCACGGAACAGAACCACAAAATCATGGATATAACCGTATTATCTACTGACTAATTTCGTAGACATGGCTATGTAGTTCAATGTCTATGTTTCGTGGACATTGGCGCTTCAAAATAAAGTAACAGGTAAATCGCGATCGTGGCCGTTCTCGGGCTTTTCTCCGACGTTGGACGTATATTTGATTCTTTAAACGTGTTCGGTAGCTTTATTCTGTGAATAATGTTTAGGGATGCAGTCTAAATTAAAAAAAGGAGAAGTGCAAAAGTGCAAACAATGCAAATAATATTTTTTACCGCATCCTTTAAATCTAAATAGTAAGAAGAGGAAAATCAATGATGCAAAAGATATAATAGATTGCATTTAACGAATACAATGGTTGAGTAATTCATCAATGTAATTGATTTAAATTTAGGAATGTAACAATAAAGACTGATAATCACTGATCGCTTACTGATCATACGATTCATTTCGTTGAATGCAGCTATAAGATAGTCTTTATCTGCAAAAATAATGAACAATATGTTAATTTTTATTCCACAATTATTGCATAACAAACGATCTGGTTATTTACTTGGTAAAGTGATATATGATACCCGTAATGATTTGAAAAAATTTTACGTTATCACTTTGCGTGAAGTGACCTCGGTAGATTTAATTAAATCTACATTAGATGTTATTGGATATTATTCCAATGTAGACGATGCAAATGAAGAAATTATAGAATATAAACATCCACATTGGATACACATTGTAATGAAACCTTCTAAGACAAGTAATCAAGGCAATAAATATCATCTAATGAGTATAATTTTTAACAATAAGAAAATGAATCTGTCAGCGATACGTACAATAATGATTCTGTATGATCAACAAGTATTATATGAAACAGAATTGTTTGAAAGTGAAGCAGAATCGAGCAATCATTTTCATGAACTTGCAAGACTTATACAAAACAAAAAAGATGAATTAACAATTAAATCCAGATTTGTGTGCATCTGGGAAACTCTGTTGACTTATCATATGTTCCTTTATTTGTATCCTGTCCAATCGCTATCCAAAGTAACAGAGAGGTTATTACCAATCTTAAAATATTCTTCCCTTGGCTTGCACATCTACGATTGGCTGGAGAATATCAAATGGATGTTGGCAATGGTCATACAAAACAAGAATTTTAAATTAAAAACAGGAAACTATGCATTAGCAATTATGATAGATATCGCATTAGGAATCTTTGTATTGCAATTATTGCAATATTATATCAAAGAGAGCCCATCGCAACTTCTTCTAAATAATGCAGAAGCAAGTTTAAATATACTGGAGAGATCGAGATGTGTTGACATGATTTTTATAATTTAAAATTTTTCAGGCAATTGACCCAATTGACTATTTTAAAATGATAGGGTCTTTTCCTATTATATTTTTATACAAGAACGATTTTATATACCTTATTTTATTTTATAATAAGAAGATTGAATGTTACAACATAATCAGTTTATTCCAAGGAAAAAGTTGCCTATGTTATAAATTAGTTGATTATATGATAGATCTATATTGATACAATAACAGTAATTTTAAAAAATGCAATTATATAATGATATGCACAGCAACAATTGCATTAAGCTCAATTAATTGAATGTTTTAATTGTTTGTTACATTATTTTTATTTTAAAAAGAAATTGTACAAAATAGAAGATTATTTCTATTCCTACAATGGGTTGATTTTATATCTAATATTCTTTTGCATATTAAATCACATTTATATGAATACAGTAACAAGTTTTAAGTCTGCAATGCACCTAAACAATTTAACTCTGAACCAATTACCTTTGCATATGCTTAATTTTAGTTACTTGATTATTAAGAAATATATTATTATTTAAAATATTATTACACAAAGCAGCATGTTGTAGATGCGACAAAAATCTTTTAACAATATGTCATCTCAATTTACTTTCTCACAATAGAGAATATTAATACAAAATTTGAAAACGCTTGAAAATTTACTTATTCTTTACACCAGAATGAATTAGATTTTTTCTATTGTAATATTTATTAGATTTACATAAAACTTAGGGAAAGATATTTAAAAAAGAAACATTATAATAATTGCGGTATTGTTTTTTCTTAGAATAAATATAAATAGAATGTAATATCAATTTGTTTTTTGTCAACGAATTTCGATCTCCTCCATTCCATTTCTATACAAACAAAATCTACATACACAATCTATATTCTTTTTTTTTTTTAGTAAAAAATTAATGCTTTTAATTAAAAGCTTTTATGTAAATTAAAAGTAAATTAATATATTTATCGATTTAATCTAATCGATAACATAATCTCATTGATAATTAAACAAATTTTATTTCAAAATTAAAATCTATTTGAAATAAATAAAAAATATATATATTCAATTGTTTATATTAAAGTTAAATATTACAGATTTATTCACTTTTATTATCAGCTTTACTAATTAGATATTTATATTTAATAGAAAGTTGTAGAAACTTTAAAGGATCTGATAAATTGGTTAATGGGTGTACCAGCTGGTTTGAAGCTCAACCATGCTCTGAATAATACTATGGGCAAATTCTTCTTGTATCATATACAATTATGGTGGACATTTTTAATATTTTCAAAGCCGCTTTTGGATCTTGCATTTGAGATATTGCTCTTATTTGGAAGACTGGGCTTCACATTTCAAATATCCATTGTTGCAGATCTTTTGGCCCTTGTTAGTTTTCATACATACTGTATTTATGTTTATGCAGCAAGGTATGATATATTTTTCCACATTTTGATGTATAATATATGATATATGTTTTATTATGATTACATTTTATTATGATTGCCAAAATCAACAATTGACTACTTTTAGTATATATTCATAATCAGTTGCATATATATCGGACACGAGAATTTGTACATTCTAAAAACAGAACTGGAATTAGTAAGCCATTAGCAATTGCAAATCGTTGCAGCAAAAATCTGTTAGTTCAAAATTAATAAAAAGAATGGAAAATTCTTTTTTGCAAAAAATTTAAGATTTGGATTGCAAGAAAAGTAACTAAAAATAAAATACAAATAATAATGTAAAAATAAATTCATTTGGAAAAAAAATTACAACGATGAATCATCAAACGACTAATTGTATCATAAATATTGTGATAGTTATCTAGTTAATCATGAAAGTCTATTATAGCCAATATAACGAATTTCTTCTAAATTGAAATATGCTATGCTTATATTAGACTAGAGATTAAGATTCAGATTAAATTGGAATTTAATCAATCAGAAAAAAGAAAACTAATTTCAAATTTAATGAACTTTATTCAGATTGATTAAATTTTAATTTAATCTTAATCTCTAGTTTGATACAAATTTAAGAATACCTTTAATTTTAATTGCAAAAAAGAACTTCAATACGCCATACATTGGCCGAGTTTGGGGAGCGCGCTATTAGATCACGTGATATTAGATTATCCCATCATTCTACCCTTAATTTATATATAATGAGCAATAAAGATGAAATGATGTGATAGTGCCGAACGCAGCCATTGTGGCTGTAATATGACACAATATATTAAGATAACTTTTGTAAGTTTATTGTAAATTTTTCAAAGATGTTGACGCTCTGCAATATAGATATTTTGTCCGAAATTTACAAGCAGTATTATGTATACATATACACAACAATGCTTCGTGAAAAAAATCACTTTTGTAAATTTTGCCATTCGAATAATCGTTGGAGTTTCATAATATAAAACTTAAGCAGTTTTCATATTATTAGTTCATTCATGAAGACATGTTTCATATACATTTTTCCATTTTAAATTGTCAACCATTGCTATTGAATAATTTACAAAGAAATATAAAATTAGAAGAATGACATGAATGTTTTTCTTGAGAATGTATAAACCAAAATTTCTTTTTTGTTGGATTTAATCCTTGTGCAAGATGGTGAAGAATGTTCCATCACAATTTAATAAAACTGTTAACTTCTCATCTGAAATAATGCAACAGCTATAATTCATTACAGACTTTTCAATATCCAATTGAGAGGAATCACGGCACTTTTTAGACTTTTCCTTGGGAAAAAGAAGAATCCCCTACGTGAAAGAGTGGACTCTTGTCAATATCAAACAGATCAATTGTTTGTTGGAACACTATTATTTACCATTCTTTTGTTCTTAATGCCAACAACATGGATATATTACATTGTATTTACGTTGGTAAGAGAACGTCTGTTTCATCATCTATTTCAACTTTAACTTTTTTTTCTTTCGAAATAATTGTGCATGTTATTTATGATTTATGTGATTATAGCTCAGATTAATGGCAATTGCATTTGGCGGTTTTTTGACCAGATTAAAATTTTATCTGCAAGTTATGCCTGTCTATACCTTTTGGAAATGGTTGTTACGATCTTACAGCATTTGTAGTAAGTACTGTAATTTAAAAAGAAAGGGAAATCTGTCAAGAACTTATCTATAAAAATGTTTGCTACAAATTTTATTGATAAATAGGCTAGGTTTGATACACGATTTAAATAAAATGCTAACAGCAATATTTATCACAATAAAACATGGTAGCAAATTAACATAGAAATCAACTAAATTTTTCTTTATTATGTAGTACTTATTATATAGTTGGACGTAAATTGATGCGACAGAGATAGAGTAGAATCTATTCAGTTTCTGTTTGCTGTTATATTAACAGACTTTACTGATAAAATTCAAATCTAATGCTAATGATTGATATCAATTAGTTAGTAATTTGATTGAAGTTGCTATCATAATTTTACCGTATATTATAGATAGGTATATTATAGATAGTTTGATTACTAAAAATGTAACAATTCTTTGTTGCTCAATAGCAGTGTTTAATATTGCAAATAAATTTTCCACAGGCATTGTAGATATCAGATTGCATCCTTGTTGCACGAAAGAACTGACGATATTATCAATGACCATGGTTGTTGCACCTTGGAAATTTACATGGAAAAAGTGCATTCCAGATACAATCATTTGTCATCCATTGATCGAATGGTGCACAATATTAAATAGCATTATATGGGGCCATTTATTATACCCATTATGAAAAACCATTTCTTAAACATCTCTATTTCTCTTATTTATAATAAAATACACTTCTCTAATACACTTCTCTTTTTTTTCTAGTGTTTTGTACAAGTATTTAGATAAATATTATGGGTTGAATTATCTGTTAGTCTATCTTTCAAAATGAAATAAATATGAATATTTATATTACATAATAATTTTATGAAACAAAGAACAAAGAACACAGAAAGATAATTTGAAATGAATTGATATCCTACTTTAATCAGGATTTAATATTATCTTTTGTTAAATTTTTTTGTGCTTTGCTCAGTGAATCTTCCAAATCAGTATCAAGTAATAAATCAATATCATTTTCCTCTCTTAAAATACAAAAATAACCTAAGAAGACGGCTATACTTAGTGAAATAACATATCCTTGATACCATGGGACAGTATCTCCATATGGATCACGATATTCGTCGATTCTCATAGCAGCAGCTTTTGAAGTAGAGTATTTTATAGGCCGATTGGTCTCATCGTCATCTTCAGGTTCCGATGTTGTGGACTGATCTTTAGAAGATACCATGTTCCATTTGTTTCTGATATTAAATGTTACTTGTGATGTGATATATCTAGGAAAAGAATTTCGAATTAATTATTTAATAACTTTTAATTTCTGTGATGTTTCGTAAAATCGATTCTAAAACAATTTAATTTTTAAATATAAATTTTAGATTTGAAACTTTTTCTTTAAGAAATAAAACGAAACACTTTACATATGTACTGATACGTACACGCGCGTCCATGGTGCGCGTATATTAAAAAAATATACACACACACACACACACACACACACACACACACACACAATATAACAAAAATAAAAACTTTTGACTTTTACCTTTTGAGCAGTATACTCTTACTACGTAGTAAGAGATTGTTTTTGATGATATTACTTAACATTTATGTAATAATAGCACCGATCAAAATTAAAAATTACAAATTGTAGCTTCGTAAAAAATTCTCGTATTCTCTGTTTTATTCTGTTTTTAATCTCTATAAAAAACATAGATTCTCAGATCATTAGAGAGGTGCAATCGTTGTAACGTTGAACTGGTTGGTTCCGTCAATGACTGCATTCAGCAGAAAAAACAGTTTTATCACTGTTGTATGATTCTTCACATGATTGATTTATACCACAGTATAACCAATAGGTGCACTATGCTATTACTCTAAGGATGGTTCCCCATGCAGCGTAATTCGCGTAAGCGTAAACTGGGTCAACCAATCAAATCGTCTAATAAGAGTCTAGACTTGTGGATTTGTGTAGAGTAGCTGAGACAATTTGGTTGGATGACGCAGTTTACGCTTACGCAAGTTACGCTACATGGGGAATCAATCTAAAGCCTAGTCTACATGACATAACATATACAGCACAGTTATATGTGATGTAAGGTTATTAAGCATAAGAAATGAAAATAATTCATTTAAGTAGGTTCTTACAATTACACCTTACAACCTTACAGCCTTATGTTATGTCATTGTAGATTAGGCTTTAAGTTTTTTATATGCTATGGCACTTAGAGGCTCTAGTCTACAATGTGGTCGTAATGTTGTCACGATACTACGACCGACCAATCAGAGATTATCATCTAATTAGAAATATTAGAAATAGGAATAAATATTAAATTTTAGAAATAAAATTTAATATTTATTCCTATTTCCAACCAATCAAATTCATCTAACCAAATAAAAATTCAGAATAAAAATTATATTGCGCATTATATTTAATTCTTATTCTGAATTTTTATTCTGTTTCTAATATTTGCTCTATTATGTGCAGACCCTAAAGCTAACACAATCTATTTTGAAACAGTTTGATGTAAAAATATCCTTCTAAAGCTTGAGACACAATGAAAAAGTACAGGAAACAGGAACAGGGAATAGCAACAGTCAACAGATTTCGATCAATCAAAAGCTGTGAAAGAATATCGGAATATTTCTGATTGGTCAAAATCTATTGCTACTCCCTGTTCCTATTGCCTGTGTTTTTACATTGTGCAATAAGCTTTAGGCTGTCGAATGGATAGGATGTCTTTTATACTCACATAAATTTTGAAGTAGAAACAATGGATTTGCTCTACACTGTTAATAGAAGAAGTTCTTCCAAATTTTTTTCTAATCAAGATTGGTATGTTTTTATAAAATATTTCTACAAAGCAATTTTCGTGTAACATTTAATATTTTAAGATATAAGCTAGATGAATAAAACATACATATGTAAAAATGTATAAGTTTATCAATAAAATATAATAAAGTTGTTGATATAGTTAAAGAATAAGTGTTAAGTTTCTTATATCAGACTTATATCAGACTGATAAAAAATCTGTTTAATGAAAACTAAAGCTAAAATTGTTATTGTAAAATGTTAAGTAAATAATGTATTAAGATTTAAAAAACATTTTGAATTAGAAACTTTATATATGTTTAATTTTAATATAGTAATATTTTACATATCATTTAAGAAAGTTGCTTGTTACAATCTAAAATGATTTATAATTTATATCAAAATTTATGATTAAATACCATATTTGTAGTATTATACTTTGCAATACTAAATTTTACAATTTAAACACTTGTGTGTGTGTGTGTGTGTGTGTGTATGTGTGTGTATATAAAATAGGTAAAAAATTTATATGTACAAAATAAACTTATATATATATATATATATATATATATATATATATAGAATAATAAATAGAACTTTGACCTGAAATCTGATATAAATAGATTTGATATTTAAAACAATGCAATGGTTGCTTCTTTGTTAGCATATAACAATTTTAATGTTCCAATTTTATTTCCTGTAATCATCAAATAAATATATTTTTGTCATAGTCTGAGATAAGCAGATTAAATGTATTGTTTATTCATATACTTCATATCTTTTCAATTATTATTGAATTATTCTTCTTCTGCAAAGTAATAAAATATTTGGATATCTGTTTTTTCAGTTTATATAGTGGACAATCATTATGTTCTTTATCTAGTCGAAATATAGTGACATTCACTACAATGACAGAGTTGGATGATAATAACGGCAAAACACGGGGATGTCATGTTTATGTAGCTGATCTGAATATGCCATGGCATGCTCATAAGTTAGTATTCTGATTAATATCCATCTCTATTAATATAGATTGTATTGTTGGTTTAGTTTATTCTTTACTCTTTTCTAATTTTTAGAATTAGAAAAAAAAGAAAAGTTAAATTGGGATTAAAGTTAATCTATATATATCTTGATAAAAATGAGTAATCTTGTAAATTATTGTTTTTATAATATCCTTTGAGAAATATTGTTATATACATGTTTATATCTCCTATTTATCCAATGATATTTCTATCTAATCTTTTTGAATCTTTGAGAAAATTGAGAAGTTTTAAATCATGACTCTTATTTTTCTAGAGTACTTTCTAATAAGCATAATATTACTGCATTGGAGTGGGATCTGCCAGGTGACAAATTGGTAATAGCGGATGTAGCTGGAAATGTACAGTTATGGATGTTCAAAGACCATATTTTGAATGATTGGGTGTTAATAGGTTCTGTATACTTCCCTGGTGAGCACATATTAGGTGCGGCATGGTTTCACAATGGTAAAAAGGTATCCAGACAAGTAAATTGATATATTGGACAACAAAAAAGTTTTCTGTTAATATCAAAATGGAGATTGCAAACCGTTAATATTATTATTTTATTATAATGTTTTAAAAAAATAAAATATTGTAACAAAATAACGTTTTAAAACAGATATTCAACTTATGCTTATATATAATATATATTTTATACAAAATTAGTAGTTAAAAGTTAAGCAGTAAAAAATTAATAACTTTAAATTTTAATTATTTTAATTAGTTATTTTTAAAGCATGTTAACTTGAATTTTCTAATTTTTAAATTGAATTTTAAATTAAAATTTTTTTCTCTATCAAGATTCTTTACGTTCTGTATTGCAACTGTTTAAAGTAATTGAATGTTAAAAGATTATAATATCTTAATTTAAAATAAATAATATAATTTAATAACATAAATTATATAATTTAAAATAAATAATGTGCTTTTTAAAATTACCTTTTAATTTAATTTAATTCAATTTTAACATAACTTTTAATTAAATAATTTTTTATTTATGCAATTTTTAAAATAATTGAGTTAATTTTATAAGCTGTTAACTTTAATTTAGTTAAAAATAATTTTTTGAATCATATGCGCATGCGCGCGCGCGTGTGTATATATATTGAATGGGGATTGAAAAGAAATATGTTATTTTTTTCTTTTCTCCTATTGTCTTCCGATTCTGTAGACTGGACTAGTAACGGAAAAGAAAGATAGCATTCATTATACTGAAAAATTTAATCATTTATCATTCGCACCTTCTGTGAGGCAATTCGGTGGCAGAGCTGCTGAAGGTGTGTTAGTGGTCTCGACAACTGGTATGGTCGGTGCAATCATGATTACAAAGGATCTTCAAAATCCGATTTGTTATTCGTCGGAAAGTCTCGGTAACACGAGGCATAGAATAACTGCAGTTGATTTGTGCTATGGAAAAAGTACTTATTGCCTTGTATAAACGGATTTACTAATATAGAAGATGTAACAATGAATATGTTTTGATAATTATTTTCGTGTATTTCAGATGGTCATTTTCTCGTTGCAGTTAGTAGCGGCAGCATCTGTTTGCCTATAAGATGTTTTAGAGTATTAGTGCGCAAGAATGATGATAAATGCACTATTACTTCGCAAGCTTTACCAAGTTTTTTCCTGCAGGATGGAGCACCTAAGGATAATTCATGTAAAATTAATTTAATTTGTTGATTGTTACTCTTAGATAATATATACAATATTCTTTAGATAATTTATTTATTTATAATTATAATCCTTTATCTTTGCAGGTATAGTGACGCATTTAAAGTTCGTGGTGAGAGAAGATGCTGATTCTCTAGTTATTGCGGCTAACAGCGAAAATGGTGGATTTATTGAGGTATGGGAGTTGCGAGAAAAGTCGCAACCGGTTCACAAATTGTTCCAACCAAAAAGTTTAGAACCTTTCAAGACAGTTGTAAGTATTCAATTAATATTTTTGTTCTTCGTATGCAAATGTATACAGGTATCTGATTCATAATTGTTTTCTTTATTTATTTTTTATTTTTATTAATAAGAGTTTACATGAAATATAAATCCTGCTTCAAATCTCGCTTCATATAAATCCTAATACCTTCGAACAAATCATGAATTTAAAACTATTTTTGGCTTCTAGATGTATGTAATTCTAAGTACCTTAAATGTCGCTACTACGTTACTTTACATCTGTTACTTAGCTACATACAGGGTGTCCGATTCATGATTATATACTGCTTGTGTACAGGTAGAGCAAATCAGATTGAGTAGAAAAGTCATCTATTTTACAATTTTTGTAATTAATAATGAGTTATTAATTATTAAAAATTATATGTACTAAGTAGCAGATATAAAATAATTAAGAAATTGGCAACATTTGAGTATTTAAGGATTATATGCATCTAGAGACCGAAAATAACTTTAATTTATGATTTTTTTCTCCAAAGATATTAGAATTTGTATGAAGCGAGATTTATAATATTTTATATAAACTTTTATTAATAAAAATAAAAAATAAATAAATAAAATTATCAATCTGTCTTTGTAACAATACAAAAAATCTGTGTGGAAAAAAAAAGGTTGTAAAATATTGAAGCGAAATATGCAATCTTCAGATTTCTAGCGCAGCACTTAATACATTGTGCCATGCCGATGCTTGACGAAAGTTTTATTGTAGTAGTACTAATGGAGCATGCTAAAATTGAAGTCGCAATTTTTTATCAATAGTTGAGAGGTGCATCGTCTCTATATACGATATATGAATAATACTTGTTACTTCTATACTAATACTACATTTTAGCAAAAGTTTGACAAAATCGAAGTTTCCCTTATAAGAAAATATTCTTAAGACTATGATACTATAAGAAAGCAAAAAAAAAAATAAAAAAATTGATTTTTTTTATCTATCTATGTGTATGATTGATCTATCTACTTATGTAACCTCTTAAATAATTTATATTTAGACACAACATTTATAAGAATAATGTAAATAATATTTATATAATAATATAATATATAATATTTATAATATAATATAATAATATTTATATAATAATATTTAAATAATATTTAATCGAGATCTGACTGTTGTTTTATTTTCGGCACACAGGTTTGGCAGTATCAATCGCAGTATCGCTGTCAATCGCCGGTTACGGCAATAGCGACTACAAAACTATCTATCGTGACAACTTTACCACCTCCAAGTTATGTAATAATAGCATTAGCAGATTCGTCGGTACATTGCTTAAATCGTTTGGATTGTTTAAAAGAAGTGGCATTCTCGTCTTTGAATGCAAACTGGCGTCTAGATGAGCCCAGCAATAAATATTTTAAGAACTTTATATCTATTGCCCATATGGATCTTTCATGGTTGGGATGTGTGCTTCTTGCTTGTGATACACACGGCAATCTATATCTATATAAACTGTTGCCGGATGGTACCACAGGTGTGTACAATCGCATTCAGGAAATACAACAGAGTAACTCAACATAAGTGATCTAAATTCAGAGATCTAATAAAGACCAATGATCACTAATAGAGTTTTCACTTATTGCTTTGTTTCGCTGAATGCATTCTTTGCGCATGCACGCGTACGTGCACGTGTGCCATGAAATTTTTTTATTTATATTTAATTGATTAATTAATTAGTATTCATTCTTCTAATCGTAAGAGATTCTTGAAAGATTATAAAATATGATAAAAGCATTGGTATTGTATATTTGAAACAATTTATGTGATTCCATAGGTACATCAATGTCACTGACCTATGCTTGTACATTATTAGAATATTGTTTGGTGACAGGATTGGATTGGTTGGATATACTTTTATGCTTGAGATCGTCTATGATCGAAGCACTATGTGAGCGGTTAGACATCTCTTTTAACAGACAGCTGCAATCTACGCAGCAGTATCATTATATCCAATTTTTATGCATTAAAACATCATTGTATAGGTATGTATCTGTATATGCATAGATGTAAATGCATATACACAAAAAAGTAAGTTTGTAAATTAAATATTTTCCTTTAAATAAATTTCTAAATTTATATTAAAAATAAAATATGTCAAGATTTGACGTAACACTTAAGGCTCTTGACTAATCATCGCAGCCATATTGGAATCGTCATAAGTAAGAAATGATACAATGAAATTTATTGCATCTAACTTGCAAATAAAGAGATATTTAAACTAAAATGACACTTGAGATGGTTTTAAGATACTGTGAAAATGAACGACTACTATTCTTTTCCTTTCTGATAGTCAATAAATAATCATAAAAGGCACGTGAAATGATGTTTCTCGTAAAATCTACTCTAAAATAAATTCTAATAAAAATACACGATTTGACAGTTATTGAAAGAAATGAAAAAATATGCTTTTACATTCAAAATTTAAAGTTTTAAAGTTTTAAGTTTAGTTGTTATTTTTACGAGTTTGATAAGTATGAGACAAGTCACATCTGCATGATTAAACATATAATAATGAAATTAGATGCAATAAAAGTTTTGTTAGCGCAATATTTAATCTAGAGATGAACAAGGACAAAGTTAAGATGAACAAGGATGAATAAGTTTTTAATTTTTATCGCGATGCCATCGTCAACATGGAACTCTTAGCTGAGTAGTCAAGATCCTTAAAAACTGCTTTTGAAAATCTCTAATTTTTGAAATAATATGAAGAAGATTATTTCAAATTATTTCAAATCTCTAAAATATTAAATATGTGTTAATCAATATTTTCAGGATGCTCATGACAGGACAGAATAAGGCGGCGGATTTGTCGTCATTATTGATGATACATTCAGTAGCTACTGCCTTCAAATCTTTATTGAGACCATCGGATCTGATATCTTACGATAAGGGCCCAGCAGAGACCTTAGCCGCGGTCATAACCGATGTTATTACCGATGTTGACAAAGTATTATAATCAAATTTTTATATCTTTTTTAAACGCCCTAATTTTGAATCAAATCAGCGAAATTCTTTCTTTCTTGTTCTATTCTTTTATTCTGAAATTATAAATATGCATTGATATAAGTGTGTGAGCGGTACTTTTATTCTACACACGCACACACACACACACACACACACACACACACACACACACACACACACACACACACACACACACATACACACACAAGATAGAAGTATAGAAATAATAGAGAATATAAATAATCTGCGCAATCTCAATGAAAGATGATATTTGATTGTAATAAGAGGAATTAAAATTTTAATAATTAACAGAAATTAATTATTGACTTTGTTGTTTCTATTAGGTACTGTTGCATCTCGATCCGAAAGAGTTTACAGTAGAGCCGAGCACATTGCAATCATTGCAGCAACTTATTCAATGGGTCGCTGATTTAGCTTTAAATTTACTAGCCAGATTACCGGAGCAGAGAATGCAAATGAAGACTGGTGGGGTAGGTATTTTTAGCGAATTTGATATTAAAAACTGAAAAATAAATATATGCAGACCAAAAATGTTAAATTACAAATAGATAATATAGATATTTCTCTTTTAGCCAAGATCTTTAGGTTTAATTTTTTAATTTATATAAATTCAAGAATATTTACTTTTGTCACTAATAATGTGAAATTAGTTTCACAACTTTGAAACATAATGATTCAAAACTACAACTATATCTTGTTCTTAATAAATTGATATGAATTATATTTAATGATAATCATAATGATAATGATTATTTAACCATAGTATTATCATGTCAGTAGAGAGATTCAAGGTTCTGGCAGGAATAATGCTTTTCACAATAATCATTTCTTGGAGTAAAAGGAAAAAGGGAATTTTTAATTGGTATCATTAAATTTGATCATTTATTAAGAGAAAGATGATTGATTTTAAATTTTTTAATTTGTTTTTAGAAAGATAATTTCTAAATACTTTTGAAATTCCTTTGGATTTCGCTGAGCACGAAATACGTTGCTATATTCCCATCAAAGCAAGGCATTTGATACAATTTTATAATAGTTTAGTAAAAAATAGGTGCTAACTTTCTTTCGTTCTCCTACAAATCCGGTAGTGATATCTTATTACATAAAAGATCATAATAAATCATAAAAAATAGAAAATAGAATGAATTTTGATACCATTTTGAATAGATTTCAAGAAAATTATAGCTTGTAATATTTTATATCGCTCTGTATATGTTAGATGGTTTCACAAAATGTACGACAATTTTAATTTTCTGTTTCACAGTATGAGCTTCTTAAGGATTATAAAGCCTTAAATACTGTTCGAGAACTATTAGTCATCATACGCATTTGGGGATTACTTCGTCCATCGTGTCTTCCAGTATTTCTTCGTAGTGCGGATAACCTGGATGTCCTAGCCTTATTGTTTTGTTTATTATCAAAATTAGTACAACCGAACGGAGATACGCAGCAACAAGTGGACGATGGTTTAATCGGTATGTTTATCAATTTTTTGAAATTTTTTTAATATCTCAATTATACACATAATGTTTATGTATTGTAATGTGAAGTTCTTAGTCAATTCTAAAATTGGATTTGCATGGTTTTGCATGGGAAAAGAACAAGATAGATATTTTATACAACTTGCGATGATCTTTCATGGTGTTAATGTAATAATTGAGTTAACAAAAAGTTATTTTACTTGAATAATTTAAAGTAATGTGGTCTTCTCATTGCTTTTATTTTTAAAATTCTTACATTAAAAAAATAATATTTAGAGTATCTGGAATACTCTTACAATTCAGAAACAGATAGATTCAATGTCAAATCAAATTTACTTCTTATCGTATATTATACATTTGCTATTTGATTACTATAACTTGCGGTCAGGAAGTGTGATAAAATTATCACATCCTGAATTGACATAATTTTAATGTTTAGTATATCAAGGATCTCAAAGAGTTCACATTACGCATAACAGTTGTGCATAATTACAATTACAATAATATACACTTCCATAAATCAGAAGAAGCAGATTTATTATATATATAAATAATACAATTATTACATTTGTTTCACCATATAATATAAATACAGTATCAATATGGAATTAATATACCTTAAGAGGAATATCATGTATATTGAGTGAAAAGAGTGAAAACTTTTATCCACGAAGATACAATGGCTATTGAACATAAAGATTTGCTTGCCTTAAAGGAAAACAAACTATGTGAAAACAATTGCATGATCAACAAGCAATTTAAGTTGAAGAGGTGCGAACATTTATCGTTTCCTCAGATAATTTTAAGTGTATTCTTGGTTTATTGGTTTATCTTTTGTCCTCTAATTTGGGCAGTATCCTACACGTTTACATATTGGTCTTCATACGGGTCTTTTCTCTTCTGGATGATTGCATTTCTAATTTGGATCATAATCATGTGCGGGCTAACGATCTTTTGGATATATTTCAAAGCTAGACAAAGTTTTGAAATTAATGCGATTTCGAAATATGGCTTGAATAACATGAAGAAACCTCTGACCATTCACCAAATGTCATCTGAAGATCAGAAATTTTTCGAGATGAAAAAGTGGCATAATTCTCTTGATTCAGAATCTAAAGAAAACTTGGAAAAGACATCACCACTTTTGGTGATACACAAACAAATATTTGGTAAAAATATCGAAGATACTTTTGGAGTGATGCATATCGAAGATGAGGAAACTCGCTTAAGCACTGCCAGTGCTTATGTCAAGAAGAATCCCTTGCAGGATTATCTGAACCTAACGACGGTGTTGCCTTCAGAGGACGAAGTAAAATCCCCCCCGAAGACCCCTAGGGAATTATTGTCGCCGAGAGAATTATTTTTCATTGATTTAATCCGCGAGGCGGAAAGAGCTGAGAACGCGAAATTGTCGGAGATGAAAACATATTTCTTTTCGGATGAAGCAATCAAGAATGATAATGTGGAAAACGTGAGAAATATACAGAATGAGAAAGATTTCAAGAATGCAGAGCATTCAAAAAAAATATAAAAGATGTGGAAGATGCAAAGGATGAAAAGGATGGGAGAATGAATGAGTCAAAGCGCGAATCAAGTTACTTTCTAGCTGATGTGAAGAATCCAGTTGGCGAAAAAATGAAAATTTTTTTCCAGGTCAATTCAAAGATAAATGGGAAGGCCGAATTGATTGTGGAGAAATCGATGGGAATATTACAATCCAATGAAGCAAATTTGCAAGAAACTTCTATTTTGTCGAGTTAATTAAATAATTCAAATCGATCGCTTATGACAATTAATTAAAAAATATAAAAAATATATGATCAACACAAATAAAAGATGAGATTTTGTTAAAAGAAATATTATAAATAAAGAAAATGTATAAATAAAGGATATTAGAAACAATAAAGTATTGAATATGATTAATAGAGAATTCGATCACTTGCACTACACCAGATTGTATATTAAAGGACATGCATGAAATATCTAAATACAGTGGCATAATATTATTTCTTTGATGATGAAATAAATATTTTTTTATCTTTTCTGCAATTAATTTATTTTGCATGTCATATCTTACATGCATGATAATATATATATAGAGTTACTCATACTCGTGTGTGCGCGTGCGTATGTGCCATGCGTCCGTACGCGTGTATGTGCATATGTGCGTGCGCGCGCGCGCGCGCGCGCGCGTGTGTGCGTGTGTGTGTGTGTGTGTATGTGTGTGTGTGCGTGTGCGCGCACGCGCAAATATTTTATAGTCAGTTTGACATCGATATAGTATTTTATTAAATTTCTATTTGATACTATAAATTTCAATAAATTAAATTCAAATAAATTTGAAATAAGATATCTTTTCAGATGAATGTTGCTTGCTACCAAATCAAATCATGATTCCGCAATTGCATCAAGGCAACAGCATAATTGCCATAGTTTCTCCAATCTTGTTTTATCAAAATCTTCCATTACAGGTAAGAGTGCAAAAAAAATTATTTTAAAAGATGCTTATTCTTCTTTTTGCTTCTTACATGCGCGCGCGCACACCCCCCACACACAAAGTATTTATTATTGGCATTTCGTTGTAATTTATGATTATAGCTGGAATATGGGATCGAACCTGAACATTTGGTTTTTACGCCTGAAATGAATTCCGTTGAAGGATGTATGCACAGCGGACAAATTGTAGACACAATCCGACACTTGTATTTAGGAAAACAGCCGCTTTTGGTGAAACAATGCACAAGGTATTGATTTTTAAATTATGGTGATTAGCACAAAATATATAATAATGTAATAAAAGATAAACAATATCTATTATTAACGATCTAATATTATAATATGTCGATAGCTTTACACACACACACACACACACACACACACACACACACACACACACACACACACACACACACACACACCCACACCCACACCACACACACACACATATATATTTTTTTGTACTTTCAGATGTGGTGGTAAGGCACAAATACAAAACATGACAAGGACAGCTGCGATCAGAGCTTGGGATCAACGATGGATGCGAGCTTGTCGATGTGGTGGTATTTGGCGAATTCACAAAGCTTGTCAATAAAAAGTGTTTGGCAATTCTTAAAATGGCAGAGTTTCATTAATGAAAGTTTATCTTATAAATTATGTTATGCATGTTGCGATTGCGGATATATAAAAAGTCTCTTTGTAGGAGACGTATGTAGAAATATGTGAGTACGTGCGTTCGTCGTGTGCGCGCGCGCGCGTGTGTGTGAGTGAGTGTGTATACTATATACAGGGTGTCCCAAAACTTCCGCATTTGGAGTACATTACGTGATTCTTTTATGCTAAAAGAAATAACTTTTTCCTTTAGCAAAATTGCGTGCGACGAATAGTTTTTATAGTGGATCAGATTAAAAGTGACGAATGAGCGCGCATATATGCATAGCGGTCAGGGCTGGCGTACGTTTCAGGCCAGCGCAATCTGGTACTTAATCTTTGACGATTTCATGTACTATATTGTTTAAAATATGATAAAAATTAACAAAATAAGTATTATTTTCATCCTTTAACGATTTAATAAAAAAATTGTTTGATTTCGCATTATCAACATTATCTTGAAATAAAAATATATGTAAATAAATGTAAATACACTATGGTGTATGAACTGAGCATTCTATTAATTTAATTACTGCACAATTGCATATAACAAAAAAATATACTGAATTTAACGAATTATTTAGATACTATTATAAAAAAATTAATTTTTTTACTTTTTGATTACGTACTCACGTAATTAATAAATATTCATTAAATTCAGTATTTTTTTATTGTTATATGCAATTGCGCATACGACAATAAAAAAATAATTAAAATAATAGAGTGCTCAGTTCATACATCATATAATTTACATTTATTTTTATTTTCAGATAATGCTACGAAATCAGACAATTTTTTTTTATTGAATTGTTATGTAAAGGATGAATACTTATTTTGTTAACTTGTATTATATTTTAAACAATACAATACGTGAAGTCGTCAAAGATTAAGTCCTAGACCTGAAGAATGCGCGCCGGCCCTGACCGCTACGCGTGCTCATTCGTCACTTTTAATTTGATTCACTATAAAAATTACTTGTCGCACGCAATTTTGCTAAAGGAAAAAGTTGTTTCTTTTAATATAAAAAATCACGTAGCGTATTCCAAATGCGGGAATTTTGGAACATATATATATATATATATATATATATAATACACACACACACACACACACACACACACACACATATATATATATAAAATACACATATTTATTAATATTTTATTAATTATTAATTATTAATAATTATTAATTATAAATGTTATGTTAGTAATTATAGATGTTGAATGTTAAGACTGGCTCTTTTGTCACAACTATGTTTTATGACAATCAGGTGAGAAATGATGTGCAGTAATTTCGTTGCGACATATAGCTTTATTTTCTAGTTTTCACACCTTGACAGAAAAGCAGAAACTAATCAGACATCAATAGAAGCCAATCAGAACTCACACGGTAATAAAGAGTACATTCTGCGACTACTGACGCAAGTTCTGATTGACTTCTGCTTTTTGCTTTTGTGAAAACTAGAAAATAAAGCTATATGTCGCAACGAAATTACATCATTTCTCACCTGACTGTCATAAAACATAGTTGTGAAAGGTGTGAATCTCCCATAAGTCCAGGGGTCGATAATGTAACTTTTCCTCTAAGGCGGAAACGTGAAAAGTGAAAGTTTCACGTGAACTTACGATCATGTACAATTTTGCGGGATCATGTAACTCTCTCAAACGTGAAAATGTGAAATTTTTTACGTGAACTTTTTCGCCATATACCTTAGTGGCGGAAAGGCGGAAATCTAGGGAATTAATAAATATGCTTATTGAGAGAAAAGATTAGGATTGCGTTAGGATTAAGTGTACATAGTACAATTGATATACAATTGATTATTCAAAAATGTATATAATACTGTATTAATAAAATAATTTTCATTAGCTATAAAATCTATGAAACTATGTTTCATGATTTCACTTTCCACGCATCCAAGCTACATACATAATCGCTGTATGTGAAAAGTTTCACGTGAAATGTCAAGATGTGAAAAATGAAAAGTAAAAAGTGAAAAATGAAAAGTGAAAAATTTCACATAAAGTTACATGATTGACCCCAAGGTGTGAAAAATGAAAAGTAAAAACTGACTGTTCCATTGTATCATTTTGGCTGCGTTCTGATATTCACTGCCAGTACTGAAAATATATAGTTCAGATCACGTATATTATAGATTTTCAGTACTGGCAGTGAATATCGGAACGCAGCCCTAGTAGACTTTTAATGCAGTTGCTTGATTGATTTGGTTAAAATCTCTAGCATTGGCTAGATAAAGTTTTCACATCGGAAAACTGGAGTAATAAGTAAAGGAGTTATAAGGATAGAAATATGAGTTGTCAAAAAGGAAACATTAATCGTTCGAGACCTCAAAAACACCAAAATCACACATCATTTAAAAATAATCTACATGACAACTCCCAAAAAATAAAGCTAATTAACACTGTCGAAGTTATTAATGTATGCGAACGTTGCAAAAAAATAATAGAATGGAAGATCAAGTATAAAAAGTATAAAGTGCTTAAAGCTCCAACAAAATGTATTAAGTGCGAGCAAAAAACTGTGAAGCATTCTTATCATAATATCTGTTTGTCTTGTGCCAGGCAACAGGAAATCTGTCCAAAGTGTGGGCAGAAATGTCAAATTGTAGAAGGTAAATCAAATAAGACCAAATAAAATTGGAAGAACAAATTAGATTGGACACAGAATTTAAGGCAATTCTGAAAACAATATCATGAAAATGTAGGGCATTCTTATATTATATAAAGTAGCAATCAAGTACACTTATTTAGAAACATATAATCTATTCAGTGTCTAATGAAAAATTTATATTGAAATAAAATAAAAATTTCGATTGATTTCAAATCGATCGAAATAATATCAGATATCAATGATTCTTCAATGATTGTATTGACTTTGTTTCAATGTTGAATCAATGATTATATTTACATCATTTCTTTAAACTAGTTGTATACTATTCTCAGTTCTCTTATCGCTTTTGTAATTTTACCATGTCATGTTAGTAATAAGAGAATTATTCCTAAGTGTTATTAAATTAATTAGTATAGGTTTGTAAAAGTAATTAATCACATTTTTGTTTGATATTACCTGATATTTTGTTTGATTCCTTCTTTATATAAAAAAGACTTTTTATTTAATATCAGATACATTTTTTTTCTTATTATATTAAACATATCATTTAAGATACATTATTTTATTTAGTGAGTATGTAGAAATAATATTATATAACTATTCAACATAGTTCTGAGATTTAGATACATTCATATTACTATAATATAATCTGATTTTTATATAATAATATGAATATAATTTTCTTCATTAAAAATTAATTAATATTTAATAAATATTTATTGAATAAAAATGAACTCAAGTTTAGGAGAATTAGCAAAATAAAAATTAAAATGCAGGTACAATGAAGTTACAAATGTAGCTACAGATGCTAAATTTTTCAAATAAATACACATTTTAAGATTTTTTACTCATCCTACAATATTTTTATATAAAAAATAATTACTTTTTTTATCATGATTAAAACTCATTGCAAAATAGAAACAAGTAACATATGTTTTTGTAAATGTGATTGCATTAGTCAATATATAAGACTACTAAGTTAATACAAGCGATCAAGAATTTTGAATTGATAGTCTTATGTTTTAAATTGTGGATGAACTTTACATACATGTACACATATATATATATATATATATATATATATATATATATATGGATATAATTAATAATTAATAAAAATAACAAGTGCGCGACATGTACGCATGCATTTTTATTAATTATATCCAATCAGAAAGATGACATTGTTGTATACAATGTTGATACAATTTCACCTTTCCTATTGGACATTGATTAATCAATTTTTCGATATCAAATGAATATTGTATCATCATCTTTCTAATTGAGCTTTTCTATATTTAGCTATTAAGCAATTTTATATATGTATGTGTAATGTAATAGATATAAATATATAGAGTATTCCGAAAATCATGATATAATCGGAAAGATGGTGATTTTTTTATAAAAGTAGGTCGAAAATATAGAATAACATTTTTCGTTTAAAGTTTTCGAAAAAATTGAGATTGAATACTTGAACTGTTAAGTATGTGCATTTGATTAGCTACAAGCTTTTATTAATTTGGTTATCCATCGCTATTTCTGTTTGTGTTTGTAAATATTACCATTGATTTAAGCATCTTTTAATTTATAGATCTTTTAATTTAATTTAATTTAATTTAAGAAAAAGTCTGGTATGAAGAACATTTTCAAAAATTTTTCAATAAATAAAAAATGAAATAACGAAATAATAATAATATATCATTTAAAATTTATTACATTATTTAAAACTTTGTATTACATTCAGAGTGATATAGAAATAGCGATGAATAATCAAATTGGGTAAATTAAGCAGATTGTGGCTAGACGAGTGCATGTATCAAGTACTTAACGAATATTTAAACTTGATTTTCTCGAAAATAGAGATCAATACGAAAAAAATTTATTTTCAAATTATTTTTACGTAAGGAATTATCTCTTTCCGGATTATTCGATTTTAATTTCTAAAATATTCTTTATATATTTTTTCATACATAATGATAAGTTTTTATTCATAATTCATACATTATTCATACATTTCATACATAATGATAAGTATTTTATTTCTAGAGAAATAATAAGGATCACATTTCTGGATTAGATACCAATATATGTAAAGCTGACAGTAAAGACACAAATAAAAATATAACAAGTTCAAAAGGAACAGAAAATTTTTTAATGAAATTAAAATCATTAACTGTCACATAGATGATAATAACATTGATAATGACATTGAAAATGAAAGATAAAATGATAATTTTAACAGTGATGACTTATTGTTACAATAAATTTTGTAAATAAAATGGTTTTTAATTATAAAAGCATTTTTTCATTTAATTCTAATAGTAATAACAGAGATTGAACATTAAAATGAGCATAATCTTCTTTAGCAATTGTATACTGATGTTATAAGTACCTCTATTTTTGTAATATTTGGTACTTTGAAATCGATAAAGAATATGGAATTCGATCAACATTACGTAATTCATATACGTTAATTCTGAAACGAAGCAATGGGTAGGACTATACATATCAATGTATGTACAATGAATTACAGAATTTCTTCTTTTTCTCATAAGAACACCGAAGTCATTTAGATAGAAATTACAAAATAAGTATAGATGGATCTTTTTTTTTAAATATTATTCAAATGTAGAAATGTAGAAATACAATATAATACAATAATAATGATATTTTTTACACAGAATATTACAAAATTAATCATTTTATTTCTATTTTATTGAATCGTGAAATAGTAGGTCAAAGTAGAAATCAGAGCTAAATATTTTTTGACAGACATTTTTGACTGAGACATGTTGCAATTACTAACTTAAATTTAATCCATAATAATAATAGAAAATGTGGCTGAAGGAAATATGAACATGAATATATGCAATTATTTATAGAATATAATCCAAATGTCATTACTTTTAGAAAACAATAGCAATGATTACTAAAAACATAAATATATGTATTTAGTCAATACATCTTTAATAAATAGATAACTTTTCTAAATTATTAAATAAATAATATGAAGAATAATAAAAAGAGGATAATATTATTTAGTATATTTTTTATTTAGTATATTTAGTATATTTTTTCTGATTATTGATAACTTATGTTAATTAACTTATTAATATTATTATTGTTAAAAATGTATTATTATTATTGAAATATCAATTATTTATTGAAATACTAATTTGTAAATAATTTTATAATAATAATAAATTATTAAAAGTCATAGAAATGTAGTTTATCATAATTTTAATTGCATATATTTATTAATTGACTTTAGACTGCTAAATACATTATATTTAAATCAAGAATATAAACGAAAGGATTATTCGAGCCAATGCTAGATGACAATGGTAAATGTATTTTAATAAATATTAAAGTTTACAAAAATTTAATCAATGCAACACAAACATTTCGATCTTCAATATAGGCATCTTTAGCGTGAAAACAATCAATAAAAACGACTAAATAAAATGTTATCTCTAATATATGTCTAATTCGATTAATAAAAATTTGAGACGCTTTATAATTGTCCGAGATATAAAATTCGTTGATGAGAGAAGAATCATACTTTATCTTAAATCGAGTTGGAAAGAAAAAAATTGTTTTCACTTATTGGATTAGATGTGACTACGTAAAAAAATCGCTTTATCACTTTATCACTTTAATGAAATCAAAACTAATCAATTGGAAGTAAATTATCTCAGGATGGTATGTGTATAGGATCACTGTTATCGTGAATTTGGCATGGATGTAAATGTGAGACATTCATATTGATTGAATTTGATGCGTTTATTTAATTATTTTGTTTTCGCATTGAAGATCATATTGAAGATTGAAATGTTTATGTTGCGTTGATTGAATTTTTGTAAATATTAATAATCATTAAAATATATTTAGTATATAGTATTGTCATTTAATTTCGATTCGAATAGTTCTTTGCTTATACTCTTGATTTATTTTCATACAAAGTCTTTAACTGTTATTATTAATTTTTACATTGTATTTATTTTAATTGTTGCTTGTAAGTACATTAGCTTTATATATCTAAATTAAGCTATGAAATAATTTTAAAATAACATTATTTTTCTTATTGATATTATTAAATTAGACTATTCAAATAATTTTAGAGATATTTTATAATAATTATATTAATAATATATGTATATAATTTATATAATAAATATTATATCAATAATCTTATTCTGTTACTATAAATATATTGACTAGATGCATCAATACATATCTGGCGAAAATTAGTCTGATATAGAACAATTTTATAGAATAGATAATGCATTGGCAGATATATATTTTCACGAAGATATACATAGACTGATAGCTATTTCTGTAACATTAGAATAAAGCCTTTTAAAGCTAAATTTAAAAAATGGACAAGAAATGAACAGATTTAATTGTTCTATTATTATAAGAACAAGAAAAGTTAAAATCGAATAGTTGTTCTATTATTATAAGAACAAGAAAAGTTAAAATAGAATAAAACATCATAACATCGCTTCTGAAAACCTTAAAGTAGACTTGTTTCGATAATGAATGATAGAATGAAGAAATTTCGTTTATAATTCTTTTAATTAATTATGGATAGTAGATAGCTATGAATGTTAATAAAAAAATTCATTTTTGTTGGAAATATAGAATATGCATAGATGCTGATTACATAATAATGAATGCTGATAAAGAAGAATGAGTTCAAGTATATTTGATCGATTTATATCTTGAACACGTATGGTGACAAAAAGTAAACATATATCAATATAAAATGCAAAAGAAATTCATATGATTTTTTTATCTTTCGTATAGTAATACTTTAACAATAAATGAATTAGATATTTCATTGCTTGTTTCAGGAGATCTCATCATTACATGTTCTAGATATTAGCAATTTATTCTTAGAATTAGTCTCATGGATTCTTAGTCACGAGTAAAAATTTAAGTGATAATGATTGAACCTTAGCATAAACAATTGCATTTCTTCTCAAACGCATAATATATTGGAGAATGATTCATTAGAATAAAATAGTCCTTTTCGTTCGTTATGTCATGGAGTTAAATCTCTAGTCCACATATTGCTTTGTTATATGAATTTAATTGGTTTTGTTTGAAATAGTAATGATATAATCATAACGATTTCTAAATCACTTCGCTATTTTGGAGACTATTGTAACACATGTGTATGATATTGCTATAATAACACTAATATCATATTGTATTTATAAATATTAAAATTAAAATATCTTAGAATGTATTTAAAATATTTTTTTTTAAGTTTTCGATGTATTAAGATACTAGATAAAAAATCCATTATGAAAAATATTTAATATTAAATATAGTCTCACATAGTCTCATATACTAGTTGATTTAATAATAATAATAATAATAATAATAATAATAATAATAATAATAATAAAAACATAACAAAAAGAAAGGTATAATTATAATAAACTCGAGATGATTACATTTCCGAGTTTATATAAGTTATTTATATACTCTTTTCTCTCTCGTCTCTTCCCTCTCGTGCTTCTTTGTGAAATATAAATTTTTTAAATGCAATAATTAGATTAGCTATTAATTGAATTACATCTGCATTGTTCCATTGCAACAGCATTGGAATGTACTCGCGATGTAATATGTGGTAAAGATCCAAGGAGATTGGTGCCACGCAGATTACCAGCGAAAGTGCTTCTTCCTAAGAAACTGTGAGCACACTTATAAAGACGAGTTTGCAGAATCAGCACATCGTCGAGATCTTGTTCACTGTAATATAATCATGCTGTTCACCATATTTAATTTATGATCATTATTCCAGATATATACATATTTGATCTATATTCTAAGTTATAATATTAGTTTCTGTATTGTACTTAAATGAAAAGTAGTAGCTTTGCCGTCGTATAATTCCATAGTAAATCAAGAAACGCATCTATGCTTCAAAAATTATATTTAGCGTAGACACAATTACCTTGCTGCAATTAAGAACTTTTGGAAGAGTTTATTAGGAACAGTACGAGGCCGATCTATAGTATCTTCGTAAAGTTCCGTTTCTCTGTTATACAAATGCAAAAAATCGGAAAGTTGCTTTGCAGTAATGGCAGCTCGATCCTTGTCGCTTAATTTATTACATGGTAACTACAGAAAAAATTAGTTCAAATAAATAATCTGATTTCTTTATTTCTAACATAAAATGGTTACATTAGCTAGGTATAGCAAACTAATGAACTCAATTTATATACAAGTCAATTAACAATAAATCAATTTAGTATAGAATTTAGATTTATCATTATTAAAGTGTTAAAGTTTTGCAGATTTTATTTAATACCTAGTATAAATTGCTGTCTCTCTCTCTCATTTATACATACCGTAAATAAAAATGGTGCTCTCAAACTACAAGAAGAATGTTGAAGAAACTTCATAACAAGGTCGCAAGATCCCGGATCTGCATTAGGCTGTGATATTTTCCGTAATATATAACCCAGATATAAACCGAAAGCTTTTCTAGCTTCACCAAAACTGATTATTCATATGTAATGTTTTTTGTTTGTGCACCAAAAGGGAAAAAGAGAAATAAAACAGATAAATCTGACAATACATAAAAATTTGATTATGATATATGAAGTTTAATAACAAACCTAAGTTTATTGCCTTCTTGCATCAATTGCATTACTTGGTTTTTGTATTTGTGCATATCTACATCTAAATTTTCTTTATTGTTGCCTCTATCTAAACTTTGTTTGTGACCCTTCATCAATGCTCTTTCGTATCTTTCATATCTATAAAAAAAGGATCAATTATTAATTTTCCTGAGATCAAGATTATAAAACTATAGTAATGAATTATAATTTAGTTAATATTCAAATTCACTTTTTATTTGTTATCTCACTATTTTTATAATATAACATCTATAATATAAGTTTGTATTTTTTTATAACAGTTCCTTATTTATATGATTTCGTTTATATGAAATTAGAAGAAATATTCATAATGCCTTTTCCTTCGATATTTTTAAATCAATATTTATCAAGATATTTGTTTTATCTTAGTTATCTCTTAAATCTCTGAGATACTGTACAATTTACTTTGTTTGGAGTAAGATATTTTTTGAATATCTTTTACTGGAATATTTTCATAATTTGTTCATTACAATTACCCAGATAGCCAAGCGTTATTCAGCATATGAAACAAGTTAATGCACTGCACGAGTTGTGATGTTGCCGTCAATTGGCTGACATCGGAATTTATATGGAACAGAATTGGAGCAACAGGAGGGCAAATACGTATCATTAGTTAATGAAATTTTAAGATCAAACATTAAGGAATAATGACACATCATGTTGACAGCAAACTGATAACCGTTTGTTGTAAGTAGCGCATGACGACAACTTATCTAATCAATTCGCTAACTTACGATGAAGACTTCACATAATTACAAAACAATAGACAGTTTGTGGAAACATCTTATTTTTAGATTGTCGAATTGAATACGGCATGTGTGATAGCAAAATATGACAACATGTTGTTCTTATTTGGCCATCTGGATGGAATATATTGATGATATTTTAAAGAAATTGAGATATATTTTGTATATCCATGATAATTTCAATATATTCTATAAACCTCCCACCTCCATTCCACAAACATCCAAAACATGAGAGATAACAAAGATTGTCTAAAGAATAGAGGATTTCACTATTCCAGTAATAAATTAACTTGCACTACAGCAAAAGTACCTCGGCGAGTCTTAGTCAACAGCATGATTGGAATACAGACAACATTAGATAACGCTTATTCAGAAGTAATAAATAATAAAAGTTTAAATAATTGCAGAACCATTTTTAAGGCAAACACTCGAAATAAAATAAGAATCCGCATTATGATCAAAGGATACTAGGATCTCTATACAGTTCAATTGCGAAGACACTACATTATATAATTCAGATTTAACCTAACAGAACAAACATATGAACATGCTGATGAGGTTGATTTACATGTTCTATGACTCTAAGGAAGGAAATCGGTCTTTTTATATTAGATTTATATTTTATATATAATTCTTCATTATATGAAGAATTATAATATTATATATTACTATTATAATTTTTCTAGAAAACTATTCATTTTTTGATAATTTTAGCTTAATATTTTTATATAACGAATAACTAAAGATGACATATAAAAAAAAAATTGTTTTTACTAGAAAAATGGCAGTAACCTTCACGTGGCTTTCAGATAGTTATCTAATGTTAAACCAATAGCATCATTGTGCTCTTTTAAAAACTTTAAAATTTTGAGATATTTTTGTACAATGTCAAGTTAGGAGATGTATTGTTTCTAAAAAAAGGACATTCAATATATTAATAAAAAATAATTTGATGTATTATGTTAAATAATTTCAATTCTTTGATTTAAGTTATTTATGTAATAAATTTAAGTAATAAATTTTTAATAAATAAAAAAGTTATGACTATAGTCGTGAAAAATAAAAATTTGTAACGCAGCATACCTAGATAACCTGTCTAACATTATTTCTGGAATGATATAGTCAGTAATATGATTGGCTGCGGGAAACAATTGTTCATGCAACATCAAATTGTGATTTGTATTAATATGTTGCGGTAATCTTCTTGGACCGAGTGGATCTGATATCATTGGTGCACCCGTAATTGGATCTAAGACATAGACTGGATAAGTTAATCATTAGGCACATTATACTTGGTTTCAGGAAATAATACTTTTTTCTTAAAACTTAAAACACTGACAAAGAAAAAAATATATCTACCTAAGTATTGCGAGTAGAGTTCCCAAGACTTTAGACTTGGAAATATCCTAACAAATCCACCTCTTCTTTCAAATTGTGCCTTTGCAGATGCTACTATTCGTTGTTGTTCTAAACTTAAACCTGCTTTGCTCTTATTATTTCTATTAATATTTTTCCTTCCTTGAGACAATATTTCTGCAGACTGCACCCTTCTATACTAAAACAAGAAAACAAGTATCTGTCCGTAATCTGTAAAAACATTATTTTGTATATCTAATATTCCCAGCATCCAAAAATAGAGTAAAATGAATTGAAAATTTCTAATCCATTTTAATTCATTTTGGATTGAAAGAAGATAAGAAATACTTCCTTTTAATCACGTTTCATGGATTGATATCACCCGTGTAATTTTGTTTTCTCTTTCAAATTGAGAGCATAGGAATCTCAAATAATTTCAATCCCACTTTAGATAGATTAAAAGGGATTCAAAGAATTCTTAAACTTTGATTGAATTGAAATAAATTCAAAAAATTAAGCATTTGAATTCGGCAATGACCACACGAATTCCCATCCATTTCAATCCATTTTCGTTTGCTGGGTTCTTGAGATAATTCGCAAACTCCTTCATTTTATATAACAAAGAAAAGTAAATTTTTAATAATAAGATTATATATTAAATGTGCAATATTTTTATTAATTTTCAAATGTATTTGTCTATTTTAAATAAAATATTCTGTTTCCTTATTTCTGTTATTTTGCAGTAGGAAATAATTAATCTTTAAATAGAATTCAATTGAATAAACAAACGTAATTCTAAATTAATTAATTAACTTCTTCGCAGTGTATATATATACACAGAAAAAAGACGTGCCATCAATGTACATGTAGCACATACGCAAAGAAAAATCGATTTATCTTTTTGCAATTTGTATAAAACTTGATATTCTACTTGGTTTTTGAAGTCGCTGAATCTATATATAATATCAGAACTTCAAAATTCAAAATGGTGGATCCAATATGGTGGATTAAAATTTAGAAAAATAATTGAATTTTATAAAAATGCTTATCCTAAGATTTTCGAGATCGCTAAATTTAAATATGATATTTCAATTTCAAAATTCAAAATGGCAGATTCGATATGGCGAATAAAAATTAAATAAAATGCTCATTATAAAAATGAGTGCTTCAAAATTATTGAAATCGCTGAATCAAAATTTTGTTACTATAAATGGCAGATCAAATTTTGCTGACAAAAATCACTTGAAAATATTCAATATATTTAAATTTTATATATTATAACGTTATATTAATATAGAGCAATTGTTTATAAATCCCACTCTCCACCGAATTTAGAGTCACGAAACCCGGCGAGGACCCGGCGGTTTTGAGTACATAGTTTTATTATTTTATTTTAAAATTTTTTCTTTATTTTATCAATTTTTTATTCGTTTTATCTTTTTTATTTTTTTATATTTTAATGTTAATGTTTAATGTTTATGTTAATCATTTTTATAAGAATCCAATTATTTTTCCAAATTTTGATCCGCCATATTAAATTTACCATTTTGAATTTGGAAATTCTGATATCATATTTGGATACCTTGAGCGACCTTAAAAATTTTAACTCTACTAAAGTCATATCGAAATGTAAGAAATTCTTTTACACACAGTGGTGGCACTGTGGAAAATCTCATTTCCGTCATACTACAAAAAAATTAAGAATTAAGAAAAATTGATATTCTATAATTGATATAAATTCTACAAATTCTAGATAGAAGAATAAAAATGGATATTCTACATAGATAGAGAAAAAGAAATATAAATTAAAATAAGCTTACATTAGTTTTCTTATTGGAATTTATGACAGCACGATTTAAATTTTGAGAACGCAAGATTGGATCAACAGCAGCTATGCCAACGAGAGTAAGTAAGTCTGCTATTAAAGCTGACTTAAGTCTAACATCCAATGGTGAATCGCATCCTAATGAAGGACTTAAATTTACTTCCAGTAACCATGGCTTCAGCGTATCATCGATCAGTATATCGAAGCCAAATAATTCTAGAATAAAACAATATGTATGACATGTATATAAAATACTATGGTTTCATTTTAATATTAACGTTTATAATATAATACTTATAAAATGATCATTACTTTTTTATTGGTTTTTGATATGAAAAATAATTTTCTTTTTCACCTTATTTGCATATCATAAATTATGTTTGAGTCACGTTATTTCTATGTTAAAAAGTTCAAAATGCTATTTAAGATAAACTATTACCAAAACACGTTTCAGGATGTTTGACGAATTGCTTTAAACCATTGACGATTCCAGATGCAGTGGCAAGAATTGATTTTATAATAATATCTTCTATTCGCTGCATAAGTAATTCTGTATCTTGACCCATCGAGCGCAAGTGTCTAAGCAATGCCGATAATGTCCACTTGTGTCCTACATCCTCGGCATCAGGATCTTCGCTCCTAATCATATTAAAGATATTTTTATATATGTGATTTACATATAATTTCTCTTTATGACAATTTCTATTCGACTATACAAACTATACATGTTCTTTCTCCTAATTTTCCTACATTTTTTCTCTCTACGTTTTTTTATCTCTTCTGTTTTTCTTTTTTTTTTTCTTTTTTCATTCATTTTCATTGCTCTTCTATTTCATTAATATCACACAGATTATAATACTTGTTAATTTCATTATATGTAAAATAGCAAATTTTGCATAACTATTTGCATTATAATATAATTATAATATAATTATAATTATATGTATATTATAACTATAAGAAAATTATTTGAAACTTTTTGCACAGATAGATAGATATACAATGACATGTCCCGCCATTACCGTATTATCTCTTAAAGACATATTCCTGAGATAATTATGAGATAAAACTCTTAATATGGAAATATCGAGGCTACTTTTCAAATTACTTTTATCAGTATACGCTGTACCATGTTTGAGCGCACGAACTTTAGCCGTTGCATTAATGACATTTCGGCATTCTCAAAATTATCTCAAGAACATATCCTTAAGAGATAATACGGTAGCGGCGGGACACTCCGTATAAATAAAAGTACTAGGAAACTCGAAGCAAGCTTTATCACAAAGTTTTTTCACTTTAATACTTTAATATTTTGTGTAATATAAATAATTTTCGTAATATAAATAATTTTTTATTTTAATGTATTAGCTGCATTTGTCATAATTTACTTTACTTACTTTATATAATCCACATGGAATTTGTTTATACTGTAGTTGCAAAGATGCATGCAAGGATTCCAAATATATTGGCTTCCGCCATCATATTTAACAGTTGCAAATCTCACTAAACCTTCCTCGTACAAATAAATTAGCAGTGGATCGTAATTCGTTATGGCCACATACAAACGTAAATCACACTTATGTCCGTCAATTAAAAGCGGGTTATTTATGTATTGTGCTACGATAACTGATTCGTCTGTCAAGATTTTCTCAGGCTATAACAATATAACAAAAAAATTAGATAAAGATTTGGCATTGTATGTTTCATCAAATCATTAAGCTTTAAGATAAAATTTATGTTCAAGCGATGCATAGCTTGACGTAATCCAAGATTATTTATTGATAAGCGCATTGTTAGCTAATTGGAGCTCTCGAAAAATCATACTATTCATACTATCATATTATAAATCGTACTACAAAAGATGATAATAAATTTGGCACTTTTTTAATTTAATTTAAACAACATTAATTTTATTTTTTAATAATATCGTATAACAAAAAAAGTTTTCTTTTATTTCAAGCATGAAAAAGTCGAGATGTTCATGAAAGTAAAGATGAAATCTAACATAGACGTGCATTTCCAGCATTCGGAAATAGATTAAGATAAACTGAAAATTTCTAAATCATTTTAATTCATTTAAATACATTAATATGATTCTTTTTAGATTTGAAATAATAGGGAGCACTATCAATCTCGTTTCATGTCATATTAAAACGAATTGATGTAGCCCGTCCACGCGATCCTTTTTGAATTGACAGCATAGGAATCTCATAGTTTCAATCCCACTTCATGGATTAAAATGGATTCAAAGAATTCTTAAATTTTAATAATTAAATTTTAATTTTAATTAAGGGTTGAAATGGATTTAAAAAATCATGAATTTGGATTATTTGTGAATAACCACACAAAATTATTTCTATCCAATATCCGGAAGTAGATTAAAATGAATTGAAAATTTCTAATCCATTGTAATTTCTTTTAATACATTTTGGATTGAAAGAATAGGAAGCACTTCTTTTTAATCCCGTTTCTTGAATTAAAATAGATTCAAAGAATTCCTAAACTTTAATTGAATTAAAATGGATTAAAAAAAATCAAGAATTTGAATTTGGCAATGATTACACGAATCCATTTCTATCCATTTCAATCCATTTCCGTTTGTTGAGTGGGTTATATTTCGTGAAATTAAGATATTTAAGTTTTTACGTATTTTGAAGTTTAAAGAAAGTCATTACAACCGATGATGTAAAATAAAATTTTTCAATTGTTAGAAAATCATGCATTCTTCATGTAAAATTGGTCATTGAATATAAAAATGAAATTAAATATAAAATTATTCAAATTTCTCTCTTGTTTCGGTCTTTCTCCTTCGATCCTTCTCCCTCACTCTCTCTTTATCTTCCTCTCTTCCTCTATCTTCTTTTCATCTATATCTCCCTTTTCTACTTTTCTTTTGTTTTTTATTAAAATTGAACGCTCTGTATGAAAATAACTACTCTAAGAGCCAAGCAAAAACAGATTTTAACCAGAATACATTATCAATTTCCGATAACAGAAAAGCAACTTTCAAATAGAGTATGTAATATCTGACAATGTCAGCAAATTATCAGAAATACAACGAAGTTTGTTAACATGCCATGCAAGAGATTATATGTCGAAATA
The DNA here is from genome assembly GCF_055798465.1 of Pogonomyrmex barbatus. Lineage (NCBI taxonomy): Eukaryota > Metazoa > Arthropoda > Insecta > Hymenoptera > Formicidae > Pogonomyrmex > Pogonomyrmex barbatus. The sequence continues at coordinate 61,374 of NW_028297127.1, read as the reverse complement.
AAAAAATTTACAAAAGAAATCGAGCAAACTTTGCACAAAGAAAGCATAACATAATTACTAAACTATCACTAGATTACATTCATCTTTCGCATGTAAAATTTGTCAGATTCTCTAATCGAAATTGCTAAAACTAAAATTCAAATTTCCATTTTATTATTTACACATCTTTTATATGCACTTGATGCAAGATATGATTGTATCTTTATAGAAAATTAATAAATATAGTATTTGGAAAATAATCATTGATATATATGACAGCCGAAGACTACAATACACATCTTTAAAAAAATTTTATAATTTAAGAAATTTTTGCTATTTGGAAAATATTAATTTCTAAAATAAAAAAAAAAAATTTTAAATAAGAAATAAAAAAATAATAGAAATCTTATTTTTCAAGATTAAAAGTAACAGTGTTTCATAAAATAAAATTTAAATGAAAACAGCAAAGCTTGCAGTGCGTGCGTGCGTGCGTGCGTGCGTGCGTGCGTGCGTGCGTGCGTGCGTGCGTGCGTGCGTGCGTGCGTGCGTGCGTGCGTGCGTGCGTGCGTGCGTGCGTGCGTGCGTGCGTGCGTGCGTGCGTGCGTGCGTGCGTGCGTGCGTGCGTGCGTGCGTGCGTGCGTACGGTTGGGATGCTGAATTATCTTTCGAAAAATGATATTTAGAGAAAAATTTTTTTATATAAAAGGGTATCAGGGTTGTAGGGTATCAAGTTATCCATCATATGATGATATTGATTTAATCTTAACGATATTAAAAATGTCGCATCAAAGTCACCTTAAATTTTTTAAATAAGAATATTTTTTATTATAAATTCTCGTAGCCGATGTCGAGACTTTTTCAAAACAATATAATTCAGTTCCATTTGGTAAAAAACTAGTCTAGATATGCACCGCCAAAGCCATGAAAGTCATTTTTCCGAATGTTCCGATCTCTTGTTACACTCTGTATATACATACATATCTTTTGTAGCTTTTTTTAAAGATAACAATTTTCAATAAAACGGCCATCTAAAGTTGAAATTATAATTCTTCGGTAAAATTTTCGTCCTTTTTTTGATTGCATAAATAAAAACGATTTAAAATATTGCATAAAATCATGATCAAACAATAAACAATACATTTTAAAATACTGTTACTGTTAAAAGTTAAAAGCAATCGGCTCAATGATTTTTGAGAAATTCTGCCAACTAATTCAAAAGAAATGGTTTCAAGAAAAAGCGTTTATAGTTTTACTATTCTGATCATTTTGGGATTTATGGAATATCTTTTCATTCGATGTATTCTTGTATAACTGTATCAGCGACATTTTCTATCCATATTTTTTTTATACATTATTACAAGATTCAATTATTACATTATTATTATTACGTCATTTATTACGTTATTATGTTACATTATTGCAATGATACTTCTGACATATAATATGCAATTGATGAAATTGTTTTTTCAATTATGATTCTAAATTTCTATTGGAAAACCTCTGTCAAAATCAATTGAAAGATGACACACAAATAAAAGGTCTTAAAATTAGAGATTCATATAAGTCGACAAACAATTCAAATTCGGATAGATCGTTCGTGAGAACGTACTGCTGTATCTGCCTACCAAGCGACGCGCTGAAACGGCCGCGCTCTTAGAAATATTTAATAACTTCATTATTTTTTTCTCAAAAATATTTTTTGAGTTGAACTTGAGATTACTAAAGTAAAATACAAAAAAAAAAAAATTGATTTTTCTTTACTTATTATCTTGATGTCTCCCTCCTTAAAGTTTTCATTAAATTTGCTTTTGTATTTAATATTATATACGTTTTATATAAGCCGGAAAAATTATTGCATCCCAAAATATAAAATGTATAATTAAAATTAAGCATTCTATGAACAAATTCTATGAATGTCAATATAAAATGATTTTTACTTAGTATGAAGTAATGATTTAAATAATTTTTAAACTCATCAACCTTGCACTGCAAGAAACATCATAAAATATTTAAATGTATCCTTACGTTATTTACAATATAAATACCACGACCTCGTGAACTGGCTTTAGGCTTTACGATCCATGGCCCTCTATATCTAAAATGCGCAGAAATTAATTCTCGGGCTTCAGTAGGCAGCAAGAACGTCTGAGGTATAAAATCGAGATTTCGAAAGCCCTTATTTCTCTGCATAGCTTCGATATTTTTGTATAGGCGGTCCTTACGGGTAATTTCATAAGATCTGAGGATTTTTAGCAGAGAATTTAAGATCCATTTAGATTTTCGATTATGTATTACGAAGATTTGAATTAATAATATGAGGACTTGGAACATTTGTTCCAAAAATTTGTTGACATTATTTCGTAAAATTTAATATCTAAAATAAGATTTTAATTACTAGAAATTGTATTTTGCTGTATTGTGTTTTTACCTAGGAAAATGATTTATTTTTTGATAAGGCATCAAATTCCGTAGAATATCCGGCTTTGGATGAGTGCCCGTCCATAAAACATTAAAATCTGTCTCATTCATAGGTACCTGGAAAAAAAGACAAACGGCTATTTATTTTCAAAGATAATGAAGAAATATTTCTTAATGTTGAGAATTGATATTAAAGAAAAGTAAATAAAATTGGTTGTTTCCTTTTGTTTTCTTTATTCGAAAGTTATTCTATTTTTACCCAACCTTTTGCAATTCTTGAAAAAAGAAATAGGAATTCCTTTATGTAATTTATATTTAAATGCTATAAACATATTACTTCGAATTGTTTTTATATCTATTTCATTTGTGTGTAGTTTCTGTTTCCCTTATGCTTATTTCAAATAATTGTTTTCAAGTACACAAACGAAACAAGTAACATCTTGCTTTGTTACATCAACAATAAAGCACAAAAATATATGTATTTAATATTTAATATAAGTTAGTTAATATTTAAATTACATTAACATATATTATCAACACTCTTACTGACCTTTAGATAGAATAATATAAATATCTCTCTGCGTGGATCGACTATTAATTATTAAAATATATTAAAATTTTACATAAATATATTGTAAATTTTTTTGAAATATCTTGTAACGTTGTTGACACTTTACATACTTTTACATACTTTTAATTCCTCTAGATAATACTCAAATAATCATTAGAAGAATAACAGAAGAATAAGGAAATAACAATTTTTTTTCATAAATTGTGAAAACTAACAACAACTATTGTTGTGGCGTATTGTGTCTCCACGCGAATGATCCGCGGCTCGTTATCCTTGCGTTATCAGGCGTAATCGAGACTGAATTACTTCTTTCCTGAGTTTGACTTAGATATTGAATTTGTGTATAAATTTGCCCACGTACAAACTTATATCGGTCTTGTAATACATAAAAAAGGCGTGTCTCTTGAAGATGATACGCACACATCATTCATTAGACATTCATTCACAATCATCAGATGCCAATTTGTCGCGGACGTTCACACAATATTAATCGTTACAGCATGTGAAGGGGGAATAGATTGGGATATCGCTTTCCGCTGCTTGAGTTGAGGTTCCGCGCACACACACCGTAGGGAGATCCTTCGGTACTGTAAGTTTCAAACTTTATAACTCGAAAAGTACTTAATAAAAAATAACTTTATTTAGTTTTGGGAAGCTCTCGACATCACTTATTAGATTCTGGAATAAAAAATAAGGTGTTCCGATTTTTAAAAAATCGACATGACGACTTGATATTGACGACTTGATATTGCCGACCTAAGGTCAAATCGATAAGATCGGTAAATAGATTTTTTTAAACCCTACAACTTGTGTCCGAACACTTTTACGATTAAACCTTATCTAGCAAAGATAAAAGGGTGGTACGGGTGGTCTGAAACACCCGATATAAGAACCATAATCTTTATATAACTAACAAATATATAATTAACAAAGATATAATTAACAAAAACTATAAAGAAATATTTTTTCTTTTGTTTAATCTTTGTTTATAATAGTCAACCTAAGCATTCATCTTATTGATTCATTCATTTTATTGATATTATTATTCATTAATATAGGGTCCTTTTGTTTAAATAATACTCATATTATATCATATAAACAATAATTGTTGGTACAAAAATATAAAAAAGACAAATCAAAAAATATGCTAAAAAGATTTCAAAATTGATCAGTTTTGGGTAAACAAATTGTATAATGTTACATTGTATATATTACTAAAACTTTACCTGTATATTACTATATATTACTAAACCTGTATGTTACACTGTATATTATTAAAACTTTACCTCTACTAAGCCATGTGATTGCAGCAGAAGATTAATGAGTTTGGTATCAGTTTGAAAAATCTTGTAAGTCATATGCAATTGTTTTGCAGGTGGATCTTCTGGTGGTGTGGCTAAAGCAGAACATCTGAAAGATAAATAAAATATAGTTGTTTAAATATTTCTGTAAATAAAAGATAAAGAGTAGATACATTCTCACATAAACTTACTTAAATCGTAAGACAGGTGTCTTGTTTCCATTTGGTCCATTCAATAACCATTCATCATTTAATATATTCCTTCCATTTGTTATACTATAAATAAATATTCATAAAGCATTATGCATGATTTAAAAACATAATATCTTAACCTATTAAGTTCTATAGATAAAGATAACTGACAAGATTAGCAAAAAAATAATAATCGGAAATGAGAAATTTGAAAAGAACATTATATATAATATTGAGATATCTATTTAGAAGAACAAAACACAGGTATTACATAAATCATCATTATTGTATGTTTTTTTATTGATTTTTATTGTTCTAAAAAACTAATGATACTTCCTTGATGTTGCATCTTGGAGAGATGCTCAACAGAATGCTCTAACAATATTGCAACAACAGTTTAACATTTTAGCTTACAGAATTCAGAATTGAGTAATACGAATTAGTACTAATCTTATTTATTTAACCTTATTAATAAGATTATAAGGATAATAATTTTTAAACAACAAACAGGGGTATAGGCAATTCTTTACATAAAGAATTTTATATGTTTAATGATATAAATCTAAGATAAATGTTTATATCTCTGACCACGCATCATTGTTTTAAACGGATCTGCAACATAATTTAAAACCCTGTTAAGTCTTTTTCTTTAATAAACAATCAAATAATAATCAATAATCAATTATTTCTTCTTTTCCATGGGGAATCTTTATTGCAAAAAATATCACTTGCCTTCAGTACTTTTAAATCTAAAATTTTCCAACTATACTATAACAAGTGTTTCTATCTGTCCGTTGTTTATTAATAACTACAAATTTAAATTGATTAATATGAAATATAAGTTAATTTTTAACTTTAATTTTAATGTAATATCATATGTCATTAACATTAATTTAACACTTAATTTATAAGATAAGGATAAAAGGAAAACTAATTTATTCCTCGCTAATGTTGCAATGTTCTATGTTGTCTGAGATGTACATTAAGACAGTATTGTACAAGGCATCATTAATGCATTTCTACCTTATTTAATTGTAAGTTTAGACGTTTATATACTATGATTATGTTACTTTCAATAACATTGTCGAATTAGACTGGAAATAACAAAGACATAGAGAAAAGATTCGAATATATTGTATATATATATATATATATATATATATATATATATATATATATATATATTCATCGGTGTAAATTTGATGTTCAACTTTATAAAAAATAAAAATAAATAATAGGTAAAACGATAATAAGTTACTTTTCAAAAGTAACACAATATAATAAATAGCATTATTCAGAAAATAATAAATAGTACTCAGGCAGGATATTATATATCTAATAATTTTCTTTTTGAATTTATATTTAGGCGCCTGCCTGTCAGTAATTTTTATATTCTGTTCTTTAATTTATTCGCAATTTATTACATTGATTTGTTTTTTCAAAAGTAACTTTTCAATTCTGATAATTATAATAACATTATTATATTATTTGTTCAGAAACTGAATGCGGAAAGATTTATGACACCTTTTAATATTTAAATATTGTATGTGAATTAAAATTATTCAATTATTAGTAAAATGATAAAATTTGATCGTGTTTTTTTATAATAATTTCTATTACATCAAAGTATATAATATAAATAATACAATTTTTTTTTAAATATTATTAAACGCATTAAAACATTTAAAATATTATTTTTCTATATAGGTAAAACAGAAAAATAGATATAAAATTCTAATTTCATTAAAGACTGATTACTAAAACAAAATGAAAATAATATTACATAATTCTTGAGATTTAAATAAAAAAGAAATAGGAAAAGATTAATGTTACAAGACACAATATAAAATTTTATTATTATTAGATATATTAATGATATATTGAATAATTATAAGAAAATTTGACAAATTGCATAAATAACATGTAACTTACTTTTCTGATTTATTAGATTTATAGGATTTGTGTACCAAAGCTTCAAATGTTTCCTCACTACTGGTAGATAACTGCGACATACCGGGAAGACTGAAAGAGGACATGAATTCTTTTGAAGACTTCCCTTTCAGTTTTCCTGTTACATTAGTATATTTTCTTTGAGACATAATTTATCTGAAATAAACAAGATAAAAAAGATCATAAAATTGTAATAAAAAAAATAAAAAAAAAAAAAAACAAAAAAAAACAATATAAGTATGATGACATGAAATGAGTAGATCGGGATTTGCTATCCAAATTTTCTTAATTTCGACATTAGAATTTTCAGACAATCATTCCAATTGACTACCATATATTAAAATAATGAATCCTTGTACTACGTTTTTTTTATAAAAAAAATGATCCTGTACACTGTGTATACTTTTTTTATAACAAATATAAGGAATACAAATATTCCGTAATATACTCAGTTTGCTTTAAGAGTAAATTAGCATATATCGAGATATAAGTTGGCTATAGTAAACTCTATGCTAAATCCATTAGAAAATAATAAAAAATGACACCAAGTATGCACTTTTTATGGACAAATACTTGATTGAAAAAGTATTAAAAAATATGATTAACATATCATTTAAATTTATTTGTTAAAAGAACTTGTAAACGTATAAAAATACTTGTATAACACAAATGGTTTAATTTTCCATAAAAAGTAATAAAATAAAAATAATTATGCCATTATATACAATATATATATAATGGCGCAATTATTTATATATATATTTACTTATTCATTTATTTATATTTTTATTTACACGCACACACCCATATACATAATAGCACAATTATTTTTATTTCATTACTTTTTATAGAAAATTAAACCATTTACATTAAACAAGCAATTTTCATTTATAATTTTACAAGTTCTGATCTTCTTCCGATTCTTTCATTGAATCGCTGTTTCACATGAATAATGTTTTCTAAAGTCTGACTGATGTTTTGTTATAATACCGTTATTTTCCATACATTACAATTTAACAAATACATTTCAATTTGCTTTTTTACTACTAACTCTAACACTTTCTCAAATATTAGTAACATATTAATAGGTATGTACATATTCGCTTGCTTTTTTAATTTTTTTTATTTTTTTGGTTATCATAGATGTTTTCCAAACCTCTGGACCTTCGTCTTCCTTTTTTTAGGCATTAGTTAATTCCTGTAGCAACATTCCTCAGTTACTGATAGAAATTTATTACGTTAATATTTAAAAAGTAAGTCAAGTATCAGTGTACAAGAGTACCTTCACTACCATGTGATATAATAGACCTGAGCGCGCGAAACTTAGCCTGCTGTAATTGGTCAAATTTATTTGTTGATAAATTTGAAATATTATTAAGTATATATCTCGATATTTTCGAGTTGAGATTTTTGCCTTAAAATTTTCCAAAGAATCCGTTCATAAAGGGTCCTCCGGTAATCTTGGAACATTATTTTTTTCATAATTTTACTCGTATTCATCTCAACTCTTAGCCATGTATGATTCGTTATTTTAGATTTATGCATTAACTGCATTTCTATTGTATTATTAGTAAAAATTAAATCTGCGATTGTCTATCTTTTATAACACTCGTCAATTTATTAACATATTGTTTCTTAAACTCAGCATTGCCGTTTGCAATTTCTTTCTATAAAACGAATCTGTCAAGAAATCTATATTAAAATCTCCTATAATCATACATTCTCCTTTTATTATTATTTCTTCTATATCTTACAGAAATCTCATAAAGTCACCATGATCACATGTGCACTCGATAAATGCTCACTTCTTTATACAATTTTTCTTTCACTTTTATGATAGTATACCAGCAACTCTAACTTTTTCATTAAGACTATCTTATATTTAAAATCATCTCTCATATATAAAACAAACCGTTCTGTATTTTTATTTTTAGTATCATGTCTGATATATCATATTATAACTTGATGTGTTCAACTCACTGTTTTCAAAAAGCGAAGCGCTACTGTCTTCAAATTCATCGGTCAATTTGGTCTCCGATAACGCTATTATCATCGGATTATTTTTTTTATCTGATGCTATATCTCATCCCTATATGTTATCTTGCGCATTTACAGCATGACCTCTGCTTCCTTCTGTAGTTGCTATTTCGCATCTTTCCAGCTATTTTTAATTCTTTCTTGCAGGTTGGACAAAAAATTATTATTTATGAACAAATGTAAACAAATTGTGGACAATCAAATGCCATAAAGATTTTGACAAAATTCACATTTAAGGAATGTCTAATAGTAGGTTCATTTAGTGAACCAATAATCGTGAATATTCTTGATTAAAACTAGATTTTAAAGCCAATAAGTCTACATTCACATCAAAAAGCAACAAAAAAGAAATTAAAATCATTCAAAAAATAAACAATCTAAATAAAAATATAATTAAATTTAAAATAATGTTATATTTGTATGTTTAATGGTATAAGAAATGATGGAAAATTTTCATTTTCATTTTCATTTGAAATTTTCATTTAATTTTGTCACGCAAAAAAATTTTTTTTTGTCACAAAATTAAAAAAAGATTAAAATAAAGGCATAAACAACTTTCTCATTGACACTGATGTAATTTATGTATATATAAAAATTAACATTACAAGTAATATTTAGTAATATTATTCTTTTTTTTTCGTTTAAATGTTTAAAATTGATATCTTACGTAAAACTGATATAAATCAATTATAGAGATAGTCATGAAAAAATAAAAAATAAGCAAAAACCTCAAAAAAAAAACCATTAAAAAATCTTGTTGTAATTATTATTGCTTATAATAATGTGTTACAAGCACTATTATTTAAAGCTTATATTTATTTTCCAACAAAAAGTTATAACGCATTTTATGAAATACATGCACAAATTATTTAATGCATATTTTATATTCCAATGCATTTATTTATATCTATATGCATTCATATTTATTATATATTTGTTATTTGTTATATATTCAAGTCATGAGCAATGGATGAGGACAATGATAAATATGATGTTACAATCATAATATATTCATAGTGACAATTTAATTGTGAAATTTGAACAGTTTTAATAATTTCTCTTTGATTTGAAAGTATTCTCTATGAAAGATAGGCTCAGTTTTCACGCTTTCTAATTTTGAATATAATTATGCAATTCATGTATTATTCAACACTGACATTATCAGTAAATGAAATCTATTTCTATGAAAAGATAAATTTTTATATTTCTATTTTTCAAATTTAACGAGATCTGTACACTTAAAAAATATATTCTGCTAAGAGATACACAAACGTGTATTGAGTAAAAACAAAAGTTAGAAAATATGATTTTTTTTTTTATATACAAAAAATATACTTCAAAGTAATAACAAATATATATCGTTAGTTATATACGATTATTTGGAATGTGTCTCCTGAACATTAAATAATGCCGGAATTTAAGAAAAAAAATTGATGCAAGCATATCATTTATATTAATATACTTGTAGCGATTTCTCTCTTAAATCTCAAAAACCAGGTTAGAATCGATAAATATAAAGAGTATAATACTAATAGAATAAATAGAATATTTTTCAATTACAGACTTGATTGTCAACTTGATTTGCGTTAAATTCTTATTGTGTAAATAAATATTTACTAGGATTAGTAAATACATTATTTATTTACACAATAAGAATTTAACGCAAATATTGAAAGATAAATTCTTGAGATTTATTCGCTATCTTAATAAATTTGTTATATTCTTCGAACTGTGTCCGTTATGTAGCGATACTAGCGAATTAGCAAACAAGACTCTTGTCACATTGACAGAGCGATCTAATGAGCGTGAGTGAGCGATCTACCACTCACTGCTTATTTGTTGTACCATCTATTTATATTAAACGATCAGCAAGTTAGTCAAGACTTACCGCGATTTTTTCAAGTCTTGAAGAGCGATTTATCGCCCATTGATTTTATACCTAATAAACCGATGACACATCGTGACACCACTTCACAATACTCACAAATGCAAACTGCAACCGGCAATCATTACTCTATTATAGAACAGCGGACGAATACTGCCCAGTAGCGCCATTGTTCACTGATGAAAATACCGTCACTCGATCATAAGTCTAATTTCCATCAACATTTTTCAATTCATCGTAGACCTGAACCTGAGTGCCATACCAAGTGCTGTCGCTATCCAAAATTGACTTCAATAGTTACGTTGCAGCTAATTTTGAAATTTTTGATCCCACAAAGGTTACGACACTTTTTTTTATGATAATCTTTGGAACGCACTGAAATTGTAAGAACGGAAATGGAAATTTATTCTGGTGACATAGCAGGTGGTTGGGACGCCTAGCAAAGCGGTACATGTAAGGTAAATATCTGACATTATGTTATAAAAAGCAATTATCAGGTACGAGTTCAATATTCTTAATAAATATGGTGAATGTGGTTTAGTTTAGAACCTCCACTTTAAAATTAAATGAATTTACAGTCATTCGATTCCTTTGCTTAAAAATTGTAAAAATAAAAAGAAAAAACTTGTCGCTCGGCATTCAGTGTGAAATAACTAAGCGTTAAAATTGACGTCTTAGGCTCAGTTTCACAAACTCAAGTTTACCGACCGAGCTTAGTTTATAACTGCAGTTTACTTAAATCTATAATCTGTACGAGGAAATTCTATAAGATTTCTCTTTCTTCTCAAACATAGAGTGTGAAAAAGTCAATATTTATTTTCAAACTAAGAAAAATATTAAACAAATGCATTTTTAGTGAAGAAAATCTTCATAGTTTTTTCCATGGTTGGTAGTAACTCGCAGTAAGAATCCACACACTTAGTAGCACATTTCTCAAACTCTTCGCTGTACCTGTCTACTGTAATTTGAGTCGGGTTTGGCCCCATTTTGTCTTTTACATTATCATTACACTCCATTATGCACCTTTGTAAACGATTCTGAAAAATATTATATATATTATATATATTATATTTTAGAAATAAGATAAGACGTCTATATTCAAAATTGAAATATTATAAAGACAATTAAAATAAAACAGCTCATATAAATTAAACAATAAAATATATCAAAGGTCAATCTAGTACCCCGAATAACAAGAGACAAAAAAATAATGAATCTGTAATAAGCAATTACATAATTTTTTTAAAGATAATTATGTATTTCTATAACACCAATTGATAAGTCTCGTGAATAAAAGTAAAAGTTAAAATTACCGAAAACTGAATCTTTTACATATTTGATATTTTGAATTTTGTCAAAATTTTGAAATTTTCAAGTTTTATAACTCAAAAACCGCTTAAAAAGTTCTTAATGAAAAGATATATTAATAAATTTGATTACAGTGTTTTGGAAAGCTCTCAAGATAAGCTACAAGAATATGCAATGAAAAATATGATGTATCCATATGGAAAAATCAACGCGACCTTCATATGACTTTTATGTGACTATTAAAAGGCAAATCAATGACACCATCTTATGTACATTGCGAAACCACACAACTTTTGTCTAAAACATTTTTTTCTAAAATGCTCTATTTACGAGATAAAAGAGATGTGGATGATCTCAGACAGCCTGTATATAAGACACGCGCGCGCGCACACACACACACACACACACACACACACACACACACACACACACACACACACACACACACACACACACACACACATGCACGCATTTAAATATTTTATATATAAATATATAAAAACTAATTAAATATATCTTTATTGTTATAACTGTTTTCTCAAAATTCTGTTTTCTTTAGGTATCTTCTGAAGCAAAATGTTAGGATACAAGTTATTGGATTATACAAATCAAATAAACAGGATAAGTTTGATTACCTGTATTCTTTCAAATTCTTCTTGAACATATTGTTGTGCTTTATTCAAAGAGTAACTACAATTCTCCACACAGTTATGTACTTTTTGTATGCTATGTGATTCATTTTCACAACATTGTGCAGCACATCTATGCATGTCTCTCTGAAATAAAATATTCTTATACATATATCAAGGAGATTAATGGGTATTTTTTTACTAATAGATTTTTTAAAAATATTTTATTACAAACATTCTCATAGAAAAATATCAGAATTATCGTTTTTAAATAGGAAATATTTAAAGTTGTCGATTTGTAAAAAATTTGTATGGTTAAGCATAGTAGTATATTGTATAAAGATATTCTAATAAAGATATCCTTTTTATTCATTTACTTATGACACAATTTATTTTGAAAACTTTGATAATTCAATTTAATTAATCTTCCGTAATATTATTACATTATTATATTAGTATAGTAAATTAAATAATCACAAATAAATAAGATAAAACTTAGAAGTTACTTCTTCATTATTGTATAAAAATTTATATCAATATAAATTAAAAAAGATTATCTCTTTTGTTTTAAAAACAATCAACTTTCGAGACTATTTTATATCTAATTTTGGAAAACATTTGTTATACAAAAGTTATAGGATTCACAAAAATTTCAAGGGATCCATATGATATTGATTCATTCGCTATTAACGACATTTTTTAAGGATGCCATTTCTTTTTTAATAAAATCATATAATATCTTTACATAATATAATTCCTTTAATTATTTTGGATGTATAAATATTAAGATGAAACTGTCAAAAAATCAATTGTTTATGAGATATTTTATAGTTTTTCTATTGTATTTTAATATGAAATATAAAATATTTCAAAAGCTATTCAAAAACTATTTTTTTATAACCATACTTTAATATTTTAATAAAACAAATCAATTGACATAAAGAAGATACATAATTGTTATTCAAAAAAGTATGTACTTATATGTTGCAAACTGCATATTTTTTTGTAAAGTTATGTGTCTTATATCATTTGATTTAAAATTAAAAACAAAGATATTAAAATGTAAAAAAATGACCATTAAAAATAGAAATTCTCCATAAAAGTTTTCGATTTAAAATATTTTACTAAAGTGAACAGCAAAACATTCAGTAATTTTGAGACAGCTGTATACTCTGACAGCCAAACTTAAAAAAACAGATTATGCGCTGTTAAAAATTTCTGATGCTGGAAAGACAACAGATTTCACACAGATTCTGTAATATCTGTCAATGTCGGCGAATTGCTATCAGAAATGCTAACAGAATCTGTTGATATCGCTTGTCAGCAGATTTCTGCTGCCAGTAGTCTACCGGCAGATCTTGTCAACAAGATCTGCTCGATTCTATTGTCAGTCTATTAGCATAGAATGTCAACAGATTCTGTCAACAGAGTGTAAGCAAAATGCGATTTCAGATGAGGTCAATCTTCTAACATTTTCTGATCAAATCTGTTGCCAGTCTGTTGACATTCGGCAAACATTTTGCTAACACACACACACACACACACACACACACACACACACACACACACACACACACACACACAACTGATTATACAATATACAGATTTTAATAAGTTTTTATCTTCGTATGCATGTACGAATATAAGTAATAATACAATATAAAATTTTAAAGAATATTTTAGTATATATATATATATATATATATATATATATATCAATATATATATATATATTTTTCTTTCTTATAACTTTAAAATAGTATATTAACTCTTACTATTACAATATCAATATACATTTATTATAATATTATAATATTTTAAATTTAAGTACCTGCATTCTTCGTAAATATGTTTTATCAATTTCCTCAACTATTTTTGTCATGAGATCTTCCACTCGTTTTCTTTGTTCTTCCATTTTTATTTTGAATTTATTTATTATGACTTAATTAATCATATAATATAAAACTTGAAAACACGTGAATCAAATTTAACCTTTACATCGACAAAGGGAACAACACTTCATCATGGCTGACCTCTGCTGGCTGGCTGCGAACTATGGATTCGCAATCACTTTATTACAACTAAAATACAGAGAAAATCATATTAAAATCGGAATTAAGATATTCGTAATCAGTAGAATTATTTGCAGGTCGCCACAATGCTATTTTTTGGAAAAAGAGTCAACAAAATTTCAAGTAATTTCAAATAAAATTTCAAGTAATGTGTAAAACGTGCAATACTCGCGAGTTAGGTGTAGTTAGGTACGAGTTTGCATATCTTATTTATTATAAATTGATCATTTCTGCTAATCGTTTTTTCATGAAAAGGACGACCAATTTTTTGCACATGAGGCGATAAATTTTTACCTAACCACGGTTTTGCGATAGCACGAAAAGAATTATCAACGCATTATCGCATATCGTTAGCTACAGCGAAAGTTTCATTTAATTATCATCTGTTATCATCCGAGTGAGAGATTAAATATACATATATTTGGTCAATTTGATTAGCCAACTGTATTTAATTACCGTTACATTGTACCGTTGTGGACGCTATTAAACGGTACATATGTGTATCGAAAGAGACTCCATTTCAGTTGACACTTAATTAGAGCATGTATAGGAAAAATGGGTTAAAATTTGAATTATACATACATACACCTATACGAATTTCATCTCAATCACAAAACAATCCATCATATCACATAAAATGGATCCAGAACTTTTTTCTTATCGATAAAAGCAATTGTTTCGTCGTCTCTAATTTTTAACTTTTCGTTATCTTTAACATATAACACATCACAAAAATGGGCGGTAAAATTTATTCTGAAAAATTGATTTTACAGAATTTTTATATCTTTTGGCTCTCAAGACGAGAATTAAACGTATAATCTTAATTTCCTTAACAAAATATACAATACAACGTAATGTAATCGAAGACATGGAGGCAAAATAAATGATGAAAAATTCCGTTATTTAAATAAGAGAATATAAAGAATTTTTTTTAGATTTAAAAAGCAATTTTATTTTTTTCAAGAATCTTAATACCTCATCGTGTATTACAATTAACAATATCCTAGACTATATGTATGTACACGCATGCACATACCAAGCTTTTGTAAAAATATAGACAAGTAAATACATACATCTATCTTTCCCTTTCTCCTTTTCTGAGAAGAATTGAAATAGAAAATAGAAAAATATAATATAAAAACGAATAAGAATCATACAAAATATATATGACGCAAAAATTTTTAAGTGTCCTTTACAATACGTTAGGTAAAAAAAAAGTAAAGATGAAATTTTATGCTGTCATTAATTCTTTTTTCTTAGTTCTTCGCGAGCATTTTTTACAATTATATATGGGTCATTGGATCGCAACGCGCACGGATTTCAACCGTGCATCAACGACTGCATTCCCAAGCGAATCCGGTATGAGGATATGGAGAGAAAACGTCGCGAGAGCGTGACCGGCGTGAGATTACGCCTTCGATCAAATTGGTTGCAGTCTCACGAATGGACACACAAGATTTGAAGTAAGAAAGATCCTAATTTTTTTTCATAAGCATACATGAACACATATGCTCGCAGATGATATTTTTTCTCAACAAACATCTTGAGAATTCTTATTTTTTTTCTTTGTAATATTTGTCATTGCATTTAATTTATATTTAAATGTTGAATTATGAAAAGTTTCTTTTAATATCGTTATAAAGGCTTATAGCAATAATTTAGCAGCATGCGATACAGCATGCAATGAAAATTCTTTGACGCAATAATATAATTTACTACGAATTTAAATTATATGAGAATTTTCTTGGCGAGAGAAATATCGTTTAAAATTGCATTAATATATATATATATATATAATTACTTTTTTTCTATTTAATTTACTTTAATTTTACCAATAATTTCGAAGAAATTGCTGCGGATTGGCGAGGTAGGAGATCTTTTTTTAGTCTTGGATGATACATTCGCCGGTTCGGAGTATAAATGAAGGACAATGACCTAATTGCCTGCAGAACGCGTTGTGCTTCCTCGGTCAATCAGTCATCGCGCGCGCAATTCATATTTGATTATTTATATAACGTAAAATTACGTTAACTATCTTTTTTTTCATATATTTTTAAATTTCTCGTAAATTAAAGAAAAGAAATAAAGAGGAGAAAGGACATTTCTAATAATAGAAATAGTGCAGTTTTGCATATTATAATTGACAAGAGCGTGAATTATTATGAAGGTAAGACCTATGTGTGTTATACAAAAAAATTAGACACTGTTCATTCAAAGTACATTTAACATGTCATTATACGATTTCTTCAGCAGTTACAGAAGATATTTATAAAAGATTCCTGTAAATCTATTATGATATATTATTGTATAACAAATTTATCTTAAAGTAAATTTTTATATATCAAGTTTAAAATCGAGTTTATATTCGAGATAGAAAACAAATTAAGGCAATGCATGTTAGAACCTGTGATACACCTTCTTATTGACAAATTTGTAAAATAATCATAATTTTACATAAACAATGAATTTATAGGCTGTATAGATTGATAAATATTGTTCATAAATAACTCTCCCTTCCTCTCTTCATTTTACATTAAAGTATGATAACTGATATCAATTCGATGTGATTTATATTTTCAAATTTAATATAGACATAGAATTTAATAGAGACTACTTAACAATGGATATCGTCTGAGAGATGATTTGAAAGTCAAAATCTTTGTCTGAGGATACGAGTTGTTGCATCTTTCAATCTTTCGATAAATCTCTTTCGATTATTCTCACTCTTTCACATTCTTTTTCTCCTACTCATAGCTTTGTACAGTAATTAAATTTATCCAAAAGTGGAACAATCGGCCTTGTTCCGCTCGTTTGATCCGCTCGCTGTATAATCGAGAGTGGATCAAGATTTGTTCGGCGATGTCGTTTAAAATTAAAGTTCTTTAACTTTAATTAAAGTTCTAAAAATCTTAAACTTTTATCAGGTCAGTGACATTTTTTCAATTTTCACGTATATTTTTTTACTCTTCGCTTCTTCTTTCATTATATTCGCGGGACTTTTCCCGCGAGTCGATGTGGCACAATGTCCCACATTTAGCGCTCTCATGATTTGCTGCAATTTTCTCTTTGGTTTTGCCAGCACGCGTACACGTGTATACATGCTCTTTGTTCGTGTCGCGTAATGGATATGACATGACCTAAAGAGTTATACGTGATGCCGTAAAGTAAAAAGCGTTTTGTTTCGCTTAGAAAATTATGAGAGAGTAATCTCTCTTGAAATTTTTCGAAGGTTGTTTTCCGAGAAGAATCAATTCGGTGTACTCTGTATGAATCAAATTGTAGACAACCAGTTGGATTTGCTGGCTCCTCGCCGTGTGCATCTGCTTTTCCGAAGCAAAGAATAAGATTAGGAGACCGTTAACCCCATCATATGGTTCGACGCTGGTATTAAAAAAGCCTCGGCCTGTCAATCAAAGAATATCTATGGGGAATACCATTCATATCGGTGGTAGTCTGTCTCATCAGAGAATACCTTATAAGCATGTCAATTATAGGTAAGAATTTACAGGTTTCAAATATTTGTTCTCCATTACATTTTGTGTGTGTGTGTGTGTGTGTGTGTGTGTGTGTGTGTGTATGGGGGGGAGGGAGAGAGGATAATGCTATTTTCAATTTTCAGAATTCGTCGACCGATATACAATGTTTTGTCGACCAACTGGAAGAATCAAATTCCAATGCGAGCAATATCCACCCCGAACAACCGTGCAATTTTACCACAACGTGCTCCTATTAAAGAATTTTATTCTATAAACAAAGTACCAGAATATAGTCCGGAATATAAACCAGAATTATCAATTTTGCCATCTACTCATCGAGGGAGTGTCGATGATGACAAAGGACCTATCCATACGATCCCGGCACCAAATTTGAGCCCGGCAGATAAGCCTTACAATACGGGTCACAATGCGGAAGATATTGCGAATCATCGGCCGTATTCGAGCGATCTCAATTTTCATAATCCTATGCAAAGTAAAAAAAACAAATTCATTTTTATTACGTCATACTCATTTTTTTGTTGTGATTTTGGCTAAGATGTCAAAATTTAGATGACTCTCGCGGATCTTACTTTTGTACAGACTCTAGAAGAATCACCTTTGGATTAGCCACCATTAGCGATAATCTACCATCACAAAGAACAGCGACGAGTTTGATTCCGTCGCAACATCAATATCAAGTTACAGAGAGCAACGATGTGACTCTAAAGGAATATCCAACTTTTCAGCCGACTACCTTTCAACCGCAGGATTTAGATATAACGAAATTATACTCGATTATAATTAACAATCCTCAACCGCAATCCAACGAGCTTTTCGCAAATCATCCTGTTAATTCAGATACGAGTATTATAGATTCGAATCTGCAATTTGGTCAATCAAATGTGCCAATGAACCTTCAAACAAATCTTCACGGTTCCCTAAATATTGGATTTCCTTCCACTGTTATTCAGCAGACACCACCGTATACCATTGCGCAACAGATACCAACGGATCTTCACGTAGGTCATCCGGCTCCAGCAGGACCACCGTTGTCAGCTACACAACTCTACGATCTATTGAATAATTTCCCACACAAACTTGCGGAGCGATATGCAACAGGTATCGGATCTTTATACGGCATACGCTAGATAAAGCTCGATCTAGGAAAAAAATATGCAATATTGCACAGATCGCGTCATAGAAAATGAGAATATACAAGTTATTATTATTCATTCGATAACATTTCTTCGCGTGTGTCGTGTTTTTCTATTCTTTTGGAATTTGTGAAATCAAAATTTTCATTTCAAATTTTCATTCGAATCGATGTTCAGATTGAAACATTTATCGAGACAAAATTTCGCGCTCTGGTAAGATCCATTGCTATCTATTATTTTAACTAAATTTTAACAATTGCAATCATTGCTTCTTTCTTTCTCTTTTTTATGAATTTTACATAAAATTTTGTGTATAGATGCTGAAGTAAAAATTATCAATTATATCAATGAAGTAAAATTATATCTGTTAATTATATCAATTCTTATCATTATCAGATCAGCATCATGTCCTTCAGCAGCAATTTGGCCAAACACTTGAACCAGACGTGGCGACAAGCTTTTCTCAACCGCAAATGCACTCTTTCAATTACGACGAACAGACCAACCAGCTACAACAACGGCAACAGCAGCAGATATTACTCGACCAAAATTACGCCTCCGAAAGTGTCACGGCAGATTACAATCTTGATTCAAAATCTCCACTGGATATACGTAAACAAAATGATAATGCGCGTTCTAGCGAAGAATTTATATATCCTATAGACGGAGACGAACAATCTGAGAATAATATCGAATATGAAGAAACGATCGATCAAAGAAATCCGGAGACATATTTCGATAAAGTGCCTCATAATGTTATATCGACAAGATTCTATACGACACTTCCCAACAGAGAAGCTGCTGAAAAATTAGCCGCGCTAGCCGCTGCCGGTAACGTTAATAGTCGTCTTATTGGCCAACTTCGAAAACAAGAAAAAAATATGCGGGAAGACGAACCAATGCCGCTTAATCATAAGAACGATGACGATGACGCGATAACAGGTCAACATGTCGAGTCACAAATCGATGATGATCAACGGCAGGAATATAATAAATCGAAATCAAGTCAGAATAGTCAGCAACACCATAAACAAAACCATAGGGTACAAAGTGATGAGAAGTTACCTCTGCAAATTACGGTATCTGATGAAAGCGACTACGTTATGAACAATGACGATCGAAGCGATGTAAGAAAAGATGATGTGGTAGACATGGAATATGAGTATGAAAATGAAGATGGGGAAATTGAAAATACGCAATCTGCGACTTTATTCAATGGAAAAACGACGTCACGCGACAATAACTTCCATATTTCCGAATTTGGCAGTCGTTTGCATTCTTAAAAGATTGGAAAAATCAAATAAAAATTATTATCGCGCGTGAGCACGTACATATATAACATTAATAATTGACGATTGTTGGAAAAAAATAGTGATAGTATATTGTAAATTAATAATTTATTTAAAGTCATACATCCTCACAGAAGACGTGTACTTACCATCTTGTTAACAAATGATCAATGAAAGTTCTTTGTTGATTTTAGAACTTTATTTATATTGCTCCAGGTATTTATGCATCATTACTTTATAAAGGCACACATTGTATGTATGTTATGTACATACGACAAGTACGTATGTAAAAATATATATGTAAAAATGGATATATTAATAATAATGTCACATAGTATACGTAATCGACACTTTGTATCAAGTACAAATTATTAGTTTATTATCTTTAACTTTTTCTTCTCATAAAAACTTACAGTTTTAATCTTAGAATTTAAGTATTCAAGATTATTATATACTGGCAAGTGCGCGTAACAAATGCCTCTACAGAAAATTGAAAGGGTAACCAAATTATATCGTATTTATTCTTATTTCTTGTTATTATTACTGTACAATCGCAAAAACAGAAAGTTATTTTATCTTGTAGAATATATAAGGTTGAGTAACTTGGATTAGATATATCTAGATTCTTCTATTGATTCTCATATGAATTTCATTTTAGATATTGTAAGAAAATAAAGAATACGTTACTACAAGTGATCTGTAAACCATGGCCTACCGTCATTCGTATGCCGTTTCGTAAGAATGTCACAACCGGTCTCTGTTACTAAAAGCGTATGTTCGAATTGTGCCGACCATTGACCATCCGATGTAACAGCGGTCCAATTATCTGGCCATGTTTCGTCCTTCCACGTTCCCTGAGATATCATCGGCTCGATTGTAAAACAATGTCCGGGTTTCATAACACCTACCGCTTTATTTTCTAGAAAATAAAGTTTGTATAAATATAATTATATTCGATCGGAAATATAAATATAAATTTATTCATCATTCAAAATCATCATGAGGAGAAGACTTACTCGCGTAATGCGGCACATTCGGTGCGGTGTGAAACAAACGATGAATCCCATGACCGCAATAGCTACGAACCACGCTGAAACCATGTGCCTGTGCATGCTTTTGAATAACATTACCAATCTCTCTGTATTTTTCACCAGGTTTTACAATATCGATGGCCTTAGATAAGCATTCGTATGTCACTTCTACCAACTTTTTTACTTCCGGTTTTACGTTACCAACTAGAAAGGTCTCGTTCAAATCTCCATGAAAACCATTGTGATATACCGTAACGTCAACTAAGAAGAAGCAATAATAAGCGATAACGCATGATGTTTAGGATGTTTAAAAGAAAACATCCTATGTCGATGATTGACAAGTTATTATACCGTTACAAATGTCGCCATCTTGTAAGGGTCGAGTGTCAGGTATGCCATGGCAAATTACTTCATTGACCGAAGTACAACAACTGGCGGGAAACTGATAGTAATTTAAGGGCGATGGATAGCAATCCCTTTCGATACAAGCTTCGTGCACTACTCTATCAATTTCAGCCGTTGTAACGCCAACGTCGCACGTTCTTGCAGCTTCGTCCAAGACTTGACGACCAAGCTATACAGAAATTAATCTGGTCGTGATGTATTATAAAAACGAAAAATACTATATAAAATCTATACAATACTATATAAAATCTATACAATACGGATGTTCAACATGTTCTTGTTCCTGACATGATACTCATGCCATTCAAGCCCACCTAAACATACTATATACCTTGCATGCGATCCTCATGCCCTCAATCTCTTCATCATTGAGGATTTTTATCTGACCAGAACCCTTTACAGCTTGTTCGCTGAGTGGTATTCCAGCTGGATGTAAGGCATAGTCTGGTCGAGCGATATGTTCAGGGACCTCCCTACGTTGTTCCTTCTTGTATGGCCGTAATTTTCCAGTATAATTGTAGGTAGGCCAAGGATTATAAGCATCGGGAATTTTGTTTCCATTTTCACCCTCTGATTATATAAAGCAGATGTATCAAAGATTATAATTAAAAAAAAAAAAAAAAAAAAAAATTTACTTCTAACAAAATAGTATGCACAAAACAAAGTTGCACTTACTTGCTAATTGATGAATGACTTTATGCGTCTTCCAACTACTTTTGAAACAATTCTGAAAGATTAGAAAGCAGCGTTACTTTACTTGAGAGAACGTAAAATCAGGAAATTAAAAAATGTAACGGGAAAAGCGAATATATATTCCAATCTGAGATATTCAATAACGAGTTTATCAATGGTAGAAAATTGTTAGTAACTGTGTGAAAAATTCGGCTCGAAAGAATAATCTCTCTCTCTCTCTCGCCAAGTTGGATCATCACATGGTTCGTCATGTCACATTTTTTATTATAAAAAAAATTTTAAATTAAAAATGTTCCATTATGGCAGAGAAATATGAGAATTAGAAATAATAATAAAAATTAACCCTATAATATAGAGAATGATAAAATAGCAATAATAATTTCTTGACAAATCTATGAGGTAAATCCAAAACAGAAGTCTAACAGTTGGGATTCCGGAGACTATTAAAAGATTTAGATATTAGATATTGAACTATAATTAATATTATAAATGACATTTGACATACGTCACAAATACGGAATAAGACAAGAAAACTCGAGACACCCACTCGAGATAACCAATTTAACCTAAAATCGTGTCTGTAACGTGTCTTACTTGGTTGCAGAAATATGAACCCTGGATTCCAATTTTTAAGCAAGTTGGACATTGCAAACTCGCAACGGCGTTACAGCCGGGTGTTTCACACATTCCAAGTGCTATTGACATTATTAATTAAATTTTCGTTAAAATTTTCTATCAGTCGCGTACAGCCACTAGAAATCAATCACCGCGAAAGACGAGTGAGAACATAAATCGAAAATAAATCACACGGTTAATCGTTGAACACTGAACACCAGCAAAAACTACCAACGAACCGAGAGTGACCAAGCCAACACGGGCCAAACTTTAAACTAGAATAAACTAGAAAACTATTAAAAGTCACTAATTGAGAAACTATTCATTATCTAACAGAGAGGAGAGAGAGAGAGAGAGAGAGAGAGAGAGAGAGAGAGAGAGAGAGAGAGAGAGAGAGAGAGAGAGAGAGAGAGAGAGAAGCCTGGAAGTTATCGCGCGTGTTGTGAACGCGTTTTAGCCGTATCCTTATTCGCGTAGGTAATGTACATGTTTTTGTGGTTCTCTTCCGTGCTAAATGCAAGAGTGATTAAGCTGGATAGTCGTGTCCATATCATCCGTCTTCACTCTTGCATCTAGCACGGAAGAGAACCACAAAAACGTGCACGTTACCTCAGGTGCGAATAAGGGTACAACTAAAACGCATTCATGATCACTCTCAGGCTTCTCTCGGCTAATACACCAAAAAATTAATGTTTATATCATAGATTATAATTGTTCAAAATTTTAACAATCATGCGAACTTTATGGCGAACTTTCATAAAATCATCGGTCCTCAATACTATTTCAGTGTAAAAACCAATTTAATTCAGGTCAATATAATTCGAAATGGTAAACCTATCTATCTATTTTATCAATTGAGAATTTTCATGTTTGCTGCTCTCTTTCAATTTTATTTCGAGTTACAATCTTTCACTCATGAGATAAATGCAACACAAGTAAACTCTGTCGGCAAGTGTATGTATAATGTATAGTTCTCCTATTTCAACGAATTCCAGATTTTCATTCGAATAAACAATTTTTTTCATTTTTTTTCCAATTATATGTATTTCACCTCAATTCTCTTTACTGCGATATTATCACGATATTATCAATCATACGAACTCCATGGATCAATTAATATCTCTCGGTTTATATCTCGAGAAGTTATTTATGACTTACTTAATTATTTCTGTCACAGTACATCTGTCACTGTATATATTTCGTCACAGAATAATTCTTTTTCTTATTCTAAATTTTTTACAATACAAACGCGACATAACACGGAAAATCGGAAGTTCAAGTCATTTACACGACATATTAGTGTAGCTCTATTTGTGTAGCTGCACTTCTGGTTGTAAATCTCTATGCAAAAAATAAGCAAATTATATTTCATTAAAATTAAGCCAGTAAAAAGAGTGCTACCTATATTATAGTATAGTAGAGAAGTGTCATGAATAAAAAGAGTTTAAAAATGAATTCTCCTATAGCGTCGACTTTTGCAAAATTAATGTTTCTCATTATAAAATAAAAATTGTATAGAAAATGTAAAAAAAATTTTATCTTACTTCATTCATTTTCTTACTCTCAAGTCTTACCGCTATATAATTGTACGCAATGATAAATAAACCAAAGTGAAGTTGTCAAAAGATAAATTGGAATTCGATTTCTCATTGAAAGACACTTGTTTTTCACTTTTTATATGTGTACTTTTTAGTATGTTGTCATTATTATCCATTTTTAAAGCAAACAGGATTCGTAAGGATTCAATAGCATATTAATTCGATATTTGAGCAATAAGTATATGGATCGTCGCGTGGGACGATACGAAACATGTGTTGTTCGAAGGCGCAGAATCAAATACAGTGAATTCCTAAATTCTTTTCAAATATTTATCGACGCAACACTCATGAATGGTTCCCATATCAGCTTATCTATTATATTCTAACGTCCAAGTAACGTTACTCGATTGATCATGTGTTTCCTATTTCAAATATCTCCGTGTTCCAGGTAATTATCACAATGTTAGCGAATTACAGTTTATCTTTTTAAAATGTGACAATAATTATAGATCAATTGTAATATTCAATAAGTCTCTATTATTATAAAAGGCGATTAAATCGATTGTGATACAGTGAACGAGAATACGTTTTTGTTTTTATTCCTAACAAGAATTTTATTGTTTATCAAATAATAAAATATTTTATTGTTTAAATAAAATCTTTTTTGCTTCTCCTTTCCTCTGAGAAAAAAATGTTTGTACATCTTTATGAAAAATCTCTTAGATCCGTTCCCATTTGTCGAGGCGCGGAAGCTCGGTCAGTGTCTCGGCCACCCTCGTGCTGTGCAGTTTGCGAGGAGGGGACCGGTTGGCATCCCCTTTGGACACACATATCCCCCTCCCTCGCTCCATCTCTCTCTCGACTTATATATATAATGCCAGTACGAGCGCGCGCTTTCGAACAACGCGTTCCTGTCTGCTGCGAGGGATACGATCAGTCTGTTCTCCACGTTCTCCACGCAAGGACGATAACTGTCCGCTCCGTTCGGCGAATTGTGAATTTTAATTGTTTATTAGTTAAATTGAATTACATGCGTTCGGAATAACGCGTCGCAATTGAATATACATGTAGACACATTCCGTGCGAATATTCCCTTGCGTTCGCTGCTCACACGTGTCATCGCGAGATGAAAATGTGCGGGACACGACTAATGTGACCGATGATTTGCTCAAATTAAAAAAATTAACGCTACATTTGCACGCATAGATTTTCTTTTACTGATATAAAAATGTATATGCGTGGACAGTAGCACGTTTGGTTTGTTATGACCCAACTGGTATTCGAGAGACTGTTTTTGTCGTCGTCGTCGTCGTCGCCGTCGTCGTCGTCGTCGTCGTCGTCGTCGTCGTCGTCGTCGTCGTCGTCGTCGCCGCCGTCGTCGCCGTCGCCGTCGTCGTCGCCGTCGTCGTCGCCGTCGTCGTCGTCGTCGTCGCCGTCGTCGTCGTCGCCGTCGTCGTCGTCGTCGTCGTCGTCGTCGCCGTCGTCGTCGTCGTCGTCGTCGTCGTCGTCGTCGTCGTCGTCGTCGTCGTCGTCGACGTCGTCATCATCGTTATCGTCGTCGTCGTCGTCGTCGTCGCCGCCTCCGCCGTCGTCGTCATCATCGTCATCGTCGTCGTCGTTGTTGTCATCATCGTCGTCGTCGTCGTCGTCGTCGTCGTCATCGTGGTTACTGTCGTCGTCATCATCGTCGTCGTCGCCGCTGCCGTTGCCGCCGCCGTCATCGGTATCATCATCGTCATCGTTGCTGTCGCCGTCGTTGTCATATCGATATTTTATCCAATAATCTCGAGATGAGGCCATTACTAGTACTCGCAATCGTTTACTTGCTGGTCAAGATCTTCGATTGCCGAGCCTTTGAAAATGATACCGATGAAAATGAGCGTGATAAACGACGACGTAAGTTCTCCATCGAGGAACTACTCACCGTCAAGTTTCCGCATATTATTACTGGAGATTTAGACATTGATATTTGCAAGGCAGGTAAGTGTAGAAAATGAAGAAAAAAAAATAGATATACATTAAATTATTTAAAATGCACGTTTTTATAAAAATAAAATTGTAATTATTATCTTGAGTAAATTTTTTTCCAAGGAAATTGTTCACATTTTATTACCACAGATATTTATCGATAAAAATGAAACAAAAAAAAAATAAATTTGTGTAAAAATTGTATAGATAGAAATTGTATAGATAGAAATTGTATAGATACGATTAACGCACACGCATATTTGGTTTTTTCATTAACACAAATATACACAAGTAACTCCTTTTTATTTAAATTTTATTTCAAGAATAAATCAAAAAAATATTTGATTAAAATGTAACATGTAATTTTTCAATATGTCCTCTTTGTTTTCTTCATCTTAATTTAGGCTTTCAACAATTTTCTATTACTTATCTTATGTCTTCATAAAATATATAAGAATATTTAAACTATCAATCATGCATTCATGATTCAATGACCAGACAAGATAAAAGGTAATGAACAAACAAATAGACGGCTAATAAAAAATGAATGTTTTTGATGTTTAGAAAAAGATATTGATTAAGTTATCGAACGAATCGTTTCGTTTTTAGATTTTTTTTCTCTAGAATTTCTTTTCTTTTAGAAGAAGAAAGAGACTTATCTCATTGTATGCAAACGAATTCGACATTGAGAATTGTTAGAATAAACAAATAGAGACGTCTTTTCATTCTCTTTCCATCCTCTCAAAATGATTATCTTGGAAGTATCTCGAGAACTCTGTTCCAAACTCGAGACGAGTCAGCAGTGGAGTAAAGAAGAAGGGATGAAGAACGCGGATGAGAGAGAGATATGACACGGCACATTTCCCGAACTGGGAAAGCGTTACTAGTGTTACTACTTCATTTGAGAACACGAGTAAAATTTTTCTTCGAACAGAATCGCAATCTTACATAGATTTAACAGACTAAAATATGAATAATATTACTTGTTCTAAGGAATTTGTGATATATCAAATATTCAGATACCACATTTCATTCACATTTCTTTCAAATTTCTTTCAAATACGTTTTCATTTCTCTTAAAAATCTTTTTGTGTCTGTCACGTGTCTTTTGATTCACGTAAATTTCATTATGTGAGGACTGATTAGTCTTTGAAAAATACAATGACAAGGTAAAAATATTTAAAATGATTGAAGCAAATCCATCGTCCAATATTTACAAATTTAACCGACACAATCATAGATTGCTACAAATCTTTGGATTTCTCTTTTTTTTTATGAAAAATTTCAGCATTTTAAATGATCAAAAGCTAGCAATGTTTCGAGTAATTGATAGAATTATATATATTATTACATATTCAACAGCATAATTTTCTAAGTGCAATTTGTTTTATAAAATTATATTTTTGATTCATTTTATATCAATCTCTCTTCTCCAATTAAAACTCAAAACTTCTTTAGAATTAGATTTATCAATTGAAATTATTATTGCAACAAATATATGTACATACATATCATATATATATATATATATATATATATATATATATATATATATATATATATGATATGTATGTGAAAAGAGGGAATAAATGCACACAGCATATGTGTAATACTCTCACGTGAATTTTTCGACAGTAACCTTTGGATCATTCATATACATCTGTTAGCGTAATTATGTTATAAAAGATTGCAACTTGAAAAATGTTTGTTTCATTTTTTGTTGCGATAGTTTACGAAATTTTTAGTTTTCAATTACTTCAAATATTTGAAGAAAGTTTTCACAAACATCAATATACCTCGGCAGTATGCTTATCAACGAGGAAAAAGCATGTTTTTCTTTGTGTTATTCCAGAAGGCTAGAAAAAAATTGGTCTTTCAAACGGTAAAGAGATCGCATGTTCTCATAACGGATAATTTATTCTAGTGCATGATGTTGTTATACACGCGCTCTTATCTTCTCTCGATTGTAAAATCCAGTTACGCAGTCGTGTGATTTCTCGTTTAAACATGTATTTGACGAATCTTATTATATCTTGTCTCTGAATTTTATTTTTCGAATATTCAAACAGTCTAAAATGTCTCGGATATTTCTTCTGTGTTCAACTTAAAAGATTTGAGAAACCTTTTGAATAAAAACCTTTTGAATAAAAAAGTCCAAAAGTTTTGCTATTTGTCTATAAAAAATTTTAATTGACCATAACAAACATCATTTAATCAAAGCAAAAATGCGTATATTTTCAAAACTTTCATCGCTACAATGTTAATTGTATGTTTTTTCACATAAAATTTTTTTATCACCGCGAAATATATGTTCGTTACTTATCATTCTTCTCTGCATTCTCTACATTCTCTACATTTCTTCTCTTTCTCTCTTACTCTCTCTTTCTCTATGATTTGCAATATTTACTTTTGCTCTAATGCTCTACTTTTGCTCTTGTTTTCTTTCTAAATTGAAAAATTTTGATAAAGTATACGAGACAATGCATATATAGATGCTCCAAAAATACGTTTTACATTGTCAGCTATTATAATATACAAAAAGTATATTACATTGACTAAATCTTTCAACTACTATATAGTTTTCATTGATTATTTTACCGAATGAAAGTTGACACTGCAGTTAGACACATAAAAAAGATTCATGCAGATTATTTATGATTCTTGTACTATATTCGAGTATTTACAGATTTACAATGTAATTGATAGCAAATAAAACCGCAGCAGATCAAAATATATTGTAAGACGGAAGTTTATATCGCAAAGTGTAAAATTACATCTGTATCTAATAATATTATCGAATAAACGCGCGCATACTTGAAAAGTTTTATGGGAAATCTCGTAGTTGAATATCCCTCTCCCTCCTCCCACACACATGCACGCACGCACGCACGCGCGCGCGCGCACGCACACACACACACACACACACACACGCGCACACACACACACACACACACACACACACACACACACCACACACACACGTATGTGTATGTGCACATATAATGTTTATTTGACAACATCGTATTATGAACTTATTTTAATAATACATCTAAGCTTGATTATCTAATTATAACAAAACTAATCTAATCAACACAAGTGAAAGAAGTATACTATTTATGTAACAAATATGTATTTGATATATATGTTATCAAACATAACTTTTCCAAATTATTACAAGCACAGAAAATAAAAAGCGAGAAAGCTATGTATTCCTTAACAACAGGTTTGCTAAAGTTTATTGTCCGCAATAATTAATATTAAAGATGTAATAATAAATATTTAAATTGTATATTATCGAGAAAATATTAATAAATGATTTTCTTTTGCGTTTATAAGAAATTAAAAATAATTTTTCAGCGCAAAATGTAATTATAAAGTTAAATTTGTGATAGATATAAAACATTATTTGAGATATCCATTATTTATAAATCAATGCGAGTCGATTCTCTTTGATTCTCTTGGTTAAGTCGAAATGTAGTATGCCATTCGTCTTGCTTTCCTTCTGCTTAGTCGATTATCACATTGAGAGATAACCTTTTAACTCTCGGTACGTCTCTGATACGCAGTTTGTGAGACTTTTTCTTTAATTCCAGGCGAGGAAACAAGAATTTGATGTCTTTCCATTTATTTAGAGCAATGTTTATTGAGCCTAAAATTTAAACATATAGTTAAAGTTCAGACACATTTGATAGTTATTCCAACGTATATTATGCTCAATTAAATATAGATTAAATATAAATAAAGCCACAGTACATATACATATACATATATATAAAACCATAGTACATATACATATATATAATATAAATATAATTACCGACTTTTATTTTTTAGCTTTGTTATATTTGAGGCATTTATAGTTCATAAATGTGTAATACAATATTACTCATATATTTTCACATACGCACGCACGCACGCACACACGCACGCACGCACACACGCACGCACACACGCACGCACACACGCACGCACGCACGCATGCACGCACGCACGCACGCACGCACGCACGCACGCACGCACGCACGCACGCACGCACGCACGCACGCACGCACACGCGTGCGCACGTGCTGCTCTTTATAGTCTAATCTATAGTATTTTGTTGCTTGTAATTACATTGTTTCTGTATCTGTGTGCATTTTAGAAATTTATCTTCTCTTTTCTGCTCTGGATCTTTCTAACGGCTTGCTAAAAGAAATAATTGTTTAATCTTCGTATATATTTTATAAATGAACGTGAAACTATGGTATTCGATGGAATCAAACTCAGGAAGTGAAAAGTGACGCAAAAGCCAAACGTGATGAGGAGTTATCCCTTGGGATTAGATCGAATTCTCAGTTGGTATGAAAGACAGATGGTGATGGAAGAATAATAAGAAAGAGAATAGAAATATATATATATATATATATATATATATATATATATACATACAATATAAAATATGTAGTTTTTACAATAATCACAATAATCACAAAAACTGTTAAAAAACTGCTTTCTCGAGATGACTACTTGTATATCACGAGAGATAATAAGCTCACGTTGATAATGTGATCCATTTATAACATTTCTCCACAACATCATTTTTGTCTAGAAATAATGATTGTTGTAATAGTGTGACTTGTGGAATTCATTTCATTCATATATATAAATATATATCTATTATATATATATATATATATATATATATCAACAAGAGATACTTTATATTTATTTCTTTTATGAATGAAATGAATTCCACAAGTCACACTATTACAACAATCATTATTTCTAGATAAAAATGATATTGTGAAGAAATGTTATAAATGAATCACATTTCAATGTGAGCTTATTATCTCTCGTGATATACAAGTCATCTCGAGAAAGCAGTTTTTTAATAATTTATTTTTGTGAAAACTACATATTTTATATTGTATAAAATATATCATATAAGATATCAAGATATTTTTATTTGATTATATTTTTCCTTAATATAATATATTAAATCTTATTAATCATATTATAGAGAATTCATTTTGGATTGTGAATATAAAAGAATATATAAGGAATATGAAGAATACACGCACGCGCGCGCATAATTTTTTTTTATACAATTACTAAACAAATCTTAAATCTTTCATGTATGTGTTTGTTTATGGTTCTAACTTATTACAAGAATGTTTCTGTAAATACCAAGAGAGATCTTTCATCAGATAAGTCATAACTAAGAAGAAAGGTCGATAGAGAAATCGTTATGCTGAGAAGATAGCGTGACAGCGTGAAAAAAGATACAGTAAAGTACGCAAATTTGTAGAATAGATGATGAAAGCGGAGAAGTGTCAACAAACTTGGATTAATAATTAATAATGTTTAAAAGGCGCGGGAAAGAACAATAGGAACTTTTTATTAATTATTATCGCAAGTATTTGAAGAAAAGAAAAAAAACATATCGTACTTATGGAACATATATTTCAATAATATAGAAAATATTGATAATAATTCTTAATTCTTAATTTTTGCAGTCTTTCATCTTCGATGGGAACATTTCATAATAATAATAATAATAATAACAAATAATGCTAATAAAAGACGGATTGCCAAGATTTTACAGATTTTATAAAATATCGCAATTTTATTTCATTTATATGATACAGAAGTTTAATACTATCTCTTGACATTTTTTCAATTGCAGTATTTTATATTATTTAAAAACAAACGCCCAAATTTTATGAATATAATTATAATATTGATAATATCGCGATATTCAAATATATCCGCAATAATCACATCTCGCTTGATGAGAGAATGTTTCCTTCCTCCTGCAAATTTTATTGCGCTTTATGCGGATCGTTCGAATTGTTATTGATGAAAAATATTTGATTGCTTGATGTAAAATATTGCTATTCAATCATCAGAAGAAGACCATCATAGAAGACCATCGAACACTATAATGCATGCAAAACAAGAAGAAAGAAGAACAAAGAGAAAGCAGATATAAAATTCAGACATCAGTAGTGTACGCAAGCGTTTAATCTGACGCGATAGAAACTCGCTGCGATGCGAGAGGCTTCTCCATTCGAATCAATACAGCACATACTCGTACACATACTCCGGTAATCCGCGGATATATATATATATATATATATATATATATATATATATAATACATGCATACGTACGTCGTGTGTTAAAAATTGGAATGTTGACAATGAAAATATCAAATACTCTTTCACTTCTTTATACATTGCTTTTATTTTCTCTTTTAGCAACTTATAATAAATTAGTTTCATGTATATATATATAAATATATATATAAAATAGTATTGAAATATAAAATAATTCAAGATTAAAAGTTTTTTCTCCTATATCAGTCCTATATCGTGTTTTGCATGAAAGCCAATAATCGCACGTGCGGTCACATTAATATTACGCAAAACAATTTGTGGCGAATGTCTTTTTTCTTTCCCTTAAATATATAAAAATTATCTAAGGCTAAAGAAATTAATATGGCTCATAAATCGATTACTTATCTTAAAATGTCTTATTCTTGTTACAACAGATTGCTAGAATTAGGCTAATGACATTGGATAAGACACAGTGTAAAAAATAAACTAAACTAAAATTAGAATATTTATAAGATAATATTTAATATTTCGCCCGGATATTGCAAAAACTTTTAGTGCAAAAGTCAAAAATCATTTCATCGACTAACCAGAGAAGCTCTTGTTTAGTTCATTTTGTAAAATGCTTGTTATCTCCCTCCCTCCCTCCCACCCTCTCTCTCTCTCTCTCTCTCTCTCTCTCTCTCTCTCTCTCTCTCTCTGTCTATCTATTTATTTATCTCAATTTCTATCTAACTACCTATCTATCTTTGTCTCGCGCGTTCTTGCAAATGTCCTGGAAATGGAAAAGGAGGCCTCTCTGATCGATTCGGAGATTGAAACAGTTCCGACATCATGATTGGCTCCCTGCCACAATTCCGCGACAAGACGATAGTAGTCTTGGATATTATTTTTAGATTTTTCTTATTTGAAAAATCTGTTTTCACACACACACACACACACACACACACACACACACACACACACACACAAATTGAAATAAGTTTTCTAGAAAAATTTTCTCTAATAAAATGAAAACGAACGGCGAAACATAGTTTATTTCGATGTTGTTAATTCATTTCTTCCATTTTTTTTTTAATTATTTGAACCTTGAAAAAAAGAAGGCGCTGAATGCCATAAAAAATGTGTGAACAATTCATAGATAGAGATGGCAAAGGTAAAGAGAAAAAAAGATTTGAAAAGCGTTTATCACTTGTAATGCATATGCGGGGAGTATCGATGAAATTATTTTATGAGAATATTCGGACGATGCTCCCACCTGAATGGCACGAAATCACCGATTCGAAACGGACAGGGGTTTGGCATTACGTGGTTTGTAACCAACTGCATCGTGCATATACATGCATTCACGTACGGAAGCTGTGCAGGGCCGCATCTACGCATTTCCACGTAGAAAATATATGTATCCGTTTTATATATCATACCATATATCGTATCATAGTTACACTACCTAGATTAGAGAATTATTATAATAGACTAGATTTATTATTAGAATTATAGTATTATACTAGGGAAGAGTAAAAGGGCTAAAAAAATTATTACAAACAAGACAAGAAAGGTAGAAATTATGTAAAGTTAATGAGCATTTTAGCAAGTTTAACATTTTTATTTTTAACATTTTTTTGTTCGCGTATGAATGCGTATATATGCATGAATGGCTGCGGATTAATTGTGATTGCAGCTATGCTACTCATTGCTACGAGACTGAATTTATGGATATGTCCCCGCGAATGTGCACAGCGATTTCAACCTCGTTAATATCTATCGAGACGCGATTGTGTGCGTGCCTACGCACGCGTGTATGAGCGCCTAATTAATTAACCTGAAACGGGCGCCAACGCATGCAGGGATGCATATATGCATATACGGCGACGTTGTAGATTGGAAGAATTCTAATTTATTACGCGCGCAACGCGTGCATTCCGTTAATGGAATTACATAACAATACATGTCTCGTGTATGATTAATTTCAGGTGATTTTCTCGGTGACATTGCACTACCAAATATTAAATACGACACAGAATGGCGCGAGCAAAAATTAAATAAAAGCTATTTGGAAGAATTGAAAAAATATAGAGAAGAGATATTGAAGGAAGGTCTGCAAGTCGAGGAAGAAGGTCTTACTGGTAAATGTATCATCGTAATAGCATCAGTGACTATTAATGTTTCAATCGAATACATTGTCCATTGTGAAATTGTTGGAATATAATACTGATACTCTCTAATAATAATAGTTTTATTTACGTTTGTTTATTTATAATTTTGTTTATTTATAATTTTTTTGTACAACACACATACACACACACACACATTTTTTTTCACACATTTCACACATAGCTCGCAATTGTAAACAAAATTTATACCTTTATTTGTACAATTACATGTATTTACGGATAGCTTTCATATTTGATTCAAAAAGATGATACGGTTTATTTCAGAAATTCTCCAGTTTAAAAGCGAGCACGACGTTAGCAAACAGATGTTTCATGAGCACGATGAGATGATTCAAAAGAAGCCAGGGTCTATCACAATAGATCGCAACCAATATAGCGTAGGTGACGAATCCGATGATAGTTTCACTTTTATCGCTAGAAATGAGGATACTAATCCCGCAGTGAAAAATGAAGGCTTTAAATTTAGGTATCGTAATATATTTATATTTACGTGCGATACAAGCATATTTAATAAAATATGTCTTATATAAAAAGCTTCTTTCATTCGGCACATTCCTCAGATAAACATTAACATAAATCATAAAAGGAAAAAAGAATAGAACAAATAAAATTTCAATAAAATGTACCACGTGATAAAATAATCGTCACTGCTTGATATTAAAAAAAAAATGTATACACACATTTTCCGGAAATATTTAACGTTATTATGTTTACTCGCGATTATTATTTGCGTTATATGCTTGTACACGCAGCTAAACACATGCGTAAATAGCACGAAAGAAGAATGATACTAAGTGATAGTTATGTTTATCAGATTGGAAACTTCGACTCAAGCTTCGAAGAAAAGGCATTTTGGACATCAAATTCATCGACAGCTTTCTAGAACAACTTCGACATCGAGATCAATGAAAGCCAGACAACCGAATGACGACATGCCTCTCGAATTTTCAACCGCTACAACTATCATGCTCAAAGATAATAAAAATGTAGATCATACAGATAGTGTCAAAGAAGTATTTATCTCGCATCCTGAAACGAGTACGCAAAATGCACCCATTCGACGACGTCGACGTCATCATCGCAAAAGGTAAGAAGACTTTGACTCGACCGTTAGACTCGACACTTGTCACTAGTATATCTTTCATCGCTAGCATACATTCATAGCGTAAATCTTGATATATAAACGCGTGATGACATAAACGCACGTTGATAATAATAGTTAATATTAAAAATATTATTTATAATATCTTTTATCGTGCGTGATATTACGGGTATGAACGAGCAATTTTCAAATATAATGGTAATGACCGATCCGGTATAAATGCACGATTAAATTGCGTGTCAAAGATGCATCTCGCGAACGCGAGCTTGCGATTTGGTTTGGTTCTATTGTTCCTCTTCCACTTGCTTACTAGCGACGCATCAATTTCCAAGTATCGCCAACGGTGAGCCTCCCGCTAGCGGGGAGCTATCTCGTAATGTCAATAACAATGGCCGTTGTCGTAAAGCTGGAAAATGGGGTCCGATACTACCCGTCCGAGCATTTTCAGCCTTCAAACTGCCAATAACTTGTCAGCATTGGTAGCGACGTTTCGTATACCGCGGTGTCCATGTGTCGTGGCGCAGGTATGTCGCGCTCGCGCAGTATAGACATATGCACCGAAGTACCGATCTATCTCTTACAATTAGTTACATACGCTAAAAACGGGAAGCATTTTACTTTCTACGCATTATTTTTTGTAATTAGCGTACATTCGATAGTCACATTGCCAGCGAAGATACAGGACCAATCGGATAAAAGATGTCTGTAGGAATCAACGAAAAAAAAACTATCGTTAAAAAAAATAAGAACGACAAGACGATACCTAAATGTATATATAACAAGTATATATATATATATATATATATATATATATATATATATATATATAAATAAAACAGTCTAACGAGAATTTTAGCAAACTAAAATAACCGATAAATTACCGTTATTTTAGTTATTTCAGTGGATAAGTTTTGATGAAAGTTTTTGATGAAAAAAAATCCCTTATACCGTATTTCTCCTTTCGCCGCTCACATCCTTTCGTTCGTCCTTTCTAGAACTTGTACCGATCCGTTTTCCGTATCTATCCGTTTTTCGTATCTGCGGGTCCAGCAAGGCTAAACCTCCTCCCCAGAACTTTGTAGAGCTTCATCGGGAATCACCATGCGATCATGTTTCACGATATCGGATATAGGGCGTAAACACGCGCTTTCGTAAGCCTGTTTCAAAGCTCAAACTATGTCCGGTACGCTCCCCAATCCCTATGTACGTACCGCGACCCTTTCAGGTTTTCACCCCCGTGGGATTAGCACACCGATGTACTACACACTCGCACAGAGTATGCTATACGAGTACAGAGCTCCGCTATGAAATCATTGGATCACCACTCTTTATATGATACTTGACAAATATAATAATTGTACTCTTC
This sequence comes from Pogonomyrmex barbatus, assembly GCF_055798465.1. Taxonomy (NCBI): domain Eukaryota; kingdom Metazoa; phylum Arthropoda; class Insecta; order Hymenoptera; family Formicidae; genus Pogonomyrmex; species Pogonomyrmex barbatus. The sequence goes on along the minus strand of NW_028297127.1, from coordinate 24,127 downwards.
CGCCTAACTCTAGAGTATTTAGAGTATTTATATTTCTCATATTTAGAGATGACCTGTAATTATTTTGAATCTTAATCTTCTTCTGAAATTGACATCTGAAACCTTGTTCCCGAGATCAAATTTCCGGTAATTTTTTTTTAGAAATCTGAAGAAGCCTATTACATTAATATGTTACATTTATTATTTAAATATTATAAATATTATTATATTAATTATTATTACGAAAATATTGCATTATACATATATAAATTCGAATAATAATGATTACGAGCCAACAATAATAATGATTTTATTATTGTTAACAGCTATCGATAGAGATATGAGCGTTTGTTATGTGTAGCATCTACGCTAATTAAATGTGTAGATGGTGTATCGTCGGGGGCAACGGAATAGATCGCTGATTTCCTTTCAAAACAGCACTGGGCGCAACGAGCTACTCTCTACTATAGAATATAATATAGAGAGGAAGCACGGTAAATGCGTCTCAACCGAATTCATTAACGCACTCTGCTATATCTGCTATATTTCTTCTCGTTTTCTCGCGCGATGCTTACGTGCGCGGCTCACATGCGAGACAGACTAATTAATATAGTAACGCCACGCTGATTCAGAAATGACTAATTATCTAAGGGTTACGGTATACGGATCACTCAGTGGCGCGACTGGTGGTACCTCGATAGACCTTTTCCATGTACCACTGTGAGATCTCGATAGACGAGCCGGAGTAGATGCAAGCTGTAACCAATCTTCCAAGCGCGATTCGATCTTCCAATCGTCCTTGGCAGCAGTCTTAATTGCATTATAGTGTGCCAATTGATATTAGCTCGGTGTTTTTTCTTTCTTATAGGTGAACGGATAATATGTGCAGAAATGTGTATGTGTGGAATAAAACGTGAAACAAACATTGTCGAAGCGATTTCAGCCTTCGTTCAGCGATCGCTAGTCGTTTGTTCAATCATTCAAAATATTACATTAGTTACAAATGTTAATTTAACTTTATTTATTCTTTTTGCAATATTTATTAATCGTGACACGATTAAAACGCGATTCCTAATCCGTTCCGTTCCGTGCCAATTTTTTCGCTCTCACGAGGTCTTTAATTTATACTTGGCGACTTACTTCCACGGCTAATATATTTTTTGGGAATCATTTTTTCTCTTTACAAATGTTGCTTGTTTTTAGGTCAGGAGAAAAGAATGCGTCACTTTTAAAATATTATATTATATTATTATTTTGCATCACGGCAGAGAAACATAATATTTTTGATAGCGCGAGATTTATATTCTCATTGCACAATTGGTTTATTCAACAACAACATTAAGTTCAAAATCAGGGCATAAGATATCTTTAAGACATCTCCCGAAGACATGTTCCGATTTTGTATTTCGCGTTGCCTACGTTTACAATTTATATTTTTCTATCGATGTACTTCGAAAAAAAATTGTCAGAGAATAAGCTAGACGATTAAAAATATATAAGGACATTTATTAAATAAGATTATTGCCGCGTACGTTGAAGTTTGACTTTTTAAACACATACATGTACCGTACATGTGTATGAATATGTATAGTTAGAAATTTGTATAGTTTCATAAAATTGTTTATATATCCAAAAAATTTTGCGAAGGTGTTCTTACCGTCAGTGCAATCGACGAATGCCCAATGACTTTATTACCGATGCGTCGGATGAAATTATCTCCGTACACGATCGACGTCTTCGTTCCATCGAATTCTACGATATAGAACACAAGTCCAAATACTTGGCGAAAAAAAGTGGCACAAGATACGCATATTTGAGCAGAATACGTCGGGCAGCTACTGCGAGAAAGGAACGAGTGTGGGATCACGGCGTGATTCCTTATGAGATCGACGGCAATTTTTCTGGCGCACACAAGGCCTTATTCAAGCAAGCGATGAGACACTGGGAAAATTTCACTTGTGTCAAATTCGTGGAGAGGATGCCTAGAGAGCATCCCAATTACATTTTGTTTACGGAAAGACCTTGTGGGTAAGTTGCATCTTGGCACATTGCTAAAAAAAATTTTAAAAAGAAAAAGGACAAATGTTAATTCTCAATATAACGGTGTCCTAAACTTTCCTCCTAATAGGTGTTGTTCATTCGTTGGAAAGAGAGGTAACGGACCGCAGGCTATTAGTATTGGGAAAAACTGTGATAAGTTTGGTATAGTTGTACACGAATTGGGTCATGTTGTTGGATTTTGGCACGAACATACCCGACCGGATCGTGATCGTCACGTACAAATCATCCGCGATAACATTATGAGCGGTGAGTGATATTTATCCTGAACTTCATCTTCGAATTGAATGATCGTCAATGCATATACCACGTATGTATGGTATATAACATAACATTTTAAGTAAGTCTACATCAAAATGATAAGCATGTCAGTAAATATAAAATTTGAAATTAACAGACATAATCGCTCGCATAAATAATGCAAATTAAATAATGCAAAATGTGCATAAATTTGCATAAATAAATAAATACGCGCATGCGATGAGAATAACTTATTTTAATATATCTGTGTATAAAAGATACTTAGCGACGTTAGCCACGTAATAAAATGTCGTCTGTGTGGAGTTATGTTTAAGATTTAAAATATAGACAGAGATAATTTCAGAGTATAATTTCTTGTAAAAAATCATTGACATAGGTAGGAACAATTTTTGCTTCTTTTCTTTGGCTCTTTTTTTCAGACTTTTTCGGCCAAGTTATTTCTTTGATATGCATCGGTCTGCATAAATTTTTTAATGAATTTCTTTTATTAAAGTTATAATGTAGTTGTAATTAGATCACGGCTATCGTGGTACTTATTAGTTATTCATTTATCATATATCTTTTTCAATCACTCTCAAGTTAATTTTTCTAATCTTTTTTTGATATGGGAATTGATTGGAGATTTGCCAAGTTCCTAATTTCTACAGAACTTGATGTGGATTTCACTTGACGAAATTTTACCAATGAATCCTCGTGTAACGCTCATACATAATTGAATAAATATCATAAATGTCAAAAGGTCATATCATATCGTGTCAACATAAAATACATTTGATATTATAAGGTATAAAAGATTCACCGAAGAGTAAGAAAGGTTCTTCATTAGCCAAAATTATTGCGTTGCTCGAGGAGATTGTGTAAGGAAGTTACAAGAGTATGGTACCACCCAGTTAGGGATATTAATTACGCTCTAATTGTGTGCACTTTGCTAGGCGCTTCTAAAGTACCGCTCTTATATTTTGAGGCTTCAAAGAATGCCAGTATAGCGCTTTGGCACTTTTATCTTTTGAATTATATTTATTTTGAATTATATTTGATTTAAGATACGTGTTAAAATGTCGCGGCGTGTTAAAATAAATATCACGCGGTCGGTAAGATCATATTTATCTCTACGACGTCGAAAATATCTTTTGTTTTTAATCATTTGTACAAAAGTTTTATCACTTGGTTTTAATTATAGATGTATAAAATATATTACACAAAGTATCATCAGTTTCGAGAGAGCATTATCATTGACAATTTTTCAAGATCAAGCGATAGCTTGATTAGTATCGATTTGATAATTGTTTGGAAAATATTTGTTCGTTTTATTTGAAACGTATTATGTTATATCTTTGTTCCACATAATAGAAAATATTTAATAATACAAAAGACTTTGTTGACGCTCTACAATACACATTTTCCACTTCTAATAAAGAAAAAAAAAAAAAAAAAAAAAAAAAAAAAATAAGTACGATACTCAATATCTGCAATTTGATTTTCATAAATTTAACTAATTATCGTAGTCGTTCTATGCTTGGTGAATGTGAGTAGGATTTATTTCAAGGTACGTAAGCTTTAAATTGTAAAGCGATCGTTCTGTAAGTATTGATTTGTTTTCGTGACTGAATTTAATTTTTATTTTAAATTAATAGTCCCAGTTTAACGAGAATGTACAAATGTTATCGATCATTGAGAATAATAGCAAATAATGCGATAGAATATTCGGTTATTTACACGTGACAAGTGAGTAATTACTCGATAATTATCACTCGATTCGCTTTATAACAGCTTATAAGCTGATGATTCTAAAGGAAAGCTTAATTAAATTGTCATACATAAAAGATTCTCTTTTAAAGAAATCCTTCCTCATTCTCTAGATAGATTCCTTCGGTAACAATATTATGTTTTCTCGCAGGTCAGGAGTACAATTTCAACAAATTGACAGAGGAAGAAGTAAATTCACTCGGCTTGCCTTACGATTATGATTCTATTATGCATTACGCAAAAAACACCTTTTCGAAGGGCACTTATCTGGACACAATCTTACCTATGGAAACTTATGGAAAAAAGAGACCCGAGATCGGACAGAGAATTAGATTGAGCGAGGGTGACATCGCACAAACGAATCTTTTGTATAAATGTCAGAGTAAGAATGCATGTTCTTGGACGTGTCTGTTTGTAATTTTCAAATTGTAATTGTAAAAATTAAATATAGCTTCAAGAGAAGAAGCTTTATATCGATATAAATAATTATATATTATATTGATATATTGATATATGTAAAATAAAATTTAAAAAAAAGAATTTAAAAAAAAATTCAAATAATATATATTTGTTACTTTTCACAATTAAAATTTTCGACCAATGACAATACGAAATATGCATAGCAACCTAGAAAAAGCAAGATATAAAATAAATGCTGATATTGCAATATTACGAATTCTGTTTATTAAATTTGTTTGAATTCTAAAATATAGGATAGTATCGTTAGATTAAGAATTTTAGAATTTTAGAAACCGATTAGATAAAAAGATTGGGCAAATCTTTGCAGAATGCGGTAGAACTTTCCAGGAGAACAGCGGCAGCTTCGGATCACCGAATCATCCGAATAATTCTCCGTCTATCGATGGAGAACGATGCGAATGGAGGATTACGGCGACGCATGGTGAACGTATCGTATTAAACATCACATCTCTCGATATATTCAAAAGCGATTACTGTCGCAGCGATTATTTGGAAATTCGAGACGGATACTGGTACAAGAGCCGAGTGTTGGGTGAGAATTTTTCTTTAAGAGAGAAGTCTATGCGAAGTATTCGCGTGAAACATAATACGAATACGAAATAAGCGAAAAGGATGTTTAATAAGTATCTAGTGTAACAACTCCAAAAAATAATTGGAGCGCAAATATCCAACATATTACGTACGTATTAAGCAAACAAAATTTTACCTCAACGTACCTCACGTACGGAATGTATGTAAATGACAAACTTTTCGCGCAACGTTCTTTTCACGTCACTTGTGCGCATGACGAAAATGTTTCAACTTAGGCAAATCTCGTACAAAATTTATATAACGCATAACGCGTGCAAAATTTATAAGAAATATTATTTGAAAAAAACATACGTGTAATCAATCGGCACCTGGCTCCTATGTCAATTTATCAAAGGAAATAGCAGTTTTACAATTCTTTTATATATTTTACATTCGTTTAATTCAGGTCGATATTGCGGCAGTGGCAAAATGCACGAACCTATAGTATCGAGTGGAAGTCGCATGCTGGTAACGTATGTAACATCCAGCAGACAAAGTGGCCATCGTGGTTTCACTGCGAATTACGAGGCTGTTTGCGGCGGTGATGTCGAATTGGATGGCGTAGGACATTTGGAGTCACCAAACTATCCAGAGGAATATCAATCCAGTAAGGAATGCGTGTGGAAGTTGTCCGTACCTCAGGATTATCAAGTGGCCTTGAAATTTCAATCTTTTGAGATCGAGAATCATGACAATTGCGTGTACGACTACGTTGAAGTGCGTGACGGACATAGCAATGATTCTCCCTTAATCGGCGTTTATTGCGGATACAAGATACCGCCAGATATTAAGTCGACGGGAAACAAGCTGCTCGTTAAGTTCGTCAGCGACGGTTCCGTGCAAAAGGCTGGTTTCTCGGCAACTTTTATGAAAGGTGCGTGATATACCGTAACGAAAGAAGCGAAATACCGCGAGCGAATACATCGCATTGCGAGTTTTGTATTTGCTAGTCACGATTCTCGTACATAAGTACATCGCGCATATCGCTAAATGTTGCTCCACATACAAACACACTCACCCCCCCCCCACACACACACACACACACACACATATATATATATATATATATGTATATCCTATGTTTAAGAATTCGACGAGTGCATGTTAACGGATCACGGTTGCGAGCACGACTGTATTAATACACTCGGTGGGTACGAATGCTCGTGTAAAATTGGTTACGAGTTACACTCGGATGGTAAACATTGCGAAGGTAAAGAATGATAGTTTTTTTAAAACAAATGTGCTTATGAATACAATCGTTAACAATGAAATTGTATTTTTTTTTTTTTTTTGTTTTATAGACGCTTGCGGTGGATTTTTCGACGATAACAATGGTACTATTACGAGTCCATCGTTTCCTGAAACTTATCCGGGAAACAAAAATTGCGTATGGGAAATTATCGCTTTGCCTCAATATCGTATTACTTTAAATTTTACGCATTTCGATCTCGAAGGCAACAACGTATATCAGGAGGAATGCGAGTACGATTCCGTAGAAGTGGCGAGCAAGCTAGGAGATGACGTTCTCAGAAAGCATGGGATATTCTGCGGTGCACGACTACCGCCACTGATCACATCCGAAGGCAATTTTATGAAGATCACCTTTACATCCGACAACAGGTTTTTATCTCACATTGTCTATCTTTTTAGTATTCAGTTTACATATACTTTGAAAAAAATGTATCGTACACAAGATGCTTCGTCAAGATGTTTTGACGTGTCTCTTTATATATTTCATATTAAATATTTTAGAGGAGTTCTGGAGAGTGTGGCTACTCTTACTCTCGAATACTCCTTATCCACATGGATGAAATAGCGAGCTATTTAAAGGAGATTCCGCTCGCTTTTTCTCTTTCTCCCACTTTCTCTCTTAGGCACACTCTCCTTTTCCACTCGCGAATGTATAAAAGATTGAAAATTGAATCGATTTGTCGAGCATTAATATACAACACAGTACAATATTAGTGGGAATGTTCAAAGTTGCAGAAAGTATAAAGAAATTGGAAATATTAGAAATCATGAGTTATTTGTAAAGATGCTTTTCAATGAAGTTATTTCGATCTTTTTGACAAACGAAACATTTTTTTCAGGTATTTCTTCAATTCATATGTATTTATTCAATTCTCTCGAGTAAACGTAAAATAACAGTCGAGGCTTATATTATCGACAGGAATAATTAATACTTTTGTTATTTGCACTGCACATTTTATCGAACAGCGTTCAAAAGTCAGGCTTCGCTGCCATATTTTTTACGGATATGGATGAGTGTGCCAATAACAATGGTGGATGTCAGCACGAATGTAAAAATACGATAGGCTCTTATCAGTGTTCTTGCCACAATGGATTTACACTTCACGAAAATGGTCACGATTGTAAAGAGGGTGGCTGCAAGTACGAGATTACCGCACCTGTGGGTACAATTACTTCACCAAATTATCCGGATTATTATCCTGGGCGTAAGGATTGCGTTTGGCACTTTACTACGAAGCCAGGCCATCGGATAAAACTAGTTCGTATCGTTATTTCGTAAAGTTTCGTAGAAATTACAATATATATTGAAACAAAGGCAAATTGGCAAGAATATAAAAATATAAGGAAAAAAAAAAAAAAGAAAATATGATTTTGTGTAAGAAAGATGAAGAAAAAGAAAAGAGATATTCGTGGCAATGTTGCAGGTTTTTAAGGTTTTCGAGATGGAACCGCACCAAGAATGTGCGTACGATCACATCGCTATTTACGACGGAGATTCACCAGACAGCCTCACGTTAGGCAGATTTTGCGGTAACAAAGAGCCACATCCAATTCTCGCAACGGGCAATCAAATGTATATGGTCTTTAAGAGCGATGCTTCCGTACAGAGAAAGGGTTTCATGGCCACGCATAGTACAGGTAATTTTCTCTCTATTATCATATCAATAACAATTATATCACAATATCAATTTTAACACGATAATCCGAAATCTCAAACGTTCATATGTAATATTCAAGCGCGCGAGTGAATAAAAAACTTTTCGTTTAAGCGTCTAAATCATATTACATTACACATGTTGTGTATAATAATTACATACGGAGAAAAATAATTTTAATTTTCGTAGCCTGCGGTGGTCACCTCATGGCAACGGAGAGAGCGAAACACCTGTATTCTCACGCCAAGTACGGTTATTATCATTACGATCACAGAACCGATTGCGACTGGGTCATAGAAGCACCACTTGGCAAAAATGTTCACTTATCTTTTCTCTCGTTTCAATTGGAATACGAAACGGAATGCGGATATGACTTCGTTGAAGTTTTTTCCGGTTTGGATGCGTCTAGTCCACCGTACGGCCGATTTTGCGGCAATTCCGTACGTATCTCACAAGATTTTGAATTGGTTTTTTAATCGTATTGTATCGAAATGGAAATACATAAGAATATGTGAAAGAGATGTGTAGGTTACATGAAAAATTATAACTATAATGTTGCAGAATACCACCGATTTTATTTCCATAAACGAGGCGTTGTTAGTACGATTCAGAACAGACGATACAATTTCAAACAAAGGCTTCGTAGCCATCTTTGTAGCGATCGATCGGCAGGACAGCGAGGAAAATCTCGGCGGTGAAGACACCGAAGATCAGGAAAACATTTGACCTTTGATTCGATTGTTCTATCAATAATGAATAAATTATCAGTTGATTGTTGCTGTGCGAAAAGTCACCAATTATTAATGTGACAATATATATAAAAATTTCTCCATATATGTTGAATGAATTCTTTTTTTTATATTTTTGTTAGGAAACATTGATTTCTTAACAAAGGCACGCGTACACACACACACACACACACACACACACACACACACACAATCAATGTTCTATTTTAAATAGCGACTTAACATATCTCGAAAAATATGGAAGATATGGAAAAGTTTTTTACAAAACATTCAAATCATAGATGGCATTAATCGGCGGACAGAGTCTTAGTGTCGAATAATCTTTTTTCGTTAAATTAATATATAAATTCAAGGGAAATGCTTATCACGTGCTACGTATCGTTAAATTTAATTTATATTTCAATTCAACGAAGGGAAATTATTCGATATTAAGACTCTGCTGATTAATGCCATTTGTGATTTGATCATTTTAAAAACATATTGGCTTGATTGTTACAATGTAAACTTACAATATAAACTTATTCATAGATGGCGACACTATCGAGATTCTTTTTTTTTATACTCGTCATTTATTTTATCTTATTTTATTTTTTTTTTAATGGAATTATATATATATATATATATTTTTTAAGACAATTTAATTTCTCTAATTATTCTAGATAAAAAAAATCGAAGTACAAGATATGTTAAAAAGTTCAGAGTTAATGAAATTTTTAATGATATTTTATGTTTAATTCTAATATATTTTAACATAAAATATAATATAAAATACCTCGCTTTTTTTTAAAGCATTTTTTTTATCATTAGATTCGTCTCATTATTCTACTCAAAAGTATTAAGGGTATGATTATCAAAAAGTGAATGATTAATGAGATAAATTACATTTTGTCATTATTATATATTACGTAATAAAAAATATATAATTTCATTAAAAAAAATGCATCTAAAAGTCTCGACAATGATGCTATCCGAATCAATAGTGCAATGTGATCTTTTTTCCGAAATTGTACAAGTTTTGTATAACACATTTTCCTTTTTTTCTCTTTTTTTCGAGATATTTGAGGTTATTATTTAAAATGAGATATATTGCGTATGTGTGTGTGTTTTATATCGAAGCAGAATTCATCTGATTCAAGTTTGAAGTAAGTTAATCTTGTGAAAATTACGAGTGATACAATGATTATCATCGTGACTGCGAAATAATATTTTTATCACATTAATTAACAAATAATTATTCTTAATAGAGATATATCCGATTCCACAAGCTTAAATGCGTCTTAAGTCGAATACGTCGAGTAGCATCGTAAGTTTATCAATTCATATGAGAATGGTATCGGTATGTGATATATATCGAGATTATACAGTCGCAAAGATTCGGTATTGATAAGGTTTATCTCAATAAATTGTGACACAATTTGTGTTTGTGTTCCGGATAATCGGAATTGTAACGTAAAATGTGAAGCGTTTTTGTAAAACAATTATTATTATTAGGTATCTATATAGGTATCTATACAAAGAATATATTAGTGACAAATGAATAATGTATTATTATTTAAGTTTAATTACTCAGATAAAGAATTTTTCGCAGTGATTCAATGTGGTTCGGCGTTGAACATAGATATAATCGTTCTTACTTATTACTTTCACTCGTTTTTCTTTTTCTTCTACAATAGTGATAACTAAAATTACGAAGATTTCGTAATTTCAATGGATATTTTGTAACGAGATCTTAAAATATGGCCTATACATTACAATGATCGTTTACGTGCCATAAGAAATATATATATATATATATAGAATTAGGATAGATTTTATAAATCAACAGAATGATTTAATAAGGAATGAAATCTACTTGTGTAGAAAACTAAAAAGTAACTACGTTATTCGAAAGATATCGTAATATGTTTGTAAGAAAGTATATATATATATATATATATATGTGTACATAGATGTACATACATATACACATATATAAAAATAACACAACAATTATATATGACAAGTCATTTTAACGGTATTGTATAATTTATATATGAATAAAGAGAGGAGAGAATGTTCTCTCATTAATATCATTGTCACAATGAACAGACACTGCTCAACATTTTACGTTTCATATGTTATGACGAAAGAAATATATAGTTAGAAGGAAAAAAAGAAAATTATCTAGGGGCCCTATTCTTGAAACATATCGCGTACGAAAATCCTATAATATATGTCACATAAACTATAGGATTTTCGTATACAATATGTTTCAAGAATAGAGCCCCAAATCGTTAGCAAATCAGCAAAAGTAGATTTCGCGCAGTGTCCGTTGGAGATTTCATGAGCAGCTAATTAGTAGAAATAGAACAGGACTCGTTGATCGGAGTACGATGACAGAATAATGACAGAAATCGAATAAGATTTGTCGTTTTAATGTATCAAAGTGAACACGATAGATATATTCAATCTTGTCATTAATCGGCCCGGATACGTTTGGTACATATGTTACATCGGTGGAATGTAAGTTGAAACAGGTGTAGCGGACATTCAGTCTATCGATACGATTAATCGAATTTGTGGAAGATTGGTTAATATTTCGTTTGTTAGATATATCGACATTGGATAAACGAATGCACATAATTGGCATACAACTTTTTTCTTTTTTAATCTAAGGTATTTTTTTATTTTCTTAAATAATATTATATAGGACATTAAATAATAAAATATAATTATTAGAAATATTTTTGTATATATTTTTTTTATAATATTTTTTGCATGCATTTCATATTTGACAAAAAAAGTATTTATAAATTTTAAGGTTATATCTAAAAATTATATGGCAAATAATATAATTAATGTTACAATTATTATTTTAAGAAAGTCATATATAATAGACATATCAAAAAAGACAAAAAATTTTTGACAATATATATATATATATATTTATATGTTTAATTTATTTATTATATATTAACTATTTCATAATTTCCACGATATTCCGGCATCTATAGTCAATCTTGGTATTCCTGGCAGAATTATGTTTCTTTTTTCATTAGTGGATTTGTGGCAACGGTGTGTGTTGTCGGTTATCAACTTTAATTTAAGCAATTTTTTATTTTTTTAAGCAAAAATATTATATTAAACATATAGGTAATTAATATAGATATATTTTTGTATATACTCTTGTTATATTGTCTAAATATTTTTCACTTTTTAGAGCAAAATAGTATACGGACAAGTTTTTAATCAAAGATTGTGAAACTGACTTTTATGATCTGGTTATTTGGAGAATAGAAAATAAGATCAAAATAATTAACATACGTATCACATGTTTAAGAAAAAAAAAAAAAAAAACTTTAAAATATTTTGAGATAAGCTAAATATATTTGATAATGATTCTTGAAAGACATAAAGGAGCATTTGACAACTCCATGAATGGAGAGAGATAAGGATTTACCGTTTTGCAATCTTTCCCACCCGAATTTAAATAGAGCTATAGATAGTACTATAGTACTATCTATAGATAGTATTGTACTATTTATAGTGTAGACACAACGAGCACTATATCATTTCCGGCTAATTACGTGCAATCGCACGTATAAAAATCTTATTAAGTACTTACTTATTTTTGGTTATTGTGGGATGTCAAATTTGGCGGTTCGTTATTGTGCGCGCGGCATTGATCAGCCAATATCGCCGTGACACGCGAATGGGTATCGCGTGCGTGCGAGAGTAGATTGCGCGAGGCGAAAGATACAGAAGCGAGCGAGGGTTTGACGAGCGAAGTAGCGAGTAACAGTTTGCGAGTTATCGAGAACTATTATATCTTTATATTGTAAATCACTTCTAACTATCGATTAAACGACTGCAGATTAAAAGATTTAGTCTTCGCTTTATTTACCTGCATATCAATAACTTCCTACAAAAAAAATTTTGGGCGTTCGTCTGGGATTGAGAGGATTCCTACACGACTTGTGTTAAACCTGAATTGACGAAGACGTGGAGGAGGTTGGTGGAGGTTGATCGAGCTTAAGGAGGTGTCGGGTTAGCCTTTCTGTAGATTGTTTTGTGATGAAGACAAGTGTGAAAGGTTGAATCCGAAAAAGGGTTGAGTTCGAGAGACAGAACATTGAAGTGTAGCGTTGCTGAAGGCGGCAAAAGAACGGAGTACATTTGGAGACAAATGTGATTTTCAGAATGGCCAAGTTATAGAAACATAAAAGCCGTAAGGTTTAAATAGTTGGTAAGATTCGGAGATTGTTATAAGAGCGAAGCTGTTGTGGTCGTGCAGACTGAGTGTCATTCATAAACAAAGGATCCCGAGTTCGAATTTCAGTCGCTTCGTTAATTTTTCTCCGAGAATATTATTTCCTACATTATATATATATATATATATATATATATATATATAAAAACTAACCTTATGTGATTTTTCAGGTTAGATTGGATCTACTTTTCATTGTTTCTGGCTATGTTGCTCCATCGTCGACTTGGCCATATAGTCAGAACTTTTGATCACATATAGCCAGAGATAAGAAAAGAAATACACTCCTTCAATCAGAATGTCGGTTAATTATGCTGATAGATTTTTCTTTTCTTTTTTTTATTCGACGCATGCATACGATCATAACAATCGTGTCGATTGCGAGGGTCATTTAATATTAATAAGATATGAAATTTGTGATAAAATCTTATAAAATTAATAAGATAAATTTGTGATAAAATCCTGTAAAATTTACATGAAATTTTTTTGGAAGTTAATTGAATACTGCGTTTTTATAGTATGTGTAATTAGTCTGATTTAAAATAAAGAAATCCGATTGCATATGATAAAAAGAACTTAAGAAAATTGAGTAATAAAAATTGAAAAGTAAATATAAAAATGGCTGTGATCTATTGATAATATATATTCAAAGAAAAATGTAATGAAAAGAAAAAAAAATCTAAGATCCATGGCTCATGAATTGTCCGTACTATTCGATTGAAACCGTTTATTTTATGGTTAGTGAATTGCTAGTGTGATTGTGCCAGGATTGTTGTGATAGGTGCGGAGAATATATGAAGATTGATGGTTCGAGCATTACAGAGTATACTAAAAATTATGTTTATTTTTATGCCTTTTTTTTATGCCTTTTAATTATTTTCAATATTTATAATGGCTTGAATCATACGTGAGTACTTGTGTAGTACTCACTGAGTTGTGTGTACTTTCATAATGAAAATAACTAAAGTTGTGTAAGACAATGTAAGTGTGTATTTATAAAACGAATGAATGGCTGAGTGTATAAATATGATTGTGAATGTGCCGTGTTTTGTAAGTGTAACTCTCCTTGTGGATTGGTTGTTGCTGAGTGATTGAATCTTTCGATAAGGATTACTGGGACATTGCTGATTGATCGATTTAATAATATCTCATTTTTTTTATAGGTGGCAAAATATAAAATTTCTAAATATAGACTGTGAGTGGTCTGTTGAAAATGTGTGACGAAATTTTGGATTTCTAGGTGGTAGGTGATGTTGGGTAACCTAATCTAACTTATCGAGGATTAAATGATAAACACTATAAATAAATAAAACGGGAAAAACTATGTGGGAAGAAGATGAGAAAAACTATGTGGGAAGAAGATGGGAAAAACTATGTGGGAAGAAGATGGGAAAAATTATGTGGGAAGAAGATGGGAAAAACTATATGTGAAGAAGATGGGAAAAACTATGTGGGAAGATGGGAAAAATTATGTGGGAACTAGATGGGAAAAACTATGTGGAAGAAGATGGGAAAAACTATGTGGGAACGAGATGGAAAAAAACTATGTGAGAAGAAGATGGGAAAAACTATGTGAAAACTAGATGAGAAAAACTATATGGGAAAAAGACGGGAAGAACTATGTGAGAACTAGATGGGAAAAACGATGTGGTAAAAAGATGGGAAAAACTGTGGGAAGAAGATGGGAAAAACTATGTGGAAAGAAGATGGGAAAAACTATGTGGGAACTAGATGGGAAAAACTATGTGGAAAGAAGATGGGAAAAACTATGTGGGAAGAAGATGGGAAAAACTATGTGGGAACAAGATGGAAAAAAGTATGTGGGAAGAAGATGGGAAAGACTGTGGGAACTACATGGGATAAATTATGTGGGCGTTAGATGGAAAAAACTATGTGGGAACTAGATGGGAAAAACTATGTAGAACTAGATCGGAAAAACTATGTGGGAAGATGGGAAAAACTATGTGGAAATAAGATGGGAAAAACTATGTGGAAAGAAGATGGAAAAAACTATGTGGAAAGAAGATGGGAAAAACTATGTGGGAAGAGGGGAAAAACTATATGGGCGTTAGATGGGAAAAAATACCTCCTGTCTCGGGACTGCTTCTCGCCGTGATCGCTTGGCATCCTTTCTCCGAAGGTGGTCATATTGTGCTTGATGGCGGCGCTTGTTGCTTACTCCGTGAGCAAGCAATAAATCCTCCGGGACGTAATGCTTGCCGGGGCAAGCCTCTTTGCCAATGCCGCACTGACCCGAACATGCAGTCCGGAGCCCGGGAAGCGGTGTCTGCGGATTGGGATAAGGTATTGATCTTATGAATGCAGCATATGCTGCCACGGACCCTGCGGCTCCTTCGGCAACCGCGATAGCGCGGTGCATTTGCTCCTCTCTTATGCGATCACGGTAATTTTCCAATTTTTGACGGTATAATATTGTGGCGGTCCCCCGCTCACACAACTAATATCTAGCAGAAACATACACGAAAAAGAACCGTGGCCCGCATGGCGCAGTGGTAGCGCTCGAGATTCATACACTGGAGGACCTAGGTTCGAATCCCACCGCGGCCAACATCTTTTTTCCGTCACCAAAATTCTACATATCGTGGACAACGCTCCTCCAACACCAAGCCGCTACAATATTAAATCCGACCGTTGCTGGACGATTTGCGACATCTGTGGAAGAAAAAAAAAAAAAAAAAAAATTTTAGTGGAAAAAAAAAAAAAAAAATTTAAAGATGAGCGTTACAAGATGATGTATGTACAATTCGATATTTGGAAATCGTTTATGAAAGACAAAATTGAGAACGATCAAAAAAAAAAAAAAATACAGATGCGTGAGGAACACCATCGTGTAGCGCTTGTCGAGACGAACTTAAAAAAAAAAAAAAAAAAAAAAAAAAAAAATGTCAAAATCGGATGAAAACTACGATTCTGTGTTTTTTTTTTCTTTCACGTAAGGATACCAGAGGGCTATGGAATCACAGTGGCGTAACGGCGGATTTGTCTTCAGCAGGTAAGTAAATTTTTTTTTTTTTTTTTTTTTTTTTTTTTTTTGCTTGTTGGATGTGTTTTGGGTAACCTAATTGACTCGTCCTAACCAATATATGAAAGGTTAGGACGAGATGGTTAGGTTAGGTTAGGTTAGGTTAGGTTAGGTTAGGTTAGGTTAGGTTAGGTTAGGTTAGGTTAGGTTAGGTTAGGTTAGGTTAGGTTAGGTTAGGTTAGGTTAGGTTAGGTTAGGTTAGGTTAGGTTAGGTTAGGTTAGGTTAGGTTAGGTTAGGTTAGGTTAGGTTAGGTTAGGTTAGGTTAGGTTAGGTTAGGTTAGGTTAGGTTAGGTTAGGTTAGGTTAGGTTAGGTTAGGTTAGGTTAGGTTAGGTTAGGTTAGGTTAGGTTAGGTTAGGTTAGGTTAGGTTAGGTTAGGTTAGGTTAGGTTAGGTTAGGTTAGGTTAGGTTAGGTTAGGTTAGGTTAGGTTAGGTTAGGTTAGGTTAGGTTAGGTTAGGTTAGGTTAGGTTAGGTTAGGTTAGGTTAGGTTAGGTTAGGTTAGGTTAGGTTAGGTTAGGTTAGGTTAGGTTAGGTTAGGTTAGGTTAGGTTAGGTTAGGTTAGGTTAGGTTAGGTTAGGTTAGGTTAGGTTAGGTTAGGTTAGGTTAGGTTAGGTTAGGTTAGGTTAGGTTAGGTTAGGTTAGGTTAGGTTAGGTTAGGTTAGGTTAGGTTAGGTTAGGTTAGGTTAGGTTAGGTTAGGTTAGGTTAGGTTAGGTTAGGTTAGGTTAGGTTAGGTTAGGTTAGGTTAGGTTAGGTTAGGTTAGGTTAGGTTAGGTTAGGTTAGGTTAGGTTAGGTTAGGTTAGGTTAGGTTAGGTTAGGTTAGGTTAGGTTAGGTTAGGTTAGGTTAGGTTAGGTTAGGTTAGGTTAGGTTAGGTTAGGTTAGGTTAGGTTAGGTTAGGTTAGGTTAGGTTAGGTTAGGTTAGGTTAGGTTAGGTTAGGTTAGGTTAGGTTAGGTTAGGTTAGGTTAGGTTAGGTTAGGTTAGGTTAGGTTAGGTTAGGTTAGGTTAGGTTAGGTTAGGTTAGGTTAGGTTAGGTTAGGTTAGGTTAGGTTAGGTTAGGTTAGGTTAGGTTAGGTTAGGTTAGGTTAGGTTAGGTTAGGTTAGGTTAGGTTAGGTTAGGTTAGGTTAGGTTAGGTTAGGTTAGGTTAGGTTAGGTTAGGTTAGGTTAGGTTAGGTTAGGTTAGGTTAGGTTAGGTTAGGTTAGGTTAGGTTAGGTTAGGTTAGGTTAGGTTAGGTTAGGTTAGGTTAGGTTAGGTTAGGTTAGGTTAGGTTAGGTTAGGTTAGGTTAGGTTAGGTTAGGTTAGGTTAGGTTAGGTTAGGTTAGGTTAGGTTAGGTTAGGTTAGGTTAGGTTAGGTTAGGTTAGGTTAGGTTAGGTTAGGTTAGGTTAGGTTAGGTTAGGTTAGGTTAGGTTAGGTTAGGTTAGGTTAGGTTAGGTTAGGTTAGGTTAGGTTAGGTTAGGTTAGGTTAGGTTAGGTTAGGTTAGGTTAGGTTAGGTTAGGTTAGGTTAGGTTAGGTTAGGTTAGGTTAGGTTAGGTTAGGTTAGGTTAGGTTAGGTTAGGTTAGGTTAGGTTAGGTTAGGTTAGGTTAGGTTAGGTTAGGTTAGGTTAGGTTAGGTTAGGTTAGGTTAGGTTAGGTTAGGTTAGGTTAGGTTAGGTTAGGTTAGGTTAGGTTAGGTTAGGTTAGGTTAGGTTAGGTTAGGTTAGGTTAGGTTAGGTTAGGTTAGGTTAGGTTAGGTTAGGTTAGGTTAGGTTAGGTTAGGTTAGGTTAGGTTAGGTTAGGTTAGGTTAGGTTAGGTTAGGTTAGGTTAGGTTAGGTTAGGTTAGGTTAGGTTAGGTTAGGTTAGGTTAGGTTAGGTTAGGTTAGGTTAGGTTAGGTTAGGTTAGGTTAGGTTAGGTTAGGTTAGGTTAGGTTAGGTTAGGTTAGGTTAGGTTAGGTTAGGTTAGGTTAGGTTAGGTTAGGTTAGGTTAGGTTAGGTTAGGTTAGGTTAGGTTAGGTTAGGTTAGGTTAGGTTAGGTTAGGTTAGGTTAGGTTAGGTTAGGTTAGGTTAGGTTAGGTTAGGTTAGGTTAGGTTAGGTTAGGTTAGGTTAGGTTAGGTTAGGTTAGGTTAGGTTAGGTTAGGTTAGGTTAGGTTAGGTTAGGTTAGGTTAGGTTAGGTTAGGTTAGGTTAGGTTAGGTTAGGTTAGGTTAGGTTAGGTTAGGTTAGGTTAGGTTAGGTTAGGTTAGGTTAGGTTAGGTTAGGTTAGGTTAGGTTAGGTTAGGTTAGGTTAGGTTAGGTTAGGTTAGGTTAGGTTAGGTTAGGTTAGGTTAGGTTAGGTTAGGTTAGGTTAGGTTAGGTTAGGTTAGGTTAGGTTAGGTTAGGTTAGGTTAGGTTAGGTTAGGTTAGGTTAGGTTAGGTTAGGTTAGGTTAGGTTAGGTTAGGTTAGGTTAGGTTAGGTTAGGTTAGGTTAGGTTAGGTTAGGTTAGGTTAGGTTAGGTTAGGTTAGGTTAGGTTAGGTTAGGTTAGGTTAGGTTAGGTTAGGTTAGGTTAGGTTAGGTTAGGTTAGGTTAGGTTAGGTTAGGTTAGGTTAGGTTAGGTTAGGTTAGGTTAGGTTAGGTTAGGTTAGGTTAGGTTAGGTTAGGTTAGGTTAGGTTAGGTTAGGTTAGGTTAGGTTAGGTTAGGTTAGGTTAGGTTAGGTTAGGTTAGGTTAGGTTAGGTTAGGTTAGGTTAGGTTAGGTTAGGTTAGGTTAGGTTAGGTTAGGTTAGGTTAGGTTAGGTTAGGTTAGGTTAGGTTAGGTTAGGTTAGGTTAGGTTAGGTTAGGTTAGGTTAGGTTAGGTTAGGTTAGGTTAGGTTAGGTTAGGTTAGGTTAGGTTAGGTTAGGTTAGGTTAGGTTAGGTTAGGTTAGGTTAGGTTAGGTTAGGTTAGGTTAGGTTAGGTTAGGTTAGGTTAGGTTAGGTTAGGTTAGGTTAGGTTAGGTTAGGTTAGGTTAGGTTAGGTTAGGTTAGGTTAGGTTAGGTTAGGTTAGGTTAGGTTAGGTTAGGTTAGGTTAGGTTAGGTTAGGTTAGGTTAGGTTAGGTTAGGTTAGGTTAGGTTAGGTTAGGTTAGGTTAGGTTAGGTTAGGTTAGGTTAGGTTAGGTTAGGTTAGGTTAGGTTAGGTTAGGTTAGGTTAGGTTAGGTTAGGTTAGGTTAGGTTAGGTTAGGTTAGGTTAGGTTAGGTTAGGTTAGGTTAGGTTAGGTTAGGTTAGGTTAGGTTAGGTTAGGTTAGGTTAGGTTAGGTTAGGTTAGGTTAGGTTAGGTTAGGTTAGGTTAGGTTAGGTTAGGTTAGGTTAGGTTAGGTTAGGTTAGGTTAGGTTAGGTTAGGTTAGGTTAGGTTAGGTTAGGTTAGGTTAGGTTAGGTTAGGTTAGGTTAGGTTAGGTTAGGTTAGGTTAGGTTAGGTTAGGTTAGGTTAGGTTAGGTTAGGTTAGGTTAGGTTAGGTTAGGTTAGGTTAGGTTAGGTTAGGTTAGGTTAGGTTAGGTTAGGTTAGGTTAGGTTAGGTTAGGTTAGGTTAGGTTAGGTTAGGTTAGGTTAGGTTAGGTTAGGTTAGGTTAGGTTAGGTTAGGTTAGGTTAGGTTAGGTTAGGTTAGGTTAGGTTAGGTTAGGTTAGGTTAGGTTAGGTTAGGTTAGGTTAGGTTAGGTTAGGTTAGGTTAGGTTAGGTTAGGTTAGGTTAGGTTAGGTTAGGTTAGGTTAGGTTAGGTTAGGTTAGGTTAGGTTAGGTTAGGTTAGGTTAGGTTAGGTTAGGTTAGGTTAGGTTAGGTTAGGTTAGGTTAGGTTAGGTTAGGTTAGGTTAGGTTAGGTTAGGTTAGGTTAGGTTAGGTTAGGTTAGGTTAGGTTAGGTTAGGTTAGGTTAGGTTAGGTTAGGTTAGGTTAGGTTAGGTTAGGTTAGGTTAGGTTAGGTTAGGTTAGGTTAGGTTAGGTTAGGTTAGGTTAGGTTAGGTTAGGTTAGGTTAGGTTAGGTTAGGTTAGGTTAGGTTAGGTTAGGTTAGGTTAGGTTAGGTTAGGTTAGGTTAGGTTAGGTTAGGTTAGGTTAGGTTAGGTTAGGTTAGGTTAGGTTAGGTTAGGTTAGGTTAGGTTAGGTTAGGTTAGGTTAGGTTAGGTTAGGTTAGGTTAGGTTAGGTTAGGTTAGGTTAGGTTAGGTTAGGTTAGGTTAGGTTAGGTTAGGTTAGGTTAGGTTAGGTTAGGTTAGGTTAGGTTAGGTTAGGTTAGGTTAGGTTAGGTTAGGTTAGGTTAGGTTAGGTTAGGTTAGGTTAGGTTAGGTTAGGTTAGGTTAGGTTAGGTTAGGTTAGGTTAGGTTAGGTTAGGTTAGGTTAGGTTAGGTTAGGTTAGGTTAGGTTAGGTTAGGTTAGGTTAGGTTAGGTTAGGTTAGGTTAGGTTAGGTTAGGTTAGGTTAGGTTAGGTTAGGTTAGGTTAGGTTAGGTTAGGTTAGGTTAGGTTAGGTTAGGTTAGGTTAGGTTAGGTTAGGTTAGGTTAGGTTAGGTTAGGTTAGGTTAGGTTAGGTTAGGTTAGGTTAGGTTAGGTTAGGTTAGGTTAGGTTAGGTTAGGTTAGGTTAGGTTAGGTTAGGTTAGGTTAGGTTAGGTTAGGTTAGGTTAGGTTAGGTTAGGTTAGGTTAGGTTAGGTTAGGTTAGGTTAGGTTAGGTTAGGTTAGGTTAGGTTAGGTTAGGTTAGGTTAGGTTAGGTTAGGTTAGGTTAGGTTAGGTTAGGTTAGGTTAGGTTAGGTTAGGTTAGGTTAGGTTAGGTTAGGTTAGGTTAGGTTAGGTTAGGTTAGGTTAGGTTAGGTTAGGTTAGGTTAGGTTAGGTTAGGTTAGGTTAGGTTAGGTTAGGTTAGGTTAGGTTAGGTTAGGTTAGGTTAGGTTAGGTTAGGTTAGGTTAGGTTAGGTTAGGTTAGGTTAGGTTAGGTTAGGTTAGGTTAGGTTAGGTTAGGTTAGGTTAGGTTAGGTTAGGTTAGGTTAGGTTAGGTTAGGTTAGGTTAGGTTAGGTTAGGTTAGGTTAGGTTAGGTTAGGTTAGGTTAGGTTAGGTTAGGTTAGGTTAGGTTAGGTTAGGTTAGGTTAGGTTAGGTTAGGTTAGGTTAGGTTAGGTTAGGTTAGGTTAGGTTAGGTTAGGTTAGGTTAGGTTAGGTTAGGTTAGGTTAGGTTAGGTTAGGTTAGGTTAGGTTAGGTTAGGTTAGGTTAGGTTAGGTTAGGTTAGGTTAGGTTAGGTTAGGTTAGGTTAGGTTAGGTTAGGTTAGGTTAGGTTAGGTTAGGTTAGGTTAGGTTAGGTTAGGTTAGGTTAGGTTAGGTTAGGTTAGGTTAGGTTAGGTTAGGTTAGGTTAGGTTAGGTTAGGTTAGGTTAGGTTAGGTTAGGTTAGGTTAGGTTAGGTTAGGTTAGGTTAGGTTAGGTTAGGTTAGGTTAGGTTAGGTTAGGTTAGGTTAGGTTAGGTTAGGTTAGGTTAGGTTAGGTTAGGTTAGGTTAGGTTAGGTTAGGTTAGGTTAGGTTAGGTTAGGTTAGGTTAGGTTAGGTTAGGTTAGGTTAGGTTAGGTTAGGTTAGGTTAGGTTAGGTTAGGTTAGGTTAGGTTAGGTTAGGTTAGGTTAGGTTAGGTTAGGTTAGGTTAGGTTAGGTTAGGTTAGGTTAGGTTAGGTTAGGTTAGGTTAGGTTAGGTTAGGTTAGGTTAGGTTAGGTTAGGTTAGGTTAGGTTAGGTTAGGTTAGGTTAGGTTAGGTTAGGTTAGGTTAGGTTAGGTTAGGTTAGGTTAGGTTAGGTTAGGTTAGGTTAGGTTAGGTTAGGTTAGGTTAGGTTAGGTTAGGTTAGGTTAGGTTAGGTTAGGTTAGGTTAGGTTAGGTTAGGTTAGGTTAGGTTAGGTTAGGTTAGGTTAGGTTAGGTTAGGTTAGGTTAGGTTAGGTTAGGTTAGGTTAGGTTAGGTTAGGTTAGGTTAGGTTAGGTTAGGTTAGGTTAGGTTAGGTTAGGTTAGGTTAGGTTAGGTTAGGTTAGGTTAGGTTAGGTTAGGTTAGGTTAGGTTAGGTTAGGTTAGGTTAGGTTAGGTTAGGTTAGGTTAGGTTAGGTTAGGTTAGGTTAGGTTAGGTTAGGTTAGGTTAGGTTAGGTTAGGTTAGGTTAGGTTAGGTTAGGTTAGGTTAGGTTAGGTTAGGTTAGGTTAGGTTAGGTTAGGTTAGGTTAGGTTAGGTTAGGTTAGGTTAGGTTAGGTTAGGTTAGGTTAGGTTAGGTTAGGTTAGGTTAGGTTAGGTTAGGTTAGGTTAGGTTAGGTTAGGTTAGGTTAGGTTAGGTTAGGTTAGGTTAGGTTAGGTTAGGTTAGGTTAGGTTAGGTTAGGTTAGGTTAGGTTAGGTTAGGTTAGGTTAGGTTAGGTTAGGTTAGGTTAGGTTAGGTTAGGTTAGGTTAGGTTAGGTTAGGTTAGGTTAGGTTAGGTTAGGTTAGGTTAGGTTAGGTTAGGTTAGGTTAGGTTAGGTTAGGTTAGGTTAGGTTAGGTTAGGTTAGGTTAGGTTAGGTTAGGTTAGGTTAGGTTAGGTTAGGTTAGGTTAGGTTAGGTTAGGTTAGGTTAGGTTAGGTTAGGTTAGGTTAGGTTAGGTTAGGTTAGGTTAGGTTAGGTTAGGTTAGGTTAGGTTAGGTTAGGTTAGGTTAGGTTAGGTTAGGTTAGGTTAGGTTAGGTTAGGTTAGGTTAGGTTAGGTTAGGTTAGGTTAGGTTAGGTTAGGTTAGGTTAGGTTAGGTTAGGTTAGGTTAGGTTAGGTTAGGTTAGGTTAGGTTAGGTTAGGTTAGGTTAGGTTAGGTTAGGTTAGGTTAGGTTAGGTTAGGTTAGGTTAGGTTAGGTTAGGTTAGGTTAGGTTAGGTTAGGTTAGGTTAGGTTAGGTTAGGTTAGGTTAGGTTAGGTTAGGTTAGGTTAGGTTAGGTTAGGTTAGGTTAGGTTAGGTTAGGTTAGGTTAGGTTAGGTTAGGTTAGGTTAGGTTAGGTTAGGTTAGGTTAGGTTAGGTTAGGTTAGGTTAGGTTAGGTTAGGTTAGGTTAGGTTAGGTTAGGTTAGGTTAGGTTAGGTTAGGTTAGGTTAGGTTAGGTTAGGTTAGGTTAGGTTAGGTTAGGTTAGGTTAGGTTAGGTTAGGTTAGGTTAGGTTAGGTTAGGTTAGGTTAGGTTAGGTTAGGTTAGGTTAGGTTAGGTTAGGTTAGGTTAGGTTAGGTTAGGTTAGGTTAGGTTAGGTTAGGTTAGGTTAGGTTAGGTTAGGTTAGGTTAGGTTAGGTTAGGTTAGGTTAGGTTAGGTTAGGTTAGGTTAGGTTAGGTTAGGTTAGGTTAGGTTAGGTTAGGTTAGGTTAGGTTAGGTTAGGTTAGGTTAGGTTAGGTTAGGTTAGGTTAGGTTAGGTTAGGTTAGGTTAGGTTAGGTTAGGTTAGGTTAGGTTAGGTTAGGTTAGGTTAGGTTAGGTTAGGTTAGGTTAGGTTAGGTTAGGTTAGGTTAGGTTAGGTTAGGTTAGGTTAGGTTAGGTTAGGTTAGGTTAGGTTAGGTTAGGTTAGGTTAGGTTAGGTTAGGTTAGGTTAGGTTAGGTTAGGTTAGGTTAGGTTAGGTTAGGTTAGGTTAGGTTAGGTTAGGTTAGGTTAGGTTAGGTTAGGTTAGGTTAGGTTAGGTTAGGTTAGGTTAGGTTAGGTTAGGTTAGGTTAGGTTAGGTTAGGTTAGGTTAGGTTAGGTTAGGTTAGGTTAGGTTAGGTTAGGTTAGGTTAGGTTAGGTTAGGTTAGGTTAGGTTAGGTTAGGTTAGGTTAGGTTAGGTTAGGTTAGGTTAGGTTAGGTTAGGTTAGGTTAGGTTAGGTTAGGTTAGGTTAGGTTAGGTTAGGTTAGGTTAGGTTAGGTTAGGTTAGGTTAGGTTAGGTTAGGTTAGGTTAGGTTAGGTTAGGTTGTAGGTTAGGTTAGGTTAGGTTAGGTTAGGTTAGGTTAGGTTAGGTTAGGTTAGGTTAGGTTAGGTTAGGTTAGGTTAGGTTAGGTTAGGTTAGGTTAGGTTAGGTTAGGTTAGGTTAGGTTAGGTTAGGTTAGGTTAGGTTAGGTTAGGTTAGGTTAGGTTAGGTTAGGTTAGGTTAGGTTAGGTTAGGTTAGGTTAGGTTAGGTTAG